>NC_090223.1:61297689-61897689 GCF_024489055.1 Chanodichthys erythropterus
TGTTTGAACATGCAGGTATACACAGGAAAACCTCCAGGGATGCCACACGAAAGAAACCTGGGAAGGAGAATAGTCCTGGAAGTGATGGATGGCTATCAAGGGCATATTGTCACTTGTGACAACTTTTTACTTCATATGCTCTTGGCATAGAGCTCCTAAACAAGAAAATGAGAATGATAGGAACAATCCGAAGGAACAAGCCAGAGCTGCCAACTGCTCTGACCATTCAAAGAGGCCGGGCTAAGTTCTCATCTATGTTCGCCTTCACAGAAACATACGCCATCGTGTCGTACTGCCCCAGAAAAAATAAAAACGTTCTTCTCATGAGCACTGTGCAAGAAGATGCAGCAGTGAGCGAAAGAGAAGACAGGAAACCTGAAATGATCTTGCCATACAACAGGACCAAAGGGGGAGTGGACAATCTTGATAAGGTATTTGCTACTTTGCTACTAATTATTTATTGAAATACATATATATATTCTAAAAAAATGATGATGATAATAATAATATTACTAATATATGTAATATATATATACATGACATCCAGTGATAGTTCAATTCACTTTACATGCCATAGCTTAGAATAAAAAAAAGTATTTTATGCATTTATTTATGTGTATGTATATATATATATATATTATTGTTATATATATTTATATATACATATTTATATAAATATATATTTTATATTTATATATAAATAAATAATTGCTCAAAATACTTTTTTTTTTATTCTAAGCTAAATGCCATGTAAAGAGAATTGAACTAACACTGGACGTCAGCAGTAATACTAAATGTTTGTGTATGCTTTTTTGTGATATTCCAGAAAATCCGGAGAAAGACAGCTCGCTGGCCCATGGCAATCTTCTACAATATGTTGGAGACAGGGGGACAACTACATGAGGAGGCACTTTTTGCAGGACCTGGGAAGAGCGCTCGTCAAGTCAAGTCAAATTTATTTATATAGCGCTTTTACAATTGGTAATTGTTTCAAAGCAGCTTTACATATTAGAAGCACAGAAAAAAGGGAAGTGGTTAAAAATATGCTGTAAAAACAAGCGTGGTAATATGTAACATATACAAGATGGTGCTACATTAACTTCCGGGGTGGAAAAAAGCTTGTGTTAGACATAAGTATATACAGCTGTGACAAAAAAGTAACTCACTTCACACTGTACTTATATTGTACTTATATTTCGCAAATATATACATTGCAACTAATACAACTTCACCTTATCATAAACTTTCAAAAAAGAAAGAAAGAAAGAAACAGCCCCCTATCAATTCAAACACTCAAGTTCTTCCAAATCCAAGTCTATGTCCTCAAATTGTCTTGAACATCTACACTCTCTTTCTCATTAGTACAAGGAGTACAAAGCACACTGTCCTTCTCACTGTGGACATCACACTGCAAAGATTTACTAAGTCCAGATTCACTGCTGCTTAAAGCACAAACACTAGCTGAAGTAGTACAAGGCACACTGTCCTTCTCAATGTGAACATCAGATTGCACAGCTTTAGAATGACCACATTCACTGCTGCTTAAAGCACAAACACTGGCAGTAGAAGTACAAGGCATACTGTCCTTCTCAATTTCAAAATTAGAGTGCACATGTTTGTGGAAACCAGGCACACTACTGCTTCTGGCCTCATACATGGACTTTACAAACTGTACATTTATCATGACTTGGCCACACATATCAATCTGCAGTTTTTCATGGCCAAGTACTTTTGAAACCAATTCCTAATAGGTTGCAGAATTCGTCATGGTCCATGTGAATTTTCTTGTTTTGTGCTCCTATTTCAACTGTGATGTGTCCACGTAACAGACATGTAACTTTGGAAGCAGAAAGCTCTGCAATTTTCACATCGAGTCATATTGGTTTCCAGATTCACAAACTCCAAAATACTGAATTCTGTGTCCACAATTTCTCCTACAATACTTTCTCATTCACCTTGTTCTACTTCTGCTGAACTACCACAGTCATCAACAATGGAAAAGGTAGTTTGCACAGTTGTGCTCAAACAAAATGTCTGTATGAACAAGCATACAGACACATCTGTAAGCTCATACCAGCTACCTATTTCCAATGAACGGTCACCCCACACTGTTAAGAAGATTTTTTTAGCATGGTCTGCGACGGTATTTGTTGTCTGTGTCAGCCTCTGCCGGCTCCTACTGACAGTTTGCTTCTGAGAAAGTAACTGCAACACCTTCACCTTCACAGACACCTTAAAATAAGATGTAAAATAAAATGTCATATACTTATATCTCTTCAAAAACAAAACAACATACAACTGCAATATTTATTATTATTATTTTCATTATTATAATTATTTATAAATACTCATAACTGTAAAAAATTATTATATTTATTATTTATATATATTATTTACTTTCCCTAACACATTCAAACAGGCTTGGGTAACCCCACTGCTTAAGAAACCCACATTAAACATGTCTCTTGTAGACAGCTACAGACCTGTTTCTCTCCTACCATTCATAGGAAAAACACTTGAACGAGTTGTTTTCAACCAGGTGTCATCTTTCCTCTCACGGAGCAACCAATTGGATGTCAATCAATCTGGTTTCAAGAGTGGCCACTCGACTGAGACTGCACTGCTGTCGGTCACTGAATCCCTGCGGATTGCAAAGGCTGATTCCAAATCATCAGTTCTCATTCTGCTCGATCTATCAGCTGCCTTTGACACGGTGAATCATCAGATCCTCCTGTCCACCCTCTCATCACTGGGCATCACAGGTACTCCACTTCTCTGGTTTGAATCCTATCTCACAGGAAGGTCTTTCAGGGTTGCCTGGAGAGGGGAGGTATCCAAAGCTCATCAGCTGACCACGGGTGTTCCTCAGGGTTCAGTTCTTGGACCCCTCCTCTTCTCCATTTACACTACATCACTTGGTCCCATCATTCAGGCACATGGTTTCTCCTACCATTGCTATGCTGATGACACACAACTCTTCCTTTCATTCCAACCAGATGATCCCACAGTAGCTGCACGAATCTCAAGCTGTCTGGCGGACATCTCGGCATGGATGAAAGAACATCATCTACAGCTCAACCTGGCTAAGACTGAGCTTCTCGTCTTCCCTGCCAATCCGACTCTAAATCACGATTTCAGCATCCAGCTAGGCACATCCTCAATTACCCCATCAAATTCGTCCAGAAATCTTGGAGTAATCATTGATGATCAACTGACCATCAAAGATCACATTGCAATGACAGCTCGGTCATGCAGATTTGCACTATACAACATCAGGAAAATCAGGCCCTTTCTAACAGAACATGCAACACAACTTCTGGTCCAGGCTCTGGTCATTTCTAGGCTTGATTACTGCAATGCACTTCTGGCTGGACTGCCATCATGCACAATCAAGCCTCTACAAATGATTCAGAACGCAGCAGCACGTCTCATCTTCAATGAGCCCAAAAGAGCCCACGTCACGCCTCTCTTCATCTCTCTTCACTGGCTACCACTTGCTGCTCGCATCAAATTCAAGGTGTTGACGCTTGCTTACAGATCTACCACAGCCTCAGCACCCTCCTACTTCCACTCACTCTTACGAGTCTACACTCCAACCAGAAACCTGCGCTCATTAAAGGAGCGAAGGTTTGTGGTACCATCACAGAGAGGCACAAAATCACTCTCCAGAACATTCTCATTCACTGTCCCTTGCTGGTGGAACGATCTTCCTGCCTTCATCCGGAATGCAGAATCCCTGGCAATATTCAAAGACAGCTGAAAACCCATCTCTTTCGTGAGCACTTAACCTCATCTTAAAAAAAACAAAAAACTTCTTATTCCTATCCTTTCACTTCCTCTAATCCCTCTCTATTGTAGCTTAGGATAATCTGAGCACTGCCTATAACTTGTATTATGAGCACTTCTTGTCTATTTGCCTCGTCATGACGACTCGCTTGTTGTATTTCCTCACTTGTAAGTCGCTTTGGATAAAAGCGTCTGCCAAATGAATAAATGTAAATGTAATGTTATGTATTATTATTTATTTTCTGTACTATTCAAATATATACAACATAACGCCTACACTCACCTAAAGGATTATTAGGAACACCTGTTCAATTTCTCATTAATGCAATTTCCTAATCAACCAATCACATGGCAGTTGCTTCAATGCATTTAGGGGTGTGGTCCTGGTCAAGACAATCTCCTGAACTCCAAACTGAATGTCAGAATGGGAAAGAAAGGTGATTTAAGCAATTTTGAGCCTGGCATGGTTGTTGGTGCCAGACGGGCCGGTCTGAGTATTTCACAATCTGCTCAGTTACTGGGATTTTCACGCACAACCATTTCTAGGGTTTACATAGAATGGTGTGAAAAGGGAAAACATCCAGTATGCGGCAGTCCTGTGGGCGAAAATGCCTTGTTGATGCTAGAGGTCAGAGGAGAATGGGCCGACTGATTTAAGCTGATAGAAGAGCAACTTTGACTGAAATAACCACTCGTTACAACCAAGGTATGCAGCAAAGCATTTGTGAAGCCACAACACGCACAACCTTGAGGCGGATGGGCTACAACAGCAGAAGACCCCACCGGGTACCACTCATCTCCACTACAAAGAGGAAAAAGAGGCTACAATTTGCACAAGCTCACCAAAATTGGACAGTTGAAGACTGGAAAAATGTTGCCTGGTCTGATGAGTCTCGATTTCTGTTGAGACATTCAGATGGTAGAGTCAGAATTTGGCGTAAACAATGAGAACATGGATCCATCATGCCTTGTTACCACTGTGCAGGCTGGTGGTGGTGGTGTAATGGTGTGGGGGATGTTTTCTTGGCACACTTTAGGCCCCTTAGTGCCAATTGGGCATCGTTTAAATGCCACAGCCTACCTGAGCATTGTTTCTGACCATGTCCATCCCTTTATGACCACCATGTACCCATCCTCTGATGGCTACTTCCAGCAGGATAATGCACCATGTCACAAAGCTCGAATCATTTCAAATTGGTTTCTTGAGCATGACAATGAGTTCACTGTACTAAAATGGCCCCCACAGTCAACATATCTCAACCCAATAGAGCATCTTTGGGATGTGGTGGAACGGGAGCTTCGTGCCCTGTATGTGCATCCCACAAATCTCCATCAACTGCAAGTACTATCCTATCAGTATGGGCCAACATTTCTAAAGAATGCTTTCAGCACCTTGTTAAATCAATGCCACATAGAATAAAGGCAGTTCTGAAGGCGAAAGGGGATCAAACACAGTATTAGTATGGTGTTCCTAATCATCCTTTAGGTGTGTGTATATATATATATATATATATATATATATATATATATATATATATATATATATATAAATTGTCCATTGTTAAAGGTTCATGAAACCCCCGTTTTCCCCTGGTCGTTCA
Source organism: Chanodichthys erythropterus (assembly GCF_024489055.1). NCBI lineage: Eukaryota > Metazoa > Chordata > Actinopteri > Cypriniformes > Xenocyprididae > Chanodichthys > Chanodichthys erythropterus. Next base: position 61,303,077 of record NC_090223.1, read on the forward strand.
CACCTCAAAGCTCAAAATCTCTGTGAAAATGGGCGTGTAAAGCTCTGGAAAAGTGGGAGAAGGGGGAAGAGGGGAGATGCAACCAATGGAGCACAGACATACAACAAACCCATTATACAGAATAATGAATATTAAAATATGAGCACAGAGAAAATGACAACAAACTCCCAAGCACAAGGGCAAAAGAATATTTAAAAGGGCTAATAATAGGCTACATTGATTATGTTTACGAGCACTGCAGTCTCATGATAAACAACACTTAGTTTAACACAGAAAGAATAAAGACAATTCATTTTGTCAATTTTTATTTGAATTTTCTATCTAAACCAGGCTTCTCTCCAGTGTGAATTCTCATGTGGTCTTTAAGGTGGTTTTCACGTGAAACTCTTTCCACACTGTTGGCAGGTGAAGCGCTTCTCTCCAGTGTGAACTGTCATGTGGTTTTCAAGTCTTCCTTTTCTACTGAAACTCTTTCCACACTGTTGGCAGATGTAAAGCTTTTCTCCAGTATGAATTCTCATGTGGACTGTAAGGCTTCTTTTATGACTGAAACTCTTTCCACACTCTTGACAGATGTAAAGCTTTTCTCCAGTATGAATTCTCATGTGGACTTTAAGGCTTTCTTCACGTGTGAAACTCTATCCACATTGTTGGCAGGTGAAAGGTTTCTCTCCAGTGTGAATTCTCATATGGCCTTATAAGGCTTATTTTATGACTGAAATTCTGTCCACACTGTTGGCAGGTGAAGGGCTTCTCTCCAGTGTGAACTCTCATGTGGTTTTCAAGTTTTCCTTTTCTATTGAAACTCTTTCCACACTGTTGGCAGGTGTAAGGCTTTTCTCCAGTGTGAATTCTCATGTGGCCTTCAAGGCTTTCTTTACGTGTGAAACTCTTTCCACACTGTTGGCAGGTGTAAGGCTTTTCTCCAGTGTGAATTATCATGTTGACTTTAAGGTTTCTTTTAGGTCTGAAACTCTTTCCACACTGTTGGCAAGTGAAAGGCTTCTCTCCAGAACTCTTAGTTCCAGTCTTTTGAGCTCTTTTTTCTGTGTTGCTCTTTCCCCAGTCATGAAATGATGTTTATAATAATGTTCTTCCTCTTCTTGCCTTTCATTAAGTTCATGACCCGCCTCTTTCAGTGCCATTAGGTCTAGGGCAAAAATAGACATAAAACAATTTAGACATTTAAAAGCTTCAAAACCAACAACATGTTTGTATCCTGTGGATCAGGGATGGGCAGCTTTGGTACTGGAGGACCACTCTTTTGCAGAGTTAAGTTTCATCCCTAATCAAATGCACCTGCCTATAATTTTCAAGCATTCCTGAAGACTTAAGGCTGATTTTTACTTTTGCGTCAAGATGACGAATTCTGTGAAGGATGCAGTATATGGAGTATTCTTAGCCAGAATTAAATGAGACGTCTTTTTTAGGACACACAGGCAGGAAAGAAAACAGGAAGTATATCGTTGCTATGCCAACATGTTCACAGCAGCCTTGTTGCGCTCTCAGACAATGAATGAAAATTAATAATAAATTTGTATGTAATTTGACAAGAAAATGTATTTGTTTTATTTTGGGTTATGCTTGAGCTGGCTAATGTACAACAGATATCTGTTACAGAGACAAAGGAGGAGGATATTAGGCAGAACAAAGTTTAAAACAAAAACAAGCTTGAAACTACTTGCCTTTAAATGGGTGATGAACTGAGAAATCAACACATAAGAGGTCATCATACTAAAAGAATATTCTGTAAGTTTTAGAGTTGAAAACTTCCTTATTAGTCCAATAAAAGCTTTAATTGACACCAGACCCAGAAAAAGACAGGATTTACAAAGTGGGGATCTATGAGGTCAAAGGGCAGCAAGCACCGCCTCTGCAGAAGAAGATCAACGCCTACTTAATCCCTGCCTGTTTAGCCCCGCCCACAGAATCGCGCATGACATGCAATAGAATAGGTAGCCTAAGTATTTAACTGTGTTAAATCTAATGCTTATAGAGTAAAGTGTTATCTGTTGTTCGTTATAGCCTAATTCTTTTGCATTTTAATCTGTTTAAAAATTTCAGTCAGAGTTGTTTTTGTTTTATTAAAAAAAAGAGTTCTTAAACCTGTTAAATTATGACAAAAATGGTTTTGCAACTTATTTTAATATCGCGATAATACCGTGATAAAAGCTTCATCAATTAATCGCAACATGAAAATTTGATACCGTCACATGCCTAGTGTCAGTAACTCAAACCAGTGACTAAACTTCACCTTGCGTTGTTTCTCTTAGTAGGATAAAAATAATCAGTTATTTAACAGTGACTGAATTATATAAAGAAAGCTCAAAGAAAGTCCCCTTTGCAATCGTTGGAGCAGCACGCTGAAACTGTCAATTAAACAGCGTGAGTTTATCAGTGACTGACGTGCAAAACTCCCGTTTTATTCAGTGAATCTCTTATATCGCGTTTGCACTGTTAATGAAGATGAAAGCATTTGTTTGTGTAGAGAAATTTAGTTGCAATGATGAGATCACAGCTTTCAATCGCTCAACATGTCTATGATTGACTACAATGTTCATCTCTGCAACCTCTGGAGGATGCAGCCTTCGAAATGAGACAGCTATTGTTTAGCCTTGTATCCGGCCTTGTCTCCGTGTTTTTGACCCTGGACTGTTTCCGTGTTTATGATTGTTTGCTGCCTGTGATTGGATTATTTTTCTCGTTTCTGTTTGCTGGTGTTTGACCCTCTGCCTATATGACTACGCTCATCCTATTAATAAAGTCTGCATGTGGATCTCCAACTCTGTTGTCGCGTCCCATACATTACACATACAAGGAACAAAAGAAAACAACGGGAAAAACACTAATAAAGCAGACAGCGGCAGTTATCGTACAAAACGTAATGTACATAATACACTCGAGTCATCTTATGATTATCGTGTTTATATTGTTTCACATGTACATGTTGAGAAAAACTATAATATCCACATGCTCGGGTGAGAAAATGAGCTGCACTGACAGACGTTGCAGAAACACAAATATAACAATAATACATAACGCTGTGCTAAGCTAAGTTTCTAACAGCAGCACTTTGTATTTTCTGTTCGTAAATATATCTCCCTCTGTGAAACTTAAAGGAAGCATATGTCTCAAAATCATTTTGCTATTAGATAAGTTATCTTATCGGCTCACTCAGGTTACAGCTGCGCTTACCTGTTGTGAATGCAGTGATGAACAGCTTTCTTTCCTCATTTGACGGGTGTTTAGATTTCATGTGTTTTCTCATTATGGTGGTGATATTATTATAACTCAGTTTCATTAATTCATTTGATTAAAAGTAATTGCATTGTGTAAGATCATTTTCATCTAAGTAATTCCAAACTTCGCGAGGCAGGCAACAACATTTTGCGACAATCAAATAAAATAAACCTATTAAACATGCTCCACAGCACCACCCGGTGCATTTAGTTATAACTGCAAGTCATGAAAACTCTCGGAGTGTTTGGTATGGTAATGGATATGACAATGTAGATATATTTGGTCTTGGTGGAATAGATCTGCTACGCTGCTGCTGCTTTATTGCTGCTGCTGCAGAGCAAGTATGGGACTTGCTACTGCCAATACATACATGACCCGCTGCTGTGAGCAAGTAAGACATGCTGCTGCTGTACAATATAGCGTACATGAATAACCCCCCAACAGAGCAGGTTACATGATATTGGACAATACAAGCCCAAAGATGTCAGAGATCCCCCATCAATGCAGAAGGCAAGATAATGATTCACCCTCACCCCCCAGCAGATCTACCGCCAAAACAAATGTACTGCTGCTGCTTCGAAGAGCCATAGGAACCGTGTGTAAGCTATCTATGTGTGCCTGGCTCATTTTTGCCACAACAAATATTCTGGGCCGTAAGGCTTGGCTCTAGTTGCCTATTAGACTATGTGTGCCTGGGCTATCACGCCGAATGGCTTAGCTCTAGTGGCCTATGTAAATGTGTGTCTGAGCCAAAAGGCTCAAACATACCAATTAGAACACACATTATGTGTGGCTTTAACAAATGGTAAAACATTGCAGGCTAATAGAGATAAGAAACCCTCCTCAATCACCTGAGCAAATAATAGTATAATGATGTAGCATCATTTGATAATGTCATTGTAACCCTATATACTCCTAAAAGTAATCTCATTCAGATGAAAGGAAAATTAATTAGCATGACTTCAACATGCATCAGCTGACCCAGCCCGAAACATGTAGGTACATAAAACATCAGCCCTGAAGAGTTGTTGAAGTTGAGCAATACTATGAAACATTTATATTTACACATCATAATATCAATGAGATTAACAGAACTCAATATTTTTAATTAATATTCTATCTTGTCTGAGTTGCATGCTAATGCATTTCTATTACATCTTTGTCCCATATGCAATGGTTATGGCAGTGGATGCAATTTGACAGTGAATCCCATAACATAATTTCTCAGCGTGCAACTGACTGTCAGCCCTCACAGATTTACAAATTAAAACGTATGGCCGCATTCACTTTTCTCAGTAGCGAACTCAAAGTTCCGCTACGTCAATGGCTGACCACCACACTGCAAAGTGCCTCCTATTTACGCTCCTGTTAATGGATACCTCTGCATTTTAAGCAGAGAGAGAGAGAGATTTCTAACGGACATGCAGCACTGCTTAGATTAACAAAGCTTGTCCATAATTCGGCCACACTGCCTGCCGTTGCAACACACCGCATATAGAAAACACCTGAAGTTATCCAGAGCGCAACAGGAATTATACTATACAGATTATAACACAAAATTACACATTAAGCATCAACTGAGGCGCTCTTGCTTCGTTTGAAAAACACATGGAACTGCCTTGGCACACTCTAAGGTAAGCAGAAATGATAAATATCATTCTACGTGAAATCCATTAATTAAATGACTTACCGACCTTGCAAAATCGCTGTTCGTCCTGTAGTATGAAAAGTAAATGCACAATAAAATCTGAATACAGCTGCTCACGTACTTAGTATGTTCATAAGATGAAAACATTGTTTGCATTTTAATCATGATATATTCACATTGCATGATCACTCATTAGCCGACAAACTCATCTCACTCAATAGCAAACAGGTTACTTTAGCCCTGCATGCAACATCTGCTGCGTTCTTTTATGTTGTTGATATCCACTCCATTGCTATCTGAATTTGTTATTCATACTGCTGCTGCTGTACAAAATACTTGCTGTAGCTTCGTTAGAATGTGATACAAGCAAAACACGCTTCCATTTAAAGTTCAGCAAGCTTGTCTCTGTATCATTATAAAACATGCATATGCACTAGCTGCTAAAATGCTTAGTAAATCTCTCTAAGCATTAAACAGACTGTTGATATGACAGACTACGCAAATGCAGTGGTAGTATAAGAACCCATGTACTTATCTTAAGGCTGGTTCACACTGTGTGATTTTGGCCACGATTTGGTCGTCTGAGACAAATTTTGCAAATACTAAAAGATTCCTATAATCCTAGCCTAAAATCTGTAGTCTTTGATCGCTAGTTTGACAAGTTCACCGTCAGCCGGTTAAAGGATAAGTTCACTTTTAAATAAACTTTTGCAAATAATTTACTCACCCCCATGTCATCCAAGATGTCCATGTCTTTCTTTCTTCAGTCGAAAAGAAATTAAGGTTTTTGATGTAAACATTCCAGGATTTTTCTCCTTATCATTCATTTCAATGGGCGCCCAACGGTTGAAGGTCCAAATGGCAGCTTCATTGCAGCTTCAAAGGGCTTTAAACGACACCAGACGATGAAAAAGGGTCTTATCTAGCGAAACGATTGGTCATTTTTTTTTTTTAATTAAAAAGTTTAAGTTTTATAAGCACAAATGCTAGCCTTGCTCTTTTCTCCGATGCGCGTAAAATCTGTCATCTTTGATTGCTAGTTTGACATGTTCACCTTCAGCCGGTTAATGACCGTTGCGATCAAATTTTACCTCAGACGAAGTTCTGGCAGTGTCAGAAGATTTTGCGCACAATCCTCCAGTGTGACTTCTCCTACGACAATCGCCAAATTGCCTTCGTTTTTCAAGACAAACGTCATCAAAATTAATGATAGAGATGTCGTTGTTAGCCACCATTTCTGTCCCGTGTGTAACGCAGCTCACTGTCATGTTTGATGATGTAAAACTCCGGACAAGTTTTCATGAGGCTGTCGTGCAGTCTGACATTAATGACAGATGAGATCCAACAGTGTGACATGAGGATCATGTTCGTACAGTCTGACAAGTAACCATCGTAAAGGACTATTATAAATCGCACAGTGTGAACCCGGCTTTAGATGAATTCTGAAGCATGCTGCGCTACTAAGCAATACTTACTCATGTATTTAAATATTAAGCACACAAGCTCATTGGCTACTAATACAGCAGGAACCAATCATCTGTGACCTATAGATAATGATGCGATAATTAGCAGGTTGTGTTAAAGGACCTATTAGTCTGTGCCATCTAGAGTTTCATGCCAGAACTTTGTATTTTTATTTCTTAGGATTTATCATGGATTCACTGCATTACGGCCAGCAGATCAACATAGTAAAATTCGTATAGTCTTTTTATTTTTTCGAATATAAATTACAGATCGGATATTCAAATATTGGACTATTTGTGCACACCCCTAGCATACTGCGCAGCGTCTCGGGTGAAGGTGCGACACAGAAATATAAATCAGCCTTTACCGTTACATTTTAGGGTTGGGTTAATTTTTTACATGTGTGTTTGATCAGGGATGGACTCTGCAGAATAGTGTCCCTTCAGGACCAGAGTTGCCCGTCTATAGATCTTATACACCAGTGGTTTTCAAACCTTGTCCAAAGGGACTCACCACTGCACATTTTGTATGTCTGCTGTATTTTTCACATCTGGTTAAGATCATCAGTTTGTTAGAGGAGAGCTGACATTGATGGAGGAATTTACAAACTACAATTTCTGTTCCCATTCAGTCGGTCACGTTCGACGTACGTCGGACAGACCGACGAATAGGAATCTCGCTAGAGAGGCCAATCTACTTCGAGTGTAACTAAACGAGCCAATGCACATTGGCATGCAATCATATGCATCAGCTGCTTGCCTCGCAGCGCGGGTATATAATGAGCAGCAGGTGCGTTGCATCTTCAGCTTTTCGCTTCGGAGCCAAACCTTCTCAACACTGAAGAAGATAGCTACTGAAACCACGAGTGTGAACGAGTCTGCTCTTCGAGACGTCTCTTGGTTGCGGTGCAGGCGGACAGCGCAGCAGCGGGGCCGATTTCTCCTTTGTTTTTCTTTGCCTTTTTTATTTGAGCAAAAGCTGTAATCAGCGTGAAGGCCGTTCTCACGGCTGGTGAAACGGTGCGCCTAGAGCGCTAAAAAGCTGTTATTACAGCTGGTAAGAGAGCGCCTTCAAGGAGAGTGCACACGACAGGCTGCACATTTCCCTGTCTGTGCTGCAGCGGCTTTTCCCCTGCGTGCTTCAGCACCTAAAAGAGTCAGTCCTTGAAAGAGCTTACACGAGTAGTTCGCGACTTTTTAAAGATGTCGTTCTACTTGTGTGTTTCTGGATGCGGTCGTTACCTGGCGCCTCGGGATGGTCACCAGCGCTGTATCGCGTGCTTGGGCTTGAGGCACGCTGAGGCGGCGTCTGTGGACGAGTCATGTACCCATTGTGGGAAGATGACCGTCGCGGAGCTGCGGTCGAGACTCCACTTTCTGCAAAGGGGTGGAGTCCCGGTCCCGACGCCTCGTTCCAATCCTCCTCAGAGGGTTGCTTCGGGCGGCGGGGCTGGTGACTTGAGGATCACGGTGAGCGCGTTTCCTTCGGGGAACCAACCCCCTAGGAACCCTCACCCCTCTTGCGCTCCGCAGCCAGTAGAGCTGCCGGGGGAACGCGGTGGACCACCCCAGAGGTGTGTACCATCCGTATCCTTCGGAGCTCCCCAAGACGACCGGATGTCGATCGCTGCATCGGAGGGTGAGCCTGACGCTTCTGGGGATGACGATTCGGCGCAGCTGCCTCCCTCGGGAGTGACGACTGTGCCCGATTCAGACCCGGAAATGATGGCTATGCTTTCCCGGGCCGCCAACAGGGTCGGGCTCGTGTGGAACCCTCCACCGTGTCCCGAGCCCTCGAGGTTGGATGATTGGTATCTCAGGGTGGCAAGGGCTGGTTCTCAGCCCCCCACCCCAGTGCCTTTCTTCCCGGAGGTGCATGAAGAGCTCACTGGCACGTGGACGGCACCTTTTACTGCCCGAAGCCGTGTCGGTGGGTCCTCCTCCCTCACCACCCTTGATGGTGGAGCGGCTAAGGGTTATACGCGCATACCCCCTGTGGAACGGGCCGTTGCTATGCAACTGTGCCATAACTCCACCTGGCGGGGGGAGCCGTCTCTCCCTTCCCGGGCCTGTAAGTACTCGTCGGATCTTACCGGCAAGGCTTATCAGGCCTGTGGGGAAGCCGCTTCCGCCTTACACGCTATGGCGTTGTTGCAGGTCCATCAGGCCAAGGCACTGAAGGACCTGCACGAGGGTGGTCACGATCCGCAAGTTCTACAAGAACTTCGTGCTGCGACGGACCTCGCGCTCCGAGCGACGAAGGTTACGGCGCGGTCAGTGGGTCGTGCGATGTCCACCATGGTGGTCCAGGAACGCCATCTCTGGCTGTGTCTTGTGGTCATGAGGGATACCGACAAAGTCAGGTTTCTTAACACTCTGAGGTCGGAAGGTATCGCCGGCGATACCACCCCGTTTTTTTCTTATCAGTGTGAAAGAGACTCAAAATACTCCGTCAAATTTGATCATGCATACTAGTGTTATACATCATTCTAAAGTGTTAAGTGTGTACTTTTATTTGTGTACACTTACAAAAAAAACAAAATGTTGTGCTTTTCGCAAAATAAAGAAAACAAACATGATGTGTGATCTGGTGTCTGCCTCTCAGTGAAGTCAATTCTGAAATGCGTTTTAAAATGATCTGAAACTCAGCAAATACTTGTCACACAGACATGAGAGACATATCTACATAATGCTTAGAATGTCTACTTTTAAATGAAGTAAGTCAAATCAAAAATAAATATTCACAGTTTATGTAATTCGTTTGAAACCAAGGAGAGGTTCCTTCTTTTCCTTCTCACTTCATTATCTGTAATGAGCTGAGACCGCCACACCCCCGCGCCGTTCACATGGTAAATAGTTTAGGTGTAATATATGCATCGCACACGCCCCCCGGTCAGTGCCACAAAACACGAAGTGTCAACATCAGATTCACTCACTGACCGTTCATCGCGTTTTGAGGATGGCACGCTACTCCGACAAAGAGGCTCTTCAGATGATTCTGGACAGCGAGGAAGAATTCACCTTTTCCTCTGAGGAAGACTGCAACTCAGACGACGAACAGTTGCATTTCCAGCAGCGAATTGACCCCGACGAGGATATAATTTCAGAGTAAGTTGTTTACTATAATTATTTTTCTGATAATATAAAACTCGTATTGCATACTATATTGTGTCTAGTTTTGGCTTGCTTGCGAGAAATTGCCTCACAAATACCTCTCTTTTTGTAATGTATTTCGCCCAGTTTTAGTTATGCTAAAATACGGTCTTATGCCTAATGTAACTTGTTTGTGAATATCTGCTTAGGTGTAATATGATGTGATTTAGTGCAAATATATTTTAGTCTACAGTGAAATAATGTGATAGTGTCTAAACACTATTTATTTATATCGGTTTGGGTTAGTTATCGTGCTAAAATACAGCCTAATGCCTAAAATACAGATGTTTGTGAATACAGGTGTAAATGTCTGAAATGCACTGAAAACGTGCGGTCTATGGCCCATCAACAGATAGTACTCGCGGCCTACGGCCAATCAATAGATATTTGTCTGTCCTATGGCCCATTGTCAGCACATATATATATACATACATTGTGCACCCATAATCGCTAATTGCCCATCAGTTTACTTTGGAGAATGTATGCTAATAGTTTTTTTGCTTTGTTTAGGAATGTGGCTGCTTCACGATCGCCGTCACCAGCACCGCGCAGAGGGGCACGCAGATCTCGGTCAGTTCTCAGTGCGATCGAGAATCATACAGAGTAAGTATATTTTACAGACATAACTGTATACATCATCTCATTTCAAAACGTATATGTACCTGTATGGCATTACAGAAACTGGTGTCTTTGTTGTGCGTGGTGATAATATAAAACTCATGAGTTTTCAGACTATATTTTAGCTAGTTTTGGCTAGCTTTTGACAGCTTACAGAAAATATTGCCATACAATATCACTTACAAATGTTTGTATATATACTCAAGTGTAAACACTTGTAATGTGATATTCTGTAAACATATTTGTAATATATTTCACCCAGTTTTAGTTAGTTTATCATACACATGGTCTACAGAACATCAATAGATAAAGTTTGTCTGTCCTTTGGCCCATCATCAACATGTAAACATACATTGTGCACCCATAATTGCTAATTGCCCATCAGTTTACTTTGGAGAATGTATGCTAATAGTTTTTTTGCTTTGTTTAGCAATGTGGCTGCTTCACAATCGCCGTCACCAGCACCGCGCAGAGGGGCACGCAGATCTCGGTCAGTTCTCAGTGCGATCGAGAATCATACAGAGTAAGTATATTTTACAGACATAACTGTATACATCATCTCAATTCAAAACGTATATGTACCTGTATGGCATTACAGAAACTGCTGTCTTTGTTATGCATGGCTATAGTGATTGTGTTATCAGCATGCTCACGTTTTTTTTTTTTTTCTCTCTACAGATGTGACAATGAAAATATCCAAGAACCTGTTCCAAAGAGGCAATCCACTCTGTCATGGAAAACACAGACGGATGTTGATTCGTAAGGCTTACAAAGCTATCTATCATCCTAGAAAAAACTTAGCCGTGGATGAAAGAATGGTGGCATGCAAAGCACACACTGGTATGACACAGTACATGAAAGCCAAGCCAACCAAGTGGGGTTTCAAGTTGTTTGTTCTTGCCGACTCTTCAAATGGATACACTCTGGACTTCTCTGTATACACAGGAAAGAACAACTGTCCCACAGGCCATGGACTGTCATATGATGCTGTGACTTCTCTTTTGGACCGTACATTGTTGGGTTCTGGGTACCATGTGTACATGGACAATTTTTATACAAGTCCAAAGCTCTTGAAAGACCTGTTTGCAATGAAGTTTGGTGCATGTGGGACTTACAGGGACAACAGGAAGGACTGCCCTCGGAATGCAGCTAATTCACTCTCTAAAAAATCAGCCAGGGGATCCATCAGATGGATTCGGGATGGACCTCTTGTATTTGTGAAGTGGATGGACACACGAGAGGTATCTGTCTGTTCTACCATCCATTCTGCTCATTCAGGAGACTCTGTGCAGAGGAGGGTGAAATCACAAGGAACATGGAGGACAAAGACATTTCCATGTCCTGCACCTGTGACTGCATACAACAAACACATGGGGGGCGTTGACCTGTCTGATCAGCTGATTCAGTACTACACAACACAGCACAAAACCATGAAGTGGTACAGAAAGATCTTTCTGCACTTCTTGGATATTGCTGCCACCAACTCTTTCATTCTGCACAAAGAGCTACATGGTAACATGTCCCATAAAGAGTTCATGGAGCAACTTGTCACAGAGCTCTGTGGTGTGTCACAGAAAGCAGCACGAAAACGGACCAGCAGTGACCATGTACCAGTTCCAGGAGCTGAGCTGACCTCCGATGGCAGGAATGTTGCAACGGCTGGTCGCCGGAACTGTGTGCATTGCAAAGAAGTGCGTGGCAAAAAACAACTAACACCTTGGAAATGCCAGGCATGTGGTGTTCACTTATGTCTTCAGTTGAACAGGAACTGTTTTCAAGAGTGGCACAAAGATGAGTGACTGTGTTCAGATGTGTGTGCTCTGTTGACCACTGCACCACTGACCATTGAGCTGGCAAAGAACATTACTGTCCCTGTCCCCTCCATCCTGGACATTTTTCCTGCATGATCAGCTCTTACAGCTCTTACAGCTCTTACAATGGGCCAAACCACCCATCCTAGACTGTAGATTGTCTTCCACTAAATGTTATTTTATGGTAAAAATATAGTTTGTGTGTTACATAGGTATAAGTAGAATTATATAGGTTATATATTTCTTTGTTTCATGCACTACCAGTCAAAAGTTTGTACACATTTTTAATTTTTTGAAAGTCTCTTATGCTTATCATGCTCAATAAAGCTGAATTTTCAGCATCATTACTTCAGTCTCCAATGTCACATTATTTGTTCAGGCTGCCTCACAGCATTCCACTTTGATGGGCCGTTAGCCACTGGGGGGAGTGTCCTTTGTCTCCCCTGGTGTGAATCACATAAATATTCATGGCCATCACCACTCCCACGCATACAGCAGTGCTGACACAAAAACTGACTTAGAAAATTCAAATCATTATATTGTTGTTTGTGTTAAAGTATTCAGAATAATCTTTACATAATTGCGTAGTAAAAATTCTAGCCTACAAGCTTGATAACTCAAAAGTCTTATGAACAACTATTCAGAATATGTTTTATGGCCTTATTGCAAGGAGATTTTTTTCCCCAAAACGTACTAACCACGCATAATCTTTATTTAAAAAAAAATGCAAACATGTATATCTATATTGCTCACATATTATTGTAGCAGAGTTTGTGCTGAATACAGCAAAATTACATGTTGGGCAATAGTATGATATAAGTAGCTGAAATAACCACAAATGTCAGGGCATGTCAAAACATCTCAAGGGCCCCAGAATCACTCAGACCTCTGGGGGTTAATTCCCCCGTGTCCCAGACCGGCCTCTTCGGCGACGCGGTCGAGAACTTTGCCCAACAGTTCTCGGCTGTACAAAAGCAGTCAGAGGCGATCAGTCACATCCTGACGAGGCGGTCAGCTGCTGCACCTCCACCGCCGGCGGCACCTCAGACTGCCTGCGCCGAGGGCGCCCCCCTGCAGCCGCCCCCGCTCCGACGCCCCAGCAGCAGCAGCCTCCATCCAAGCGGCGTCGTGGAGCATCCAGCCACCCCCTAAGAAGAAGGGTGGCAAGGCCAAGTCCAAGCGGCCCTAGGACGGGCGACCCGGAGATGGACGGGACTGCTCTTCAGGAGGTGGTGACCGCACCGCTCCTTCCCCCGGAGGAGGGCCGGGTGGAGAATCTTTTGTTTCCCCTTTTTGTTCCGCTGCTGGCTCAACGGTCAGCGGTACCCAAATTTTCAATAAAAGAGCAGTTTCCTCTATCTCCGGGTCCGAAGAGGGCTCGGAGAGCAGTGGGAGGGCTAGAACCTCACCACTCTCATCCACCTCTTCTGTCGCCAGCGGACAGCAGCGAGCAGCAGGTAGGCAAAACCTCAACTGCTCCCTCTGTCCACCCGTGGAAGCAGGTAAGTGTTGCACAGCACACTGTGACCCCGCTTCGGGCCGCCTCACACAGAGAGCCTCCCCGGGCCGCGTCCCTGCGTTCCACCTCGCTGCCCCGCGGCGGGTACGCCGGTGGTCCCCTTGGTGCCGCTTGCGCGGTCTCTGGGAGCCTGGCTAGCGCTCCCCAGTCCGTCTCGCTGGCTCCTTCGGACCATCAGGCTCGGCTATGCGATTCAGTTCGCCCGGCGCCCCCAAGTTCAGGGGCATCCTCTTCACTACAGTGAAAGATGCCGATGCCCCTGTTCTGCGTGCGGAGATCGCAGTCCTACTGGCGAAGGACGCGATAGAGCCGGTCCCTCCAGCCGATTTGAGGTCGGGGTTCTACAGCCCCTACTTCATTGTACCCAAGAAAAGCGGCGGGTTACGACCGATCTTGGACCTGCGAGTTTTGAATCGGAGCCTTCACAAGCTACCGTTCAAAATGCTCACGCAGAAACGCATTTTCGAGTGCATCCGTCCCCGAGATTGGTTTGCAGCGATCGACCTGAAGGACGCGTACTTCCATGTTTCGATTCTTCCGCGACACAGGCCATTCCTGAGATTCGCGTTCGAAGGTCGAGCATATCAGTACAGAGTCCTACCCTTCGGGCTGGCCCTGTCTCCCCGCGTCTTCACGAAAGTCATGGAGGGAGCCCTTGTTCCCATGAGAGAACAGGGTGTTCGCATTCTCAACTATCTAGACGACTGGCTTATCCTAGCACAGTCTCGGGATCAGTTGTGCGAACACAGGGATTTGGTGCTCAGTCACCTCAGCCAGTTGGGGCTTCGGATCAACTGGGAAAAGAGCAAACTCGCCCCAGTGCAGAGGATCTCTTTTCTCGGTATGGAGTTGGATTCGGTCGAACAGATAGCACGCCTCACAGAGGAACGTGCTCGGTCGGTGTTGAACTGCCTGAATACGTTCAATGGCAGGACAGCGGTCCCACTGAAGTTCTTTCAGAGGCTCCTGGGGCATATGGCGGCTGCAGCGGCTGTAACACCGCTCGGTCTGCTTCATATGAGACCGCTTCAGCACTGGCTTCACGGCCGAGTCCCGAGATGGGTGTGGCAACGCGGCACGTTCCGGGTGCCAATCACTCAGGAGTGCCGCCGAACCTTCAGTCCGTGGTCGGACCCTTTGTTTCTTCGGTCAGGAGTGCCCCTAGAACAAGTGTCCCGGCATGCTGTGGTTTTCACAGATGCTTCTACCACCGGCTGGGGTGCCACGTACAACGGGCATGCAGTCTCAGGGGTTTGGACGGGACCCCATCTGCATTGGCACATCAATTGCCTCGAGTTGCTGGCAGTACGCCTTGCTCTGAGCCGCCTCAAAGGCCTGCTTCAGGGCAAGCATGTACTGGTCCGTACGGACAACACTGCGACCGTTGCGTACATCAACCGTCAAGGTGGTCTACGCTCCCGTCGCATGTCGCAACTCGCCCGCCATCTCCTCCTGTGGAGTCGGAAGCATCTGAGGTCGCTTCGCGTCATTCATGTCCCCCGTGTGGCCGACGAGCTATCACGAGCTGCGCTGCCCGGAGAGTGGCGACTCCACCCCCAGGTGGTTCAGCTGATCTGGAGAGAGTTCGGAGAGGCTCAGGTAGACCTGTTTGCCTCACCAGAAACCTCCCACTGCCAGTTGTTTTACTCTCTGACCGAGGGAACACTCGGGACAGATGCACTGGCTCACAGCTGGCCCCGGGGCCTGCGCAAATATGCGTTTCCCCCAGTGAGCCTACTTGCACAGACCCTGTGCAAAGTCAGGGAGGACGAGGAGCAGGTCTTGTTAGTTGCGCCTTACTGGCCCAACCGGACCTGGTTCCCAGAACTCTCACTCCTCGCGACAGCCCCTCCCTGGCCCATCCCTCTAAGCATATTTATCTTTGCCATAAGCATATTTTAAACGGTTATACTACTTTAAAGGCTGTTGTCCGTTACATGTTAATTGTAATAGTATACTACTGGAATTTCCACAAGGATTTCAACATCATATTATTTGAAATGCACCATAAATCCATTTTCCAATGATACTTAAAAGTTTGCTATATATTTACTTGTGTTTAAATTTAATCAACATGTGTAACACACGTGAGGAAACCTGATTGGTTTCAAGGTCGCTGAACAGCTCTGCTTGGTTCTTATGATAATGAGCTGCAGGCTCTCACCTGAGAGAAGCTGTTTAACAGATATGCTGTGCATACGAAGCCTATGTGCCTTGAATGTTAATAGTAGACTAATTTAAACTGCTAAATGATATATATATATTAGAGCGATCGTGTCACTTTAGAACACTTGGAAGAGACCATGCGATTCATATGCATTACTGTTTTTTCGATGCCTTTTTGAAACGTTTTGATGAATCATCTTTCATCGGAGGGATATAAATCTCTGAGATTTCACTAAAATATCTCAGTTTTTCTTTCGTGTGGCTTTTGGAACCCCGTTATTTTGTGACTCCAGGTAAGATTTGTATTTGATTAACTTTACTTTTCTATGCTAGTCGTATTTTTGATACAAAGTGTAACAGTGCGTCTTTTTCAATGCAGCTACATTCAGTTTGACCAATCAGACGCGATCAGATGAAGACGCTGCACGCAGAAGTTACAGGTAAGTTTTAAGTTGCTGTTTGCGTAAAGAAAATGTATGCTGTTTGCATAAATTAAAAAATAAACTGAAATCTGAATGCAGAGACAAGCGAAGAGTGTTTTAATGTCGTATCACCTCTGTTATAAAGATTTTTTTTTTTTGTAACTCAGTTTTCTTTATTGCTTCAAATATCAATATCAATGACTTTGTGATTGAACTCTGCTCACTGTAAATAGGGTTGTTGGGCTTCTTCTAATCTTATGTTTAGTGTGAGTGCTGCATAGTGACGACAGACAAGAGGATAAAATGGACACTCGTATGTCAAGCTTGATGACGATATGAAATTCTAATGAATATCAATGCAAATTATAAAACACTGTATATTCAATCATGGATGCAAAACTGTTATTCATTTGTTAATTTTATACAAATTCCTTTTTTCCCTTTCACAGATCCTGTGATAAAGCAGCCTTCAAATAGTACAGTGTCTGAATTACAAGACCTCAGTTGCAGAAAATGCCAGTTGTGCTCAAAGAAGTGACCCTCCACTTGAAGATGTGACATTTAAACTCTTTTGTTTCTTTGTTTGGTTCAGGCATTTGCATGCTTACATTTGTTAAAAAAAAATACACTTCACTTCTGTACTTTGTTTTTCAGTGACTTTTTCAGAAAATTGCATTGTAATTCTTATTCACTGATGTAAAATTCTGAAATGTTTTATTTATTTTAAAGTATTTTAGTCAAAAGATTAAATGCTGCTGTACTTTTTAACGTACTGTAAGAATATTTACATATTGTGTACACCATTACAGTGCATTAATTTTTTTAGATTTCAAAGTGTGTGTGTGTGTGTGTGTGTGTATACAGATAAAAACAGCTTTATAGTGTTATGCTAATGCATTTGTAATGACCTGAAATTGTATTGGAAATGTTCATAAAGCACATTAAAACAATACTTCAGATCGAACTGTAATAGCAGAAGTTTTAAAAGTACATTGTAAATGTATTTAAAGAAATACACTTAAATTGCACTAAATGTACTTAAAATGGGTCCATTTTAATTTAATATATTGCAAATAGCTTAAAACATGAACTTAAGTACATCTTGAAATACGCTGCTTGTACTTCAAGTTGTTTCAAAATAATACATTTAATATGCACTTAGTATAGTATAATTTTTAATATATTAAGTGTGTCCACAAAGCACAATTTAAATATATTTAGTGCCATAAAATACACTTTTTAAGTACACTTCCATAAAAATTGTGTGTATGATAGATGGTGTAATGAATGCGGACTCATAGTAAGATCCATTTGCAGCTTTTATTAAGGTGAGAGTGGTCGTACAGGCAGGGTCAATCAGGAGCGAACAGGAACAGCAAGGAACAGGCAGAATCGTGGTCAAGGAACAGGCAGATATCACTCACAGGTCAGTATACAAAGCAAGGGTCAGGACAGGCAGCAACGGGTCAATAAACAGGAAACAGTCAGGATCAGTAACAATAAACAGGCAGACAATAAACACAGGGAAATGTCACACAGGGTAAACAAGACCTCACGGTGAGGTGGTGTGAGTGAAAGTCCTTTATAGTCCTGTTAATGTACTGACAGGAACAGACGGTGATCATAACAGATGGGTTCAAATGTACTACAAGATGTTACTAAGTACATTTTTTTAAATACAGATAGTATATTAAAAGCACATTTTAGTTCAAATTTATGGTGTCTCAAAATAGCAAAGTTGAGTACACTTAGATGTTCTTAAGATTATATAAAGAAGTACTAAAAAGAAGAGCTTTTAGTACATTAAATACAAAATAAGTGCATGGAAATAGAGCACTTTAAGTACATTATGGAAGTGTATTAAGTGTACTAAAAAAAGTGTATTTTACTGCACTTTTTTTTGATCTGGGATTGCTTGGAATATGCAATGGAGCTGATTTGCACTTATAGTAAGTAAGTTATTGGCAGATCTGAGGGACCTATAGGAGCTGAGTTCAAGTAAATAAGATCAGAGATATAAGATGTTGCTGTTTTTAAAGATCTTAATGGACAAGCATCATCTTTAAATTGAATTCTGAAAAAGACAACAAGCTAAAACTGGAGTGATATGATCATGTTAACAGTCTAGCTGCTGCATTCTGGACCATCTGCAAATGTGCCAATGAGGATTGAGAAAGGCCAAGGTACTGCGAATTACAATAGTCCGGCCGTGATGTGATAAATGCATGAATAACATGAATAATCTGGAAAGGAAAGTGATGATTTAAGTCTGGAAATGATTCTCAGTTGATAGAAGCTGTTTTTAACTACTGAGCTAATTTGTTTTTCAAGACAAAGCTCAGAATCAAAGATAACACCTACATTTTTTGCATGTGATGTAATATATGGAGTAAGATTGTCTAAGTAATTGGCTATAGAATTTCTGTTTTTGGAGGGTCCAAAAATAATCACCTTAGTTGTCATATATACATAGTTATATAAGTAGTTACTGAAGTACACAGAAATATACACAGGACAAATCCAAACATTATCCTGAATGTGTGTGAAAACAACGTGAATGTACTGAAATGTGTCTGTGCAGAAATACAGCATGTGATCAGTGCGTCGAGAGAGAGAGAGAAAGAGAGAGAGAGCGCTCATACATGATTTGTTTGAATATAACGGACTAAAATAATGGACAAAATATCTTAATAGAACATGATCTTTACTTAATGTTGCATAATTTTGACTCATACAGTGTATTGTTGGCTATTATACAAATATACCCGTGCAACTTATGACTGATTTTGTGGTCTGGGATCACATTTAATGGAAACACTGAATTTTAAAGTGATGTTGTCTTACGGTGTGGAACGGCATGAAGGTAAGTAATAAATGACAGAATTTTGATTTTTCTGTGAACAAACCCTTTAATTACAAGTAACCAGCCCTAAATCAAACCCTAACTCTTGCTCTACAGTAAGTCCACTTGAATGAAACGACTAATTTCACAGATTTTGTGCTGCTATTTAACAATCATTTGAAACTAGAAATTCATTCAGCATCTGCAAACCTTAATTAAACCATTTCATGATCAATTAGACAGGAATTTATACCTGAATGATATTATGCTGGAATGAATGAACTCTGTAATATTATCTGTAAGATTATCCTTCTGTATATTCTCTATTTCTGTAGAGCTGGACATTTTAATAATGATCAAATGACTGAGTTCAGCTGTGAGAATAAAACCAACCTGTTTGTTCCTCAGTATCTTCATGTTTCACACTGAATGTTCTTCAATCTTCATATTTTACTTTATTAAACTCAATCTTCATTTCTTCAGTCTCCTCTTTAATAATTATCTTCATATCTTCAGTCTCTTCTTTATTAAACTCAATCTTCATTTCTTCAGTCTCCTCTTTAATAAACTGTAAGTAGAGAATAATTAAACAGAGTTAAAAGTCTTCAATGACCTAACGTTGGAATAAAAAAAAACTAACACTGCAAATTAATAAACTTCATATTTAGATAATTATGATCTACATTTGGTATTTAACGAGTTATAGATTATATTTAAATGATTACTCTTTAATGAAAACATGTTAGTTAGTTTGTTAGTGTTTGTTGTTCTCATTCATGTTCGAACAGCACAAGTCGTGATTCAGTGAATCATTTATCAAAGTGTTTGATTCAATTGACTCGGAGTTGAAAAGTTCAGTTTCTCCATCATTACTCTCCAGAGACTGAACTCGTGTTCATGATAAACTGATTTATGATTTATATATAGAGAGAAATGAGACGCAGGTTTACTGTTTCTCATCAGTGGATATGAGCTTTACTCACGCCAAAATCCTTCATTACAGTTAGATAAAGAATCACAAGGTTACATTAAATAGTAAATAAACTCATTAAACATCGCTGGTAAAACTATTAAAACTACAAAACTGTTTCCGTCGATTAAAACAGCTTAAATCATTAAAACAAACCTTTATTCAGCAGAATCACAGCAGATGCAGGAGTGCGGTGCAGTCTTATGACGTCATGTCGCTACTCCAAAATAAAAGTCATGCTTTGTCTTCAATCACAGAAGTGTACAGAAATCCAACTATTTTACAAGATAATTTTTATATATATATATATATTAGATATATATAATCTTATATTATATATTTTTGTTACATTTTTACAAAAAATCTTCTGATTTAACCTTGAGATTTGAAGTATTAGATAGCTTAGATATTTGCAACACTATTTACAATGAAACTAATAATCAGTAAAAATCAATCTGTAGTTATTAATAGAATAACGAGACACAAACCGTCATGTTTGGCCCCATTTATTTATGATCACAGTGCACACATACAAACTTTTAGTCCAAAAGTGCGCACATTTGTAGAAATACACGTTTACCTCAGATTTCATTAAAGAGAATATAAGCCGGGCCTTACGCAGGGTTTCATAATTACCCTGTTCAGAAAATGTTGTTAGTTTGGGGGGTACCCCCCGTATGGTCCCCTAGAAAATTTAGATTTCCCTGGTGTACATATGTGCCTTTTTAAGACGTTTTAAATGGGTGGTTCAGTGTTTTTTTCTAGGCTTGTTTCTGGGGCAGTTTAACATGTCTTAATGCTTCGTTTTTTTTGGTTTTTTTTGAAAATGCTGTATTTTTCATATATTTTACCTTTATTCTGCATTCCCTACATTCGTTCACTATTTACCCACAATCCTCTCTGATTTTGAATGTACATTCAATGTACACTCGTTAAAGCTGCGTTAATTTGTCAAGTGTAAAGTATAATTTTTTATTAATTAGAACAACTTTGTAAAGATATTTTTAAGCGAAATGATACACGTTTATATCATAAAATATATACTTATTATCATATGATAATTTGGTCGATTTTTCTCACATGTTAGTGAACTGTTGTACAGTGTATTTAACCTACGTCTTAGAATGTGATGTATTGACGAATTTTTATTTGCTTTATGAACGGATGAGGATGAGGATGTTAGGCAGCTAATTTTAAAAAGAACTCGGTTCGGTCATCCGTTTTCTGGGCGGAGATATGCTGCCCAGCAAGGATGGGAGTGAGTTTTAGGAATATATATATATTTGTTGAGGTTTTATTAATGTACATTTATTAATGTGTTAAATCATTACATGTACTAAAGAACAGTTCTGAAGGAGATGGGCCTGCTGGGTGTGGTATCCCCCTCTAGGGGGATAACTATTTTATACAGATTTGCTGTACACCTTTGTGGAATCTATTTTTTTTTTAAATAATTCATTAATTATACATTTGTAAATGTGAAGAGACACCAAAAAAAAAAAAGTTTTATCCCTGAATTCGATACACATAAGGTATCAGAAAACATTTTTACAGATCTCAAGCTAGCACAGACCGGACCAAACATAACATTATGCACATTTAATCCACAATCCATCTCTGTATAGTGCCAAGATCATGTGCTTGTTTGATTTAAACATTTCACCATCTGTGAGAATTTCATCATTTTCAGATTGAGCTCTATTAAGAGTATCCCAGACATCTTATTCCTTGCCAGCTTTGCAGCAAAGGAAGCAAGGGAATGTATTGGAATGAAATAATTTTGTCATTTTCTTGTTTATCAAGGCATATCTTGATGGGTTTTTATCATTTTCAGCTCTTTGAGGCAGTACTGGTCCAGCATCCATTCAGAGCTAATGTTTTTAACACTAGAAGTCCCAGAGATTTGTAACCCTCCTTTAGCCAAGTGGATGCTAACTGGCTAGTCTTTTGGCTATCATTAGCATCAATTCATGTGTAAATATGGTCATTACCTGAGCAATCTGCAGGGGGGTTAGGGGTGTGTGTGTGAATGGTTGCTGGTGGCTTGTTTGTATGTGTGGGGGAGGGAGGGCTGCTAAAAGCAGAGAACTTGATTGACCATGGGCCGGTTTCAGAAAGGAGGTTAAGTGAAAACTCTGAGTATGTTAACCCTGAAATGAGGGAGTGCAAGTGATGTTTAAAAAGTTAACTCACTCATTCACACTGCAAAAATGCTTTTCATACTAAGTATTTTTTTATCCTATTTCAAGTAAATTTAAAAGAAAATCTTAAATCAAGATGGATTTTCTATATGAGAAAATTATATATGATATTTAGTCTTGTTTCCTGGGGGGATCTAAATTAAGTGCATTTTACTTAAGTAAAATGATCAATATCTGCCAGTGTGGTAATAAAAATAATCTTAATGCAAACGGAAAGTGTTGGAGTGTCTACCCAGGTGAAAAAAAAAGTGCAGTAAAATACACTTTATTTTAGTACACTTTTACACTTCCATAATGTACAGTGCTCTATTTCCGTGCACTTATTTTGTACTTAATATACTAAAAGCTCTTCTTTAGTACTTCTTAAGATAATCTTAAGAACATCTAAGTGTACTCAACTGTGCTATTTTGAGACACCATGAATTTGAACTAAAATGTGCTTTTAACATACTATCTCTGTATAGAAAAATGTATTTAGTTACCACTTGTAGTACACTTGAACCCATCTTTCAAACACTTTTAAAAATGGACTTATGATGTATTTCAAATATAAGATTAATATATAATGAATATATACAAAATGTATTTATAATATATTACCAGGCAGTGCCAGGATTGTGAGTGATTGCTGGAATGTACTCACTCACTTTTTAATATTATTTGTAAATATGTGTACAAATGGTTGGTTTCTTTATTTTATTTTGTACTATTTTTATCAATAGATCTCAGCAACAAAGGAAAAAAAAAACATGTGTGTTGATTTCTCCCTAAGATGGCAAAGTGAAACACAAGTTTCCTTGAAGTGGCTCAGCATGGCCCCACATTGTTTACATAACAAAAGCAACTGTTCACAGCTGATTAAGGATATTAGCCTAAAGACTTCCAGCCCATCGGCTGTCCTGCGGGTTTTATAGGTAGAAAAGCCAAATGGCTGCTCTCTGGGACTTCTAGTGTTAATGCATTGCTCAAAAAACATGACCATAGTTTGTTCTTTCTGCCAGAATATGGACTACTGCTTGTTTGTTGTTCCTGTGATTTGATGATCTTGCTGTATGTCATTCAACTCTGCCTGTATAATAATTGACACAATTATGACAGAAATAACAATGACAAGAATTATTTTTTTGGAAAGTAAATAAAAACACTACCAAAATGTATATTTATATATTTTTTACATTCTTCCCAGTAAGTATTGTATTGTATAAAGTATTGTTACAGGGTATTACATAAGTAGACAGTAGCCTACTCTTTCAGTGTTTCACCGGAGACAAAAATACCCTCCCCGTACCATTAGTCAAGGTATTAGCATGGTAAACGTAACCTTGCAGTCTCGTGATACAGAGAATCACATTTGTTGACACTATAACGTTATACTACGGGCTTGTACGGTTTTAGGCTTATACTACATTTTTATTTCTGAGCTCAGTCCTTATGTAAATCAAACAGTCACTTCTTATTGCCTGTCTGATTTCACAGCGAACTTATGTTACTCAGCTAAGGTTACTGACACTTTCAGGACAACCAAATACCATGCAAAAGTACACTTACAGCGTTGGGTGCTGATCCACTTTGTTGTGTTCGTGATTTAAATATTGTCGGTGTAGCCTCATCCTTTAGGCGTGTTCCTGTGCAGGTATAGTCCTCCGGTGTGAAATGCTCGGAGCAAACACGCCACTTCTTCAGAGTCATCAACGGTGTTTTTGGATTCTTGTTCAAAGCAGCTAACCAAGCTCTCCGCTGTATGTGGTGAGCTGGAATTCTGTGAAACATGACGGCACTATATACCTTCTCCTTCTTATCACAACCCTTTACGGTGCACGTTATAACCATGATTGTCCACAAACTATCTTCCTACAACCTGATACTTGGTCAACTCTGCTCAAACTATTACTACTGGTGCAGGTCACGTTGGTTCTACTGACGGAGATGAGAGGGAGCGGGGGCCGGTGAGAGGACTTTTCACGAGTGAAGATATTACTGCGCCAAGTCAAAGTGCTCCCGAGCACTTGCTATGGTATTCCGCCATACAATATAGTTATCCATTTTACACGCTTAGAAAAGCGCAACGTTTTGTTTTGTGTCACCGTCCTAGGTCGAGTTACACTACTCGAGTAACTGTATTTAAATAGGGAAAACGTGGAGGTGTTTGGTAGCTTCTCTGCTTGGCCCCTATTGAATGAACTGGGCTAAGCTAAGTGCTAACAAAGTTTCGCGATTTAGTGCACGCACTGAGACGAGAGAGGTATGTATCAACTCGTCTTAGTTAAGGGAATAACATAGTTTAATATGAAAAAACTCATGTATTTTTATTGTAAAATTAATGACAGATTTAAAAAAAAATATCTAAATATATATTAACGGTTTAATCAAAATAAATTAACATCATATCAAAACAATGAAAACAGCAGATTTTTGAACATAACTGCACATATATCCCAACAACAAGCAATAAGCCTTTTCTCTCAAATAACAGCTCAACACGTTTTTGGCAGTTCAGCCATACATCTTGCTCTCAGTTTGTTTTTAAGGCTGTGGGCATTATGTCTGTATAATATCCCTTATCTCCATAGCCATGCCATGTTAGAGCTATCACTAGACCTTGCTCAGTCTGACTCGCCTTCTTCACTGGGACAGGGAGGGGTGCAGTTATGGGGAGACTGGGGTGCTGCTGACTCATCTGTTGTTAAGTCTGCTAAAAGGGGTATGGACAAAGATTTAATATGAATATCTTGCTAAATGTTTCCCTGCACTGATTAAATGTTGATGAAATGTAGGTTAACACTAACCTGCAGCTAGCTAGCTTATTTCACTATGGACAACCTCTTCCACTCTGAGGCGTATTTTTTTAAGATTTCCACCTGAATTTGACATACCAAAGTTTAAATGTTCACCCTTCACACATACAGTGAGAGAAATGTAAAATATTGGTGTCATTGTACAGAAAACCCCTCAAAATAACAAAATCAGATTGTAATACTTCAGAAATAACATTGTATGCATTTAAAATACTGTAATAAGCACTTAAATTTTTTTTTTTTTTTTCAAAATCCTGTCTTCGAAAATCTGTAATTCAGATTCTGTTTGCTCTAGGAACCTGCTGATTGTTTTCTTCGATTCCACTGGGTGACAATTTGTACCAGAACATTTTTTTTAATCTATCATCTTCTAAACAGAAGTTATTGAAATGTAACTGAAGGGAGGCAAAATTATATTTTAGTGTATACAAGTGTCCTTTGGATTGTCCTTTGCAAAAACATGTTTTACAGACTGCATTACCTCAAAAGTCCTATTTTTATTATATGGTATAGCACTTTATTTTATTATTTATTGATTTTCATCATTTTCATCTTTGTCTCTAAGATGCAAGATTTTGTTTAGCGTTTTACACATGTTTTTCTTCTTTCAGGTGGCACAAGACAATATAACATAAAATAAAATGTATGTGATCTTTAACAATGTATAACATGATCTACATCCTCCACATTTTTATCATTCTGTGCATCACTATAATATTTTGTCCCTTCCTCAGGCCTGTCTTGGAGATGTGAGGCTGAGGACCATCTGTGCCGGTCGTCCATGATCTCATGCAGCATCTGAAACAAAAAATAAAAGTTGTTAGTTGTTTACATTATAAAATATATATATTTCACGATTTAACTTTAGACGTCATCAGGACAAACAGGACATTTGGACAGCATTTCTCATGAAAAAGTGGATAAGTATTCATACACAGCACAGATCATAATCAGAGAACATGTTTTTAAATAGAGTTGTTTTCTAAATAAAGTTTGAGGACGCTTGGTGGTGAAGCTCTGCTTCATCATGGTGTTTTCGTCAGCAGAAAGCGGAAAGAGGCAAGACCATACCATCTACAATGCCTTATCGCAGAAGAGGCTGTTGCTCATCCCTCGTGTTGCCTTTGCCACGAGCCTGCTGTTATTAGCTTGGTTTTCAATAATATTAAACTTTCATTACCCAGGGTCGGTTTGCTGAGAATTAATGCTCAGTGGCGAGCTTTATAAGCTAAGATGCATGTCTTGTGGAATGATAGAAAACTTGGATACCCAGATGAAAACCACATTAATGAGAAAAGTAAATGAAGGATCATTGTGCTGTGAGGTGATAGTGCTAAACACTGAGCTACTGTGCAGTAAAATCAAATCAAAGTACATTTGCAATAGCTTAAATTATTCACCTGAAATAATGTATTATATTAGAGTGTTTTTTTTTATTTTCTCTCTAGGTGCAGAGAGTGTCTTCCTGAGGATTGGTTCTGGTGGGACTGTGATGTATTGCATCTCAAAAACAGCCTCTCCACAACAGGGAAAGTGTGATTCATGGGGTTTTTGAAGCCATTCCTCCAACCTCATGCATCATTAAATATTGGATATTGCACCCATGAGCAAGGTACGTTCTCATGAAAGTCCTGATTTTGCTGTTCATGCGTGTCAGCAGCCAGTTACAGATCATCTAAATTAGTGGTTTTCTTTCTTTTTCCAGCTTGCATTTTGCCAACTGTGTCTCACTTGAGTAGCCACATACAAGAGGGGCTGACTGTAACTTGTCCCTTTGATGGATGTTCTGAAACTTTCAGTGTAAAAACATCCTTTTCATCTCATATTTCCAGATATCACAGAAGCTGGAATGTCACTCAGATAGCACCGGTTCATCTATGTGAAGTTGTAGAACAGTCTTCTGCAGGTGAGGGACCACAAGAATGAAGTGCAAGATGCCTACACAGTATGAAAAACAGTTAAAAGCATCAATACAGAAATAAATGTACATATTTGTAGTAATTAAATCCCCTCAGTCTGTTGACAGCAATGAAATGAGCTTTAAGTGTCAATTTACAGCAGATCTGAAGACATCAGCATAATAAATTAGATGAAAACAGGAACTATTGACATGAAATAAAGAGTGTGAGATGATCCGCTGATGATCTGAATGTCTTGTTGAATGAGTGTTGATAGTCTGAGGATCATCTCACTTTATTCTGAGTGTTTGCTGTTAGAAACTGATTATTGGAGTCATGATATGTGAGAAAATCCTATAAACTGCTCTAGTGAAAGACAATACTGTTATTTCTCACAATATGACATTAATAATGCAAAAACCAACACACACTCACCATCACCAACCACTAAAGATGAATAACTACAGTAATATGATAGATATGAATTGAAAGTTTGATTTTCTGATAATAAGTACATTGATTGCAGGAGTGAAATTAGATCAGAAGAGACAATGATCACAAAAGTACACAAAGCCCAAAGTAGAGTTGTTGTCATGATACAGAATCATCTCATATTTAAGATATCAAAGCAGTGCTCAGTATTAAACTCTACAGATCAGTTTGTCCAGTATAGGCTACATGTAGATTAGAGAGGAAGAATTAAAGTGTGAACTCAATGTAAATGAAATACACTAAAATGATTTTTCATAAGTATAAACCAGAATGAGAGTCTGAGGAGTGAAATGTTTCCTCAGATGAACTGCATTAAGTGAAGATTATAGAGCTTTTTAGCTTAAGCTGATTTAAGTTTTATCTGCTTTGTATTGTCGTGACCAATAAAAAAGTGTTTTTATTGTTATGACCGTCTCCTGTGAGACTTTACTTAAACTGAGCCTCAGAAAAGA
Source organism: Chanodichthys erythropterus (assembly GCF_024489055.1). Lineage (NCBI taxonomy): Eukaryota > Metazoa > Chordata > Actinopteri > Cypriniformes > Xenocyprididae > Chanodichthys > Chanodichthys erythropterus. The sequence goes on from NC_090223.1 coordinate 61,330,767, forward strand.
AGCACAAGAGAGTCTCCATCATTCCTGAAGATCTTCAGAACTTTATGATTGAGGCAGATCTGACTATTCTGACGCTACCTGAATAATCACAGGGTTAAAGCTGAATGATTAAAAGACACACCGACTGACAGTATATGTGACATTTGTGTGTGTTTTGTAATATTTATGTTGTGTAATCTGCAGATTAATATGAGCTTTGTTCATTTTGAACTTTGACATCCCACATTTAAACTCCTCAGGATTGTTTTTGGTGTTTCATATCAGGCTCACCTGTAGAGCATGTGTTGGGACTAACCCAGCATCCAAAGATGAATTAATAAACACTTGAAAACTGGGACCAATTTCAGAGAAAGAAACTCTGAGGGAACATCAAGTGAGGCGGAAGTTATTTTCATCCGGTTAACCAGATCACCCAGATCCTTTAAAGAAACATGCTGAAAATGATAAAAGCACCGGAGTAGCCAGCGAATTCAGAGTCAGATCTGGGAACTGTGAAGTGAAGGAAGAACAAATGACTATCACATTGTCAGAAAAAAAACTAAAACATTTCTCATAAAGTTCAGCCGAGGCTTCCTCATTGAACTGAATTATTGATTTAATTGTGGTAAATAAAATCTTAGGCCTTTGATGATGTATAGCAATATATATTGCAATATATATATATATATATATATATATATATATATATATATGTGTGTGTTTCTGTCTTGAGGTTCAGTTTAAGTAAAGCTCTCTGTCATTGGTTATTGATACATCACATGATCATCCAGACTGGATGCTGACAGTGGCGGGAAGTTTAACTTTGCAGAGAGTAGCTCATGATGGCAGCTGTTATTAGTCCAGCTTGTGAAAGAAAAAGATAAAAGTTTTCAGAAATATGAACCAGAATGTGAGTCTGTGGAGTAAAAGGCTTCCTCAGATGCTGAACTGCATTAGTGTAGAAGATAAATGATCGAGGGACGAGTAACAGCATCTCCAATATTGCTGGATAATGCTAGATTATAGAGTTTAAGATGATTTAAGTTTTAACTGCTTTGTAACATCCAATAAAATAAGTAGTTTTATATTTCTGAAAACTCATTTTAGTGTATTTCATTTACATTGAGTTCACACTTTAATTCTTCCAGTATAATCACCAGTATAGGCCACATGTAGATTAGAGAGGATTTAATACAGATCACTGCTTTGATATCTTAAATATGAGATGATTCTGTATTATGACGACAACCCTACTTTGTGCTGCTCTTTATTTCAAAAGGTTTTGTGATCATTGTCTCTTCTGATCTAATTTCACTACTGCAATCAATTTACTTTTATTAGAAAACCAAACTTTCAGTTCATATCTATCATATTGCTGTAGTTGTTTAGCAGCAGTGGTTGATGAAGATGATGGTGTTTTATTGGTGTTTTATCCATGTCATGTTGTGAGAAATAACAGTATTGTCTTTCAGTAGAGCAGTTTATAGGACTCCAATAATGTGTTTCTAACAGCAAACACTCAGAATAAAGTGAGATGATCTGCTAATGGTCTGAATGTCTTGTTGAATGAGTGTTGATAGTCTGAGGATCATCAATATTAACAGAGAAACTGCTGGAAACACTCTTTATTTCATGTCAATAGTTCCTGTTTTCACCTCATTTATTATGCTGATGTCTTCAGATCTGCTGTAAATTGACACTTAAAGCTTATTTCATTGCTGTCTGCAGACTGAGGGGATTTGTGGTGTTTATGTCTGCTTATTTCAGTCTTTATGCTTTCAACTGTTTTTCTTACAGTTCTTTACAACTTTTCTAGACATCTGTCAATATTTTAAGGAAGAAAAAATAAAGTTTAATTTATAACTTTTTGTTTCTAATTCTTCCTCATTTGCTTTACGATAGATGGATATAAATGATTAATGCAATTAGTTTAAGAGTGAAATACAAAAGGGGTTAATATAGCAACAAAACAAAACAAAGAAAGAAAAAGAAAGAAAACAATTTGTCAGGCATATTTAGAATAAGAATCATTTTCTGACATTCAAACACTGTATTGAAGGATCAAAATACTCTTTAATTGTCATTTTAAATCTTTATACTTTTAAAATATAACACAATTTAGTATGATCTCTTACTCCTTTATATACTTTATTAAGTACTGGTCAAAATAAATGTTGTTTCATTTTTAAATATTTCTGTTACACTAAATGATAATGACATTAAAACATTTGGTTTTCACAAAAGTAATTTGAAACATTAAAATAGACACTTGCATTTAATGGGTTTTCTATTTGAATTTGCTTTTGTACATTTAATTTGATGCAGATACTAAAAATTAAAACCCTATAAAAACAAACACAGTAACTGATATTTTTGATTTGGGCAGATCAGCTCCTCCAACCAATCTGTAGTTCAGTCAGTGAAGCTCCTCCCACTGCAGTTAATCAATAAATGTTGGAATATTCCCATCAGAAGAGCATCAGAGCATCAGGAAGAGCTGAAACCAGTAAAGACTGAGTTTATTAAAGAGGACAGTGAGAACACGAGTGATCCAGAACCCTGCAGAATGAAACACACTGAACATACTGAAGAACAAAGAGGTTGGTGTTTATTCTTCATTCATTCATGATGCTGAACAACATTCATGTTCTTGCACATTTAGATAAACTATCAAATACATACTGAACTTTTAACGACAACATTCATGTTAGAAAGATTCGCTGTTAAACTATGAAATGATACATAATGTTCTTTTCTAGATCAGTAAAGGGAAGTTTGAGAAACTGTCATACTGATTGTCAACATCAGATCAATCTAAATATTTACGTATTTTACATTTGTTTCATATCTGGTTCACTATTTCCAGGAGTGTTTCTAGAATTTAGGCATTTTCAATACAGTTTTCAACACTGTTATTTTTAGGAATAAACAGTAAACACCAAAATGTATGAAATAAATGATCTTTCCAGGATGACTGATAGGGTTGTGAGTGTAACTTGAGCAAAATCTCTTCTTACAGTAACTTTGGTAACAGGGTTGATGAATGCAGTCATTCATTTGTGTAAAAACTGAGACAATGGATTGAGATTATTTTCTTGTCCTCCCATCATGCTCTGACACTTCTTGGCCATACCGATAGATGTGTATTTCTATATTTTGGCTGTTTTTTTGTTTTTTTTACATTCAAGAAATATAGTTGAGAATGTCTATTTCATAAATGTTTATTTGCACTACTGTTTCTGACTACCATCTTCATTTATATGGCATTTATTATCTGCGTTTTTATCTTATTTAACTTTATTAATAACATAAATATGTTTATTTGCACTACCATTAAGCACAAGCGCCACATACTGTCAGGGAGTGAATTTGCACGTTCACTGTGCATCACCAGTGAAAATCGCTTGGGTGTGAACACAAAAACACTGGCGATAAATGCGTGCAATAGTCGTCCCGGTGTGTACAGGCCTTCAGGGACATCTGCAACTAATTTATGCAAATGCATCAAAGTGATCGTAATGTTTTGTAGCAGTTGTCTATCACAACAAGTCTCAATTTTATCACCTTTAACTTAATATTTCTCTCTTTAAATTATTTTGATTTACTGAAAGTGAAATTACTTTTTTCTCTTTTATTTCAGAGCTGATGGAAGTAAAGGAGGAGAGTGAAGAACTGAGTGAAGTGGAGGAGGAACATCAAGACAAACCTGGAGAAAAACCTTTGAGTCGCTCAAAGACTAAAAATACATTTTTAAAGAAAAGAAGAGCCAAGAAATCTACAAACTGCACTCAGTGTGGAAAGAGTTTCTCAACCAAACAAAGTCTTGATGTTCACATGAGAATTCATACTGGAGAGAAGCCCTTCACATGTGATCAGTGTGAGAAGAGTTTCTCAACCAAACAACATCTTAAGGAACACATGAGGATCCACACCGGAGAGAAGCCGTTCACATGTGATCAGTGTGGGAAGAGTTTCACACAAAGAGGAAATCTTAAGGAACACATGAAATTTCACACTGGAGAGAAGCCGTTCACATGTGATCAATGTGACAAAAAATTTCTAGGGTCATCAGACCTGAAGAAACATCTGAGAGTTCATATAAAGGAGAAGCCACATTCATGTTCTGTGTGTGGAAAGAGTTTTTCACATCTGTGTTATTTACATCAACATGAGAAAATACATACTAGTGTGAGAGAGTACATGTGCTTTGAGTGTGAGAAGACTTTTACTACAGCAAACCATTTAAAACGTCATGAGAGAATTCACACTGGAGAAAAACCTTACAAGTGTTCACACTGTGACAAGAGATTCAGTGATTCATCAACTCTGAAAAGACATGAGAGGATTCACACTGGAAAAAAGCCTTATAAGTGTTCACAGTGTAACAAGAGATTCAGTCAGTCATCATCTCTGAAAACACATGAGATGATCCACAGCAGAGAGAAGCCGCACACGTGTGATCAGTGTGGAAAGAGTTTCTCTTTTAAAAGTCACCTGAAGATACACATGAAGATCCATGCAGAGGAGAAACCACATCTCCACAGTCTGAAATGAAGTAGTTCATTTTTATGTGCTGAACAAAAAAATTCTTCTGTGTAACTTAGCTTTGCTCTCTGAACAGTGGCAGCCTGCAGCTGAATTTTTGTGATCACTGAAGCCCTGGGTATACTTCGGCCGTCCTCGTTTGTGAATCTGACATTCATAATTTTCGTCAAGCAGCAGGCTCATGGCCAGCCGCACACCCCGTCCGCAGGCAGCTCAAATTTCAAGACTGTGCAGATGGTGCATATGCAACAGCACATGCACAAGCAAGACGGAAGAGTCCACTAGGTGGCAATACGCACAGTACTTAGCACAATGTGCAGTCGTCAAAGAAGAGTGTGAAAAGCGATTCAAAAACAAGACAAACTCAGAGGCATGCTTTCCCCATCATTTTTAATTCCTGTTCTCTTGGTGCATCTTCTGAACTATGTTGCAATGGTGGATGCACTATTTTTCTTCTTCGTTCCTACCCAGCGAATGTCCCATTGATGACATGATGTCTGGTAATACTAAAGAAAATGTTTTATTGTGCATGTGTCAAACTTGGTGATCCACGTGCATCCGTGGTTTAGTATACTTTGAAAGATGTAATTGAAAGATGATGGACACGAGACACGGCTTGCACACTCAACTGTGCGCGAGATGGAGCAGAACGTGGGAGATGACATATACCCGGGCCTTAACCACTTCAAATTGTAGTGGACTGGAGCTGACGGCTCACTTTGGGGAAAATACTGTCCCCCATGTTATTATGTCTAGACATGTAGTTTAACTGTTGCTGGTTGATGTGAGAGGCATTCTGGGATACCTGGCTGTCTCAAGTCCCCTCTCGATGTATCCTCGATAAAAGTCGGATCAAGAACAAATTCGGGGATTTGAACTGTACTTGTCTGTTCTTGTGAAACGTCATCAGCTGCGTCCCGAGTACTGATCCAATTCAAAGTTCACATCTAGCCAAGAACGCATATTAAATAATGGATATCTAATGAATGAATGAGGCATTTATATAGCACTTTACTATGTACTACTGTACACCGTAAGTGCTTCACAATCACATCAGGGGTCGCTCCTCATCAACAACCTGGATAATTCAACAGCAGACACAGAGCAACAGCACCAAGATCAAATCTGTGGTTTATTGATAAAGAAAGCTCCTTTTTGAAAATTTGATCTGACGTTGTCGGAGTTGTGAGATCCAGACGATCACTGGGCGTTCAGTGCTCATGTACACCGCCAAGAGCAGCCTTACCTCGGCTAGTTCTTCTGATGTTTGCCGCTGACTCTGATGACTCTGTAGTGGTTAAACATGAGATATAATTCATCTTTTGTAACAGGCAATCTTTGGTCTCATTAATATATAATTTGTTCCCTGGAAAATCGTTTTGGCTGAGGGTAAAGTTTCATAACTTTATATATTTAGGCTATTTAACTTTACCGTTGTAGTCCATTAGAGCGCTACTTTGAACGTTTGACTGAACTGTTTGCTTAAATTTTTACTGTAGCTTCTTATACCTGTAAATGTAAATGTACCTTTTGCTTATATTTTTATAATGACTGTTATTGATCATTAAAACTGACATTTCTCCTCTGGCGAACAGTGCTTTGTGATAGGATCGCAACATTTAAAGTATTTAATCCAGTTCCATCCAGTTGAGGATCGTATTCATCACGCTGGTATGGACGGTCTGTTGAGGAATTGTGGCACTGGCTGTCATGTTGATGAGGCCTTCACAATGGGTGATCTAGTTGACTCGGTCTCTGCTGATACTGATCTCTGCCAGTTAATCTTGCTCAGTCGTAAAAGCCCTGACAGGAAGCGTGTTGTCGTCTATGAGAGAGAGAAAGAACTTTTTGCCCACTAAGAGTCAAATTAACAGTTTAAGTTGTGTCATAGTACTTCATCCAACACAAAAGATACTGGCAACAACTTTAGATCGAATCATCAAGATTTCTCCTCAGCCTGCAGATCTGATGCTCCTCAGCCTAAAGGTATCTTGCAAGTATCATACATTTGAACACTAAACAGCAATTAAGTATTGACTTGTAAAACAAACCTTTGTCAGCAAAGGTGTTTTATTAACGCGGAAACTGATGATTCTTTTCCAGATTGTCTTTGAGATTTTCCTATAGCTCTATTAACAGTTCCACTTCCGGTTCAACTCTATCATTGCTCATTCTTACCTACGTATGTGTGTGACCTTCATGTATGTTATGTGTTTGTTAGTTAGTTAATAAAGATTGTGCACAATACATGTTTGGTTCTGACTCCGTCTGCTAATAAATTGTCTCTTAATTGATTTAGATCCTGACTACGCGCTCTGAGTTGTACTGTACAATAAGAACGTTGCTTTTCCATAACCTGGAAATGAACATTTCTTAGAATTAATAAACAATCAACACTGAGTGTTCACTGGACGAACACGTTAATTGATTGTAATATTAACCTTAATGTAGCTACATCCAGTTAATCCAATTAACTGATTTACATATTCATAATTAATGATGAGTTATGAATAATTATTAATATTTCCCCTTTGAGTTAATTCGCTACACAAGCATCAATATCAAAGGACATGATGGATGAAGGTGTTCATCAGCTGCTTCATCAGAATAAAGCCGCAGAATTGGCACAGCTGTGTTGAGATGGCAGCAAGACTGTAAATGCCTGATTGTTAGATCAATACATTTGAATAAAGCTTTGTTTTGTGTGTTGTTGATTTGTATATGCATTTATTTATTGTCATTATTGCTTTTATTAATTCTTTTACTTTTTTACTACGCTATTATCAGTGAATTAACAATGAATTAATGCATGAATTGACTGTAAATGGAGATGTATTCACATCAGCTGTATTTGTCTAGTGTGTGTTCATGCATAGCTGTCATATGACAAAACATTACATTTTGCTTGTTTTACTAAATAAGTAAAATGAAAAGTAATGTAAGTTTTGGTTTATCAGCATTATTATTATCAATATTATTGTGTGTAAATTTTGGGGTGGGCTAGCAAAGCAATTCATTCTGGGGTAATCTTAATTTTGAGTAGTTTATACTTGCATTTTTAAAAATTTATAAAATCAGCCTTCTCCAATTGTGAGATCTTCGAGCAGTTTTGCCGACATCTTCATTGGCTTCAGAAATTGCTAACAATGATGAAAACCGAACTAGGTAGGGTTGTGGAGTTACTGGTGCTATAGTTCTGTGCTTTTTATTGTATTTTTGTATTTTTATTGCAGGAGCAGGACCTATAATAACATACAAGATCAGGGAAAATACCATAGTTTAATCTTTACCAATGAACAATAATAATGACAAAAAACAAACAAAAAAACTTCTTGTATACATCATAGTTTGCAATTATATACACAGACATAAAGCATGATGACAAGGTTAAATATTTTTAATACATCATAATGCATAAAAGTTTTTATTTATAAGCCTGAGGGATGAAACTAGAGCTAATTCACCAAGAAAAAGGAAAACGTAAAGGAGATTTATGCCACTTTTGCTTGTGGATGAACATTTTTGTATATAAGATAAAGAAATTAACACATTCACGCGAATTTGGGTTTTCGTAACAAAATATAAACTCACATTAGTAGTTAAAAATATAAGAACTTTAAATCAACCCAAAATATATTTGTTGCTACAATTACAACAATTACAAAATTACTGGGCAGCTGTTTTTTTCAACAAGACCACAAAATAAGCAGTTTAGTCAATATCAAGATATTTACAGACAGATGAATTAAACCTGTCACTCATATCATTTTAAGTTGTTGCGCCTGTGATAACGTCGTCACATGATAATATCACCATGGCAGATTATGTCCAGATCTCATTCATACTCAACAAAATTTGGCTATTAAGTACCTACACTTTTAGCCCTCTTTAAGTAAGTACTTATTGAAATTAAGTACTCTCTGAGTAGGCAGTTTCGGACGCAGCCTCTGTGTCAGACCAACCTGAGGATCCATTTATCCAGCTCCAATACCTCCAGATCTTCTTATACAAGTAGATCAAACTTCTGATTGGTTTATGAGGTACAGCTGATTCAATCACATTACAGCCTCGACTCACTGGCTGCATCCTGGAAAATTCTGCCTTCATTTTAAGAAAGGAAGACATCAAGGCACATCCAAATCCAATGTTAGCTTCACTTCCTGTCTCATGAGATACATTCCTCAGATCGATTTTTGAAAGAAGCATAGATGTATCCTTACCTGCCTTTGATATCCCACAATCCTGTGCTTTCCATTCTGTGACAGTTGAGCTAGAAAAATAAAGATGGCATCCGAAAGTTGTGTTTGCTGCTCAGTTTGTGTATAAATATAGGATTTTGTCCAACATTTAAATTTTGATATCAAGAAATTACTACTGTAGCTATTAATTATATGCGCTATTTTAATTGTGCTATTTTGCTGTAGATCATTAAACTGTTACGCTGCCTCAGAAGTCTGTCTGAAATCTGTTTCGTGAGGTGCCTTCATGCAAAAACGCTGCTGTACAAGTCATTCTCTTATAAGACAGTAAGGCAGCTGCAGGTTTTCAGATGCAGCCATTGAATCATTTCAGAACAGCATTTTATCAATGGAAACTCCAAAAATAGATCAACCCATGATCCATGTTTAAAGTTAAAATGAATCAATTCGGTACACACATTTAACAGCCCGATACTTACAAAAAAAGTCTCTTGGAGCGAAAGCTCAAACCGAACAGGAAGTCAGATGTCTTGAATTAACTTGCCATTTTTTGCCATTTTCCAGATGTTGTACTTTAACAAACTCCTCCTAGAGCCTTTATCAGATCAATATCATTTTTGGTCAGTCTAATCTAAAGGCCTTTGTGACGTTAAATCGTGAAAATATAGAGTTTTCGCTGAAGGGTGTGTTCGTGGCGGCCTGACAAACTTTGATGTTTCACCATGAAACAGGAAGTTCTTGTAACTCGAGTATACAATGTCCGATCTGCCCCAAACTTCACATGTTTTATTAGAGTCCTGACCTGAAGATATCAACATGGCAATATTCAGTTATAGTCATATCGCCACCTGTGGGCAACAGGAAATAACATGTTTTATACTGTGATTAACTCCTCATAGAGATTTAACCAGATCAACATCAAATGTTGTCAGTCTAATCTCAAGACCTTAGCGATGATAAATTTCAAAGATCTTGAGTTTTCGCTTAAGGGCATGTCCGTGGCGGCCTGACAAAGTCTGATGTTTTGCCATGAAGGAGGAAGCTGTTGTAACTCAAGCATACTATGTCCGATCTGCTCCAAACTTCACATGTGTGATAAGAGTCCTGACCTAAAGACATTTCTTCTTTATGACAATATTCAATTAGTGGTAGCGCCACCTGCTGGCAACAGGAAATGGCATGTTTTACATGTAATTCACCACCAGAAACACATTTCAATATGCCACGAAGTACCAAACATGCGAGACACGTTAAATCTTGCAGCACTTGGCTGAGTGCTAATTTATGCGATTAATGCCACAAAACAGAAAATTGTTGTAACTCAATGTCCAATCTGCTTCAAACTTAACACGTTTGATAATATTTCTGGCCTGAACACATCTATATCACAATATTCGGTTATGCTCAAACTGCCACCTGTTGGCAGCAGGAAGTGTGCCACTTTGAAATGACTTTGCCATAATTCTCCTGTATTTACTCGCTTATATTCATGTCGCCCACTGTTCACTCTTTTCCGAAGGCCAACGGGTGGCAGTCAGCCCGGGTGCGAGGGCTCTTTCAGCGCTGCTTGCAGTTTAATTAACATTACATTTGCGAGTATGACTCTCACTCAGCTTGTGAATGAGTATAACTTGCACACAGCCACTTAAAAACTGTTCACAAGCTTCTATGGGTTTGATTTTGGTTGTCATTTATTGAAATAAATACAAAAAAAAAATACAGTGTGTCAGTGTCTGTCTACTGAATGCCCATCCGATTCTCCTTCATGGCCATATGGGAAAGTGAATATTTACACCCTACCAACAAAGAAATGGATCGACATCTGTCAGTTTGTTGAACACATTTATTTATTCTGACATTTTCTCCCATATGATGGCTGAAGCTGCAGCACGTGACACTGTTCTCATGGTAACCAGATCAACATTGTAAACCGAATTCTAAAAAAACTGAAGTGAAAACACCAAATAATCATTCAATGGGATAAAATATCTTCTCTTCCCTGCAAACGATACCATGAAGAATGCGAATATTTAACCAAGTCAAAAACAATAAGGTAAGCTGGTTCCATATTCATTTCAGTATCAGCAGACACAAAACGCTATAAAAGGTGACAACTGATAAATGATGAAAGCTCATTCTGGTTTTCTCGGTTTGATAGATTTGATCAACCGTAAACGATGCAAAAAAAATAGGAATTTTGAGTTTGTGATAGTAGCGTAAGCTTTGTAAACTGTTGTCAACCTCGATTTATTGCAATATTGAGCTGTTCAATTTTATTTTGATATTAGAAAATAATGAATCAAAGCTTGAGGCTTTTCTCCTGTGTGAGTTGTCATGTGGTCTTTAAGGTTTCCTTTTTGACTGAAACTCTTTCCACACTGTTGGCAGGTGTAAGGCTTTTCTCCAGTGTGAATTCTCATGTGGACTTTAAGGTTTACATTTCTAATGAAACTCTTTCCACACAGTTTGCAGGTGAAAGGACTCTCTCCAGTGTGAGTGATCATGTGGACTATAAGGTTTCCTTTTTGACTGAAACTCTTTCCACATTGTTGGCAGGTGTAAGGCTTTTCTCCAGTGTGAATTCTCATGTGTTGCCTGAGGCTTTGCTCCCGTTTGAAGCCATTCCCACACAAAGTGCAGGTGTAAGGCTTTTCTCCAGTGTGAATCATCATGTGGTCCTTAAGGTTACCTTTTCGACTGAAACTCTTTCCACACTGTTGGCAGGTGAAATAACTTTTAGTTCCAGTCTTTTGAGCTCCTTTTTGTAAGGAAACCTTTGTTGGTTTTTCTTCACTCATTAAATTATAATGTTCTTTCCCTTCTTCCCTTTCATTAAGTTCATGACTTGCCTCTCTCAGTGCCATCAGGTCTAGGGCAAAAATAGACAAAAAAACAATTTAGACATTTAAAGCATCAAAATCAACAACCTGTATGATCTATACCCTATCCTACTGTATGGATCAGGAATGGGCAGCTTTGGTACTGGAGGGCCACTCTTTTGCAGAGTTAAGTTTCATCCCTAATCAAATACACCTGCCTGTAATTTTCAAGCATTCCTGAAGACTTAAGGCCGATTCATACTTCTGCGTCGTGTGTACCCCGTAGGTACACCGTAGGCTGTGAGTACCACGCGTAGCCTAGGATGTAGTCTGACGCGCACCTCTTCTAAAATGTTACACATCTATTCTAAAGTATTGTTTAGTGTAAAACATGCTGAAGATCAACAAACAGGCTGTAGATAAATTAAATCATTAACTATTTCCCCACAAAAGCTGTTTAATCAGCATAGTGAAGCCTCTCATCCATTGACATCCATTCAAAAAACAGCCTCTGGTCTTCTTCCCTGCGTACCACGGGGGCAGAGCGTTAGCATTAGCCGTTATGCTTTTTTGGCTAAAGGTTGCAGGCTTGCCTTCCAGTGGCTTTGGATCTACATTTCCTGCAGAGTTCAGCTCCAACCCTGATCAAACACACCTGAAGCAATGACTAAGGTCTTTAGGGGCAGGTGTGTTTGAATAGGCCCTTCCCTTGCTAACTTCCCTCCATATTAAAGACTCAGATGTACATCATTGTTTACACCAGGGGTCTCAAATAGCCCTCCCCCTCCACCCGGCCCGCAACTGATCTCAAAAATAAAACATAATCATGCCCGCTAAATTATTATTATTATTATTGTTCTCTAGTTGCTACCTGTCTGATATGCAAAGAAAAAGTCGCCGTTCTAAGGGGCATTCACATATCGCGTCACATAAGCGGCCGAGCCGCATTCTTCTTTCCAGTGCTCTTTTGCTCCAGTGGCGTCTGTCGTTGCTATGCAACCATGAGCCGAGCTCTCAACCGCATCGCTTCTATTATGAGCGTGCTTGCCTAAATTACAGTAAAAGCACTCGACTTTAAGTCACAAGCGTCGATTTAAACCACCGAAACGCGTCCGATGAAACCATTAAACGTTACCGATGCTCAAACGGCATCTTGGACAAATGTGTCTCAGCTGTGTGAGCAGAAGCGCTGCAGGTGTCTGTCAAGAAACAGAAGAGTGTACAAATGTATTCAGGGATTGTATTTGTTCAGTACAGTGTTGTTCAGTGCAAGATTTTTAATGTTATTTAAGCTAACATAAAGTAAGGGAAAATACTTCCACTAAATGTTAAAAACTAATAATGTATGTAACAATAAGAGATTTATATTTTTTGGCAAAATAAAGTTGATATATAGCTCTAGTTTTTTGTTTTTTTCTGACCCCTCCACTGCTGTTTACATTTAGTATGGTAAATAAAATATTAATAGTATAGGTATAAAATATTTTAGTAAGCCTAATGAAATTTGAAGTAAATGAGAAATAATGCAAAGGAAAGTAAATTTTCTGAAAATTTTCTTGCGCTTGTTAATATGGCCCTCCTATGAGGTGTCAATCACAGAAACGGCCCCCCGCCAATTTGAGTTTGAGACCCCTGGTCTACACTGAACCAACACTGGCAGAATCTGTCTAGCTACTTTAAAACTTGTGCACTCTTTGTTTGGGAATATAAGGGTTAAATGTACCTCTCTAAGCTCTTTGCTCGGATTGCTTGGAATCTGCTATGGAGTTGATTTGCAGATGCACTTATGTTCCAGAAAATACTGTAACTATAAAATTATCATTTTAAAGGCTTGACTATGTGCCACACTTATTGCTGCCAGCTGGTGGCACGATAACCATTTCAGGGTTCCCACTCTTTTTCAGCGATCATTTTCCAGGACTTTTCCAGGACATTTTAAATTTTACTATGGCAGAAATAAAAGACAAGGATCACACTCTAAAGTAATAATAATAATATGAGCTCTTAATCATACATTATGACTATGGAAGCTTGTTTCCGCCACAGAATTTAAAAAAAAGTTGAAATTACCGTTTTTGTATCTCACTATTCTGACTGTTTTCCTCGCAATTGACCCTTCGCAAAGACCCGCCCCCCTTAGTTGCTGTTGCTTTGTCCGACAAGCTGTGGCGCGGTCACGCCACACACAGTGAAAAATACATTGCAGAGATGTCAATATACACAATTTTTCAAGTTTAACTCCACCAAAGTTAATCTTGTAACTCGTGACTGCTTTGTCGGACAAAATGGCGGATTCTGCGTTCTGACTGGTTAGATCGCGTGTCAATCAAACTCCCGGTGAAGGGTCAATTGCGAGTTTATTTCACAGTTATGCAATTTGTAATTTTGACTTAACACAATTGCGAGTTTATATATTATACATAATTATGAAAGGTCAGATTTTTTTAAAATTTTGAGATAAAAAGTTGCAATTACCTTTTTAATTTTTTATTTAGCAGCAGACACTTCCATAGTTTATTGCCATGACTTAACTATAAAATCTGTTTTTAATATGAGCTCTTAATCATACATTATGACAAACTGTTCTCGTAACTAGTAAAGCAAAAAATATTGGAACTATTTTAAAGGTGCCCTAGATTCAAAAATTGAATTTATATTGGCATAGTTAAATAACAAGAGTTCAGTACATGGAAAAGACATACAGTGAGTCTCAAACTCCATTGTTTCCTCCTACTTATATAAATCTCATTTGTTTAAAAGACCTCCGAAGAACAGGCGAATCTCAACATAACACTGACTGTTATGTAACAGTCGGGGTGTACGCCCCAATATTTGCATAATGCCAGCTCATGTTTAAGGGATTACACAAGCCAGTAACGTCTGGATCTGTGCACAGCTGAATCATCAGAATAGGTAAGCAAGCAAGAACAACAGCGAAAAATGGCAGATGGAGTAATAATAACTGACATGATCCATGATATTTTTAGTGATATTTGTAAACTGTCTTTCTAAATGTTTCGTTAGCATGTTGCTAATGTACTGTTAAATGAGGTTAAAGTTACCATCGTTTATTACTGTATTCACGGAGACAAAAGCCGTCGCTATTTTCATTTTTAAACACTTGCAGTCTGTATAATGTATAAACACAACTTCATTTTTTATAAATTTCTCCAACAATGTAGCATTAGCCATTAGCCACGGAGCACAGCCTCAAATTCACTCAGAATAAAACGTTAACATCCAAATAAATACTTTACTCACATAATTCGAACCATGCATACAGCATGCATGATGAACATCTCGTAAAGATCCATTTGAGGGTTATATTAGCTGTGTGAACTTTGTAAATGCGCTGTAATATAGTTGACAGCTCGTTTGGCAAGGAGCGTGAGCATTTAAAGGGGCGGCATCGAGTGTAAATCAGTGCATTGTTTATGATGATGTCCCAAAATAGGCAGTTATAAAAATGTATTAAAAAAAAAAAAAATTGGGTATTTTGAGCTGAAACTTCACAGACACATTCAGGGGACTCCTTAGATTTATATTACATCTTGTGAAAAAGCATTCTTGGGCACCTTTAATGTTTTGTTTAAGTCAAAGACAAAGTCGATGAACAACAAAGAAACCCATAACACGTAATTGAATATGTGGCAGGTCTATTAGTTATTTTCTGTCCCGTCCAATGCTGGTTATCATCATGTCGATCTATATAATTTTCAAACTTCAAGTTCTGCAATGTTGTGTAAACTCCTGTAATAATCAATGAAGCTGGCTACACTGCACAATGAATCTCTTACTGACCTTATATCGCATCAAAATTATTAGTTAGCAAGTTACTGAATTAGGTAGCTGCTTACTAATTTACTAATATTTTCTGCAACTTGCGCGGGTATATTTGTATATTTGTACCCGCGGTTTTGTGGTCCAGGATCAGATTTAGTGTGCGTTCACGTTTGGTTCTATTAAAACGAACCCTGGTGCGATTGCTCAGTTACTGAGGTTCATTTGAAGATGTGTGAACGCTGCTATCCGAACCCTGGCGCGCACCAAACAAGCGGACCGAGACCGCTGAAAAGATGGGTCTCGGTCCGCTTCCAAACGAACTCTGCTGCGGTTCGAATGATATATGAATGCAACAAGGACCAAAGACATGTAAACGAACCAAAAACAGGAAGACGAGACCCTAAGAAGGACAGAATCCTCACGCATGTGGGTTTTTTTGTCATAGTCGCGAGTTTGCACATCACAGGCATCAGACGCATGTCTCTGCGCAGCAGATAGTTTGTGTGTGTGACGGATGGATTCCCGCCGCTGTTTTGACTACTTTACACATTTTATAAGCTCTTCACGAGTTCCCAGCTGGCCAAAATACCATCACACGCAGGCAACGCACACACAGCGAGCGCATTTATCTCAGAAAACAGCATTGTTTTGGCGGTACGGTAAGTTCCGTCTCAAAATAGGCAAAAGAGAATACGAATATACTTCACGCCTCGTTGCATGCTGGGGCGGTGCCGCCATTTTGACAGGATCGCCCTCTATTACTCGTACTGAAATTAATACGGATTCTTGCTTACCTTTTATTTTGTTTCTGCCATTAAGTGGAACGTTAACATTTTTAATGGTATCGTTTGCAGGGAATAGAAGCTATTTTATCGCGTTGCATGATCATTTTATTTTTTTTTTTTTTCACTGAAGTTTTGTAGAATTTCGTTTACAATGTTGATCTGTTTACCGTGTCGCACGCTGGATGCTCACCACTGCTAAATAAAATTGCTAAATCTGAATGCTAATCGGACCAGGACTAAATGTTTTTTTTTCTTCTTTGGTCCAGACCAAATGAACCAAACTACAAGTGTGAACGCACCCTTAATGGAAACACTGAATTTAAAGTGATATAGTAACACATTACTACATTTACTCACTATTGTAATGAGTTAATAATGCTTAATTACAAACTCTAACTCAAGTAAGTGAACTTGAAGAAGTTGAGAGTGAATTAGGACACTTTTCTGTAAGATTATACTGTATATTCTCTATATCTGTAGAGCTGAACATTTTTATAAGGATCAAATGACTGAGTTCAGCTGTGAAGAGTAAAACCAACCTGTTTGTTCCTCAGTTTCTTCATGTTTCACACTCAGTGTTTCTTCAATCTTCATGTCTTCAGTCTCATCCTTAATAAACTCAATCTTTATGTCTTCACTCTCCTCCTCTTTAATAAACACCATCTTTATATCTTCACTCTCCTCCTCTTTTTTAATCTCCATCTTCATGTCTTCAGTCTCATCTTTAATAAACTCCATCTTTATATCTTCACTCTTCTCTTTTAAACGCCATCTTTAAGAGAATAATTAACAGAGTTAATGGTCTTAAATGACCTTGTTAGACAAAATCTCTAAAAACTAACGCTGCAATTGAATAAACTTCATATTTAGGCATTTATGACTGATGAAAACATGTTTAGTTAGTTTGTTAGTGTTTGTTGTTCTCGTTCATGTTCACTGTTTGAGCAGCACGAGTCGTGATTCACTGAATCATTGTTCAAAGTGTTTGACTCAATTGACTCAGAGTTGAAAAGTTCAGTTTCTCCATCATTACTCTCCAGAGACTGAACTCGTGTTCATGATAAACTGATTTATGATTTATAGAGAGAGAAATGAGACGCAGGTTTACTGTTTCTCATCAGTGGATGAGTTTTGCTCACACAAATATCCTTCATTACAGTTAGATAAAGAATCACAATGTTACATTAAATAGTAAATAAACTCACATCGCTTGTTTAAAACAAAACACACAACTATTAATCATTGTACTGTTTCTGTCGATTAAAACAGCTCAAGTTCTTAAAACATACCTTTATTCAGAAGAATCACAACAGATGCAGGACCGCGGCGCAGTCTTATGACATCATGCCGCCGCTCCAAAATAAAAGTCCTGCTCAGACGCTGCATTGTCTACAATCACAGAAATGCATAGACTGTTTTACCATCTTTGTATTAAATATGATACGAACAAACATGGTAAAAAGGTTGTATGATTTCATTAAGCAGAGTTCATTCATGGGTCATTCCTGGTATGCAGTAACATTTTGGCTTCATAAGTGTTGGAAAAAAAGGTACATGATTTTTATGTTTTTTGCATTCTACCAAAATAGTGACGTTTAACTATTAGGATACATATTGGTCAAGCTCGGCGACTCAAAAAATAATAATTATAGGTAGATTGTCCAGACACTGGCCATGAAAATATTCCACCCTGTTAGGGACATATGCATAGTCATCACAACATGTTAATATTGTAAATGTTAAACAAAAATGAGCTTTTCTTGGATAGTATATGTCACTTATGCCATCTTATTATTTTTTTATTTTCAAAAAAATAACAAAACAATTATTGATGAATATAATATGTCTTCATTATTAAGAATAGGTCCTTTTTTGTGGCCATTTTTGCCAATAGGGTGGTAAATAATACAAATTTTTTGTTCAAAAACATATATATGCTGTTAGTCCTCCTCACCTCACAAAATAAGACAAAAGTATGCCAAAAATGTAATGTTGCTGTCAAATTATTATATAAAATGACTAACAGGATGAACAGGATGGAACTAACAGGATGGAACGGAGCATAACTGGGTGGAACACCAGTGTTAACAGGTTCTAACAGTGGATGAGCTTTCCGTCATTGTCCTGCAGTGTGTCCCATCTGTAATTTGTGGAACTGCACCTATATAATATTGTTTCAAAAAATAAAAAATAAAAATCATTTGTTGCTCAGGTGAGCATTATACTTATTTTTTTTTTTTTTTTCAGGTAATTGTGGAATTCCTATTATCCGGTTTTCTGTGGTGTTTTCTTAAGTGTGTATTAAATTAATTTTCAATGTTTCATCAGATTTCCTATTGTTTGTTTGTTTTTCAGGTGAGTGTAGTTTTTTGACACATTTTTGTAATACTTAGTTGAAATTAAAGACAAAATTACCACGATAAAATTACACTTACCAACAGCATTTCCTTCACCTTTTCCTCCACACTGTTCTCACTGACAAAGAACAGCTCCACAACTGATTCCTGGAGCTTAAGCTTGTTAAAGAGCACCTCTACATCAGGGATGTCCTCTCCTAAGCACACTAGCCTGTCAGCTGACCGCTTCAGGGTCCCCCCAACACCATCCGGTGCCTCTTTGCCATGATTGGCCTCAAAGCCTCTTTTGAAGGGCTCAGTGGAAAGAAGAAGAAAGTTTCCCTTCTGTCTGTACTGAGTTGCCGGCCCATCACTGAAGAAGTGGAGCCGAGTCACCTGGGGAAACTTTGACTGGACCATATCCAGGACTGGATCCAGGTGTGCCCAGATTGCCGGTGGATCATGTCTCCATGAAGGGGAAATGTAGCAGAATGCTATAGGATTCTGTGCTGCTGTATATAATACGCCAGTGTGCAGGGTTGCCTGCTGATGGGATCCCCCAAAATGGACAGACTGCACTTCATTTGCATATTTGCACAAATAGTTTTCACTGAAGTCCACATGAATTAAACATTCATGGTCCTTGAGATCCTCTCTAACTTGCCTGTAGGCCTTATACTGTCAACGTATGTTGAATAGATGTTGCTTGAATTTGACCATTTTATCCTGGAATTGATCAACAACTTCCTCCTCCGTCAGTTCTTTTTTGACAGTTATTATCGCCTTCTTCTCCTTATCAGATGTGGATGTCTCGGTTGACCACTGATTGAGTAAAATGGCATTGTTGGAGGCAGGTCTCACCATGGTCACGGCAGTAGTGCGGTAACTTAAACATACGCCGTATGCACAGATATTTGTGATAAAATCAACATTTTTCTATTAATCAGATGTCCCTCACACTAATTCAGTTTATTCCAAACATAAGTTACATGAAATCTCACACTTTTGCTGTGCTAAAGCCTGAAATGGGCACTTTTTGTGAAAGCAACCTCATTTTTTTATCAAAGGCTTCAGAATATGAACTAAAATCACGATTCTTATGATTGCTCTGAACATTTCAGACAGAGTTCAACAAACTTTAATTTTATTTTTCATAAACTTAACAAAACTAAAAATGTAGGTGTGACGGGGTTGTGATTTTTTTGCACAAATTGGCCACTCTAAATCTAGTGAATAAATGGAGAGCACATGGCATGCATAATATATAATATAATATAAGAAATCACAAATAATGTTGAAATAAAGATAATTTTAACTAGTAATAGTTTTCTATCTTTAATTGAATCGTTAAGCTTTACAAGCACAATTTCAAAACATAATTGAGTTACAGTTATTAAATAAAATGGTAACTTGACTGTGTCTGCTCACATTGTTCAGAAGACGTCTATGATGTCACTTCCTGTTAATGATGTCATATAAGTATCAGTTCATTATTTTTATAGGGGAGAATGGTTTGTGTAACGTGATTTGCAGACGCAAACTTTCACCTCCATCCACACCACCACCACCAGGATGGTCCCTGACGACTTCCGGTTGACAGGGTACGCTGGCGCGTTTGGCTGCCGCTCCTCTCCCGTTTGTTTTTGTTTTTATTTTAATTCGAGTTTTTAAGAGGGTTTTGGAGCGTATGAAGACTGCCTATTCTATTGCCATGTGGAATAACGCATCACGCGTTGGATTACTGTTTTTATTATTTGTTTCCTGCTGGAATCTACTCTCCTGCTGTGTCTCTCAGGATTTACACCATCGTGAGGTTACGGCTCGTGTGGACTTCTCCAACATGGCTTTAAGGTACACTACTCGCGAACTGTTGAACCTCAAAGGAAAGTTTTATCTGGCGAATGACATCTATGCTCGCTGCGATCATATTGGAATACTGAGACCTAAGCGCTATATACATCGCTCGTCAGGACGCAGTTTCTCTTGCTTGTCATCTAATACATTTGGTTACCCTACATGTTTGCGCAAATCTCAAAGGCTTTCGTGTAGGCCTATGGGGGTTAATTTTAACAACCTGTCGGCTCTTAAGCAAGTGGGGGTTTCCCCGGTTTTATCAACTGCTCCACGCGTATTGAAATCAGCACTTTTCAATGCGCGCTCTATCAACAACAAAGCTGTGATGTTATCTGACATCATTACAGAAGAAAAACTCGACCTTGTGTGTCTAACGGAAACCTGGCACAAAGAGTCTGATGGTCTTCTTTTTAATGAACTTACTCCTTCTGGATATGGTTTGTTTGATCTCCCGCGATCCTCTGGTAGAGGTGGGGGTATCATTGTTCTGTATAATCAACAACTCATCATAAGCCCTGTGGATGTCCCTCAGTTTAACTCGTTTGAATGCCTAGTACTGAGTGTTTCTGCCTCCCTCTCCACTGCCATAGTCACGGTCTATAGGCCTCCTAAGATAAATAAAGACTTTTTGTCTGAATTTGCAGATATGTTATCCTTGTTGTGCCTCAAATTTGAGAGAACTCTTATTTTGGGTGACTTTAACATCCACATGGATATAAAAGATTCTACAACAACAAAAGACTTTTCATCTTTATTGGAGTGCTTCGATTTGAACCAGCTGGTTGACTGTCCTACTCATAATAAAGGCCATACTCTTGATTTAGTGATCCTAAATGGTTCATTTGTGTCTCAGTTGTCCACTTCTGACTTAGGCCTGTCTGATCATCTTGCTGTCTATTTTAACATGGAGTTGCCTGACATGAACACTTCCTCTTCTCGCATTATAAACTATCGCAAATGGAGATCTATTGACCCTTCTGATTTTACTGAATTTGTTGATTCTTCTTTAAGTTGTTTTTCGCCATTTGATGCATTGGAAGACAAAGTCTTCATGATTAACTCTGTTCTCTCATCCGGCCTGGATTTATTTGCTTGAATATATAATATATTTGCTTATTTTACTTGAATATAAGACTAAAATTGCAGCAGCAAGATCTGCTTATTTTGCACAGATTGTTGATAACAATCAGAATAACCCGAGACAATTGTTTCATTCAATCAACAAACTACTTAAATGTGACAATTCTTTGACTGGCTCTGCCTCAACTCACCTTTGTAATACGTTTCTTGATTTCTTTAATTCCAAGATTGATCACACTCGTAAATGTATTGCTTCTCTTCCTTTGTCTGTTTCTGCTTTATCTGCCTTAGAATTTTCTGGTACCCATCTCTCAAACTTTTCCACAATGGACTTGAATTCTCTTTGCAATGAGGTTTCAAAAATGAAAGCTGCCACTTCCATTATTGATCCTGTACCAACCAGGCTGTTTAAATCATGTTTTGCTACTTTATGTCCGGCTGTATTAAGTATCATTAATGATTCTTTGTGTACTGGTGTAGTGCCAGCAGCATTTAAAATTGCTGCTGTGACCCCCGTACCAAAAAAAAATAACATCAATTTTGATAATCTCAATAATTTCCGTCCCATATCCAATCTTCCGTTTCTTGCCAAAATTTTAGAGCGAATTGTTGCTAATCAATTGAATTCTCATCTTACTGCAAACAATCTTTTTGAGCCACTTCAATCGGGATTTCGTAAACTCCACAGCACTGAAACAGCTTTAGTTAAGGTCACTAATGATTTGTTAATAGCTTCTGATTCTGGCTGTCTTTCTATCTTGATTCTTCTTGATCTCAGTGCCGCATTTGACACTGTTGATCACTCAATTTTACTTACTCGGTTAGAGTCTGTCTTTGGTGTTTCTGGGACTGCACTACACTGGTTTGAGTCTTATCTCTCAGATCGAAAGCAGTTCGTTGCTATGGGCGGTTGCAGGTCTGATATTGGTGTTGTGAAATCTGGTGTTCCTCAAAGATCAATTTTGGGCCCTTTACTTTTTAGCATTTACATTTATCCACTTGGTCATCTCTTAAGATCACTTGGTCTCAACTTTCACTTTTATGCAGATGATACTCAGATTTATGTACATTCAAAACCTGATGTTAATGTGGCTGTGTCTTTTCTTTCTCAATGTATTTCTGAGATAAAAAAAATGGATGTCTGGAAATTTCTTGTGTCTGAACAGTGGCAAGACGGAGGTAATGCTCATTGGTTCACCCCACCAGATACGTAAAGCTGGGTCTTCAACTTTAAATGTGGATGGTTCTACACTGGAATTTCAAACAAAATTAAGAAATTTAGGGGTGATTTTTGATGCACATTTAACATTTGTCCCCCATGTTCAAAACACTGTAAAGACATCATTCTTTCATCTAAAAAACATTGCCAAATTGCGTCCTATGCTGTCACTCCCGGTGGCTGAAAAGCTGATCAATATCTTTGTGTTTTCTCGCATTGATTATTGCAATGCTTTGCTGGTTGGGGCTTCAAATGCTACCCTAAATAAATTACAGCTGGTTCAAAATTCAGCCGCCCGAATTCTGTCTGGAACCAGGACAAGAGATCACATCACTCCAGTCTTGGCATCTTTACATTGGCTCCCTGTCAGATTTCGGGTGGATTTTAAAGTTCTCATGCTTACTTACAAAGCTCTGAATGGTTTGGCTCCTCACTATCTCTCTGAGCTTTTAGCCCCCTACACACCTGTGCGTGCCCTCCGTTCTTCAGAAACTGGCCTTTTAATCGTCCCTCATACCCGTCTAAAATCTATGGGTGATAGGGCATTTTCTTCAGTCGCTCCAAGACTTTGGAATTCCTTGCCTGCTTGGATTAGGCAAGCAAAATCCCTTGGTGTTTTTAAATCCTCCCTTAAAGCTCATTTCTTTAGGGTAGCTTTTACTTGATTATACTGATATTGATTGATATTGACATATTTGTTTTGATAGTATGTTTTTATTTGGTGTATGTTTTTATACACTTTTCCTTTTGTGAAGCGCTTTGAGATGTCACTTTTGAAGGCGCTATAGAAAATAAAGTTTATTATTATTATTATTATAAAGCAGCTTTACATTGATAATTGGTATATCATTTTTCCTTTTAAAGAATAGTGTCAATACAGGCAGATCAAAAGCACTGTTGAATAAATGTAAAGTCAAATTAGATTAAATTAGGGCTGCACAATTAAATCATATTTTAATCACAATAACAATATCTGCTTCTCTCGATTGATTTTAAATAATCGTCACGATATTGGCCCGCTCTATGAAAATGAACATAATTTGGAAATATTGTAATTAATATTAGGAATTTCGCTGTTTTATCTTTTGAAGTTCCTAAAGGTTTTACCAGTTTTCATAATGTTGATCAGCTAGAAATGATTTTTCTTTGCTTTACGAATTTGCCGGGCAATTTGAATCTGGTTTGTCTTATTGCAAGCGAATTGTGTTGCTTTAGAATCTAATGTGAATACATATTACATAGCGCTCACCAAAACCATGTTTTGTATTGATTTACCATCTAACGAAGTTATCATAGTTGGTTAAATTAAGTCTTTGTGCCACCTACAGGCCTTTTGGGTGAAGTGTAGGTTGGTAAAGAACTTGCAAAATAGCCATAATTACATTACTCTTTTGATAGAATAAACGTAATTAATAACCGTCATTATAATTTGAGCAAAAATAATCGTGATTATCAGTTTGACCATTTTTCGTGCAGCCCCAAAACAAATGTCAAGAGTCCCCAACTAAGCAAGCCAAAGGCGACAGCGGCAAGGAACCCAAACTCCAACAGGTGACATCAGGTGGCAAACAGGTGTTAATTTGGAGAAAAAAACCTTGGGAGAAACCAGGCTTAGTCGGGGGGCCAGTTCTCCTCTGGCGAACAGTGCTTTGTTATGATTCAGGTTGCTATCATAAGTCTGATAGGATCGCAACATTCAAAGTATTTATTTAAGGTCCATCCAGTTGAGGATCGTATTCATCACACCGTTATGGACGGTCTGTTGAGGAACTGTGCTACTGGCTGTCGTGTCGATGATGTCTTCACAATGGATGATCTAGTTGACTCGATCTCTGCTGATACTTCAGGGCTGCGTTGTGGTCGTGTCATGGCACTGGTCCTCTGTCTCATCTGAATACGGCCCGAATCTGGTTGACTACGGTAAACCTCGGGATAAACAGAACGACTAATATTAGCGTAGATGCCATTCTTCTTCTGATGTAACGAGTACATCTGGTGTTATAGGAAGTGTTCCCGTTCCGGCTGACCTAATTTATGCAGCCTAAAAATCCTTTAACGGATTTGAAAATATTAATTGATAATGTGTTATGTGTATGCCAGGTTAAAGAGATGTGTTTTTAGTCTAGATTTAAACTGACAGAGTGTGTCTGCATCCCGAACAATGCTAGGAAGATTGTTCCAGAGTTTAGGTGCTAAATAGGAGAAGGATCTACCGCCTGCGGTTGATTTTGATATTCTAGGTAATATCAGCTGGCCTGAATTCTGAGATCGCAATAAACGTGAAGGACTATAATGCATTAAGAGCTCACTTAGGTACTGGGGAGCTAAACCATTTAGTGCTTTGTAAGTAATTAGCAAGATTTTAAAATCTATACGATGTTTAACAGGAAGCCAATGCAGTGATGACAGAACTGGGCTAATATGGTCATACTTCCTAGTTCTAGTAAGAACTCTAGCTGCTGCATTTTGTACGAGCTGTAGTTTATTTATCAAGCGGGAGGAACAACCACCCAGTAGAGCGTTACAGTAATCTAACCTTGAGGTCATGAACGCATGAACTAACTGTTCTGCATTCTTCATTGAGAGCATATGTCGTAGTTTAGATATATTTTTAAGATGGAAAAATACGGTTTTACAGATGCTAGTAACATGGCCTTCAAATGAAAGATTGGTATCAAAGAGCACACCCAGGTTTCTAGCTGACGACGAAGACTTAACAGAGCAGCCATCAAGTGTTAGAGAGTATTCTAGGTTATTATGTGAAGAAGTTTTCGGTCCAAAAATTAGAATCTCTGTTTTTCCTGAATTTAGTAGTAGGAAATTACTGGTCATCCAGTTTTTTATATCAGCTATGCATTCTGTTAATTTTGTGAATTGCTAAGTTTCGTCAGGGCGTGAAGAAATATAGAGCTGAGTCAGGTCAGGAAAGGTTCCTGGGAAAGCTCGGTGTATGGAGTGCATTGAAAGCTCCCCAGCAGCACTTCAAGGGAGAAGTTGGGAAGGGGTGAAATTTTATGTTAAGAATCATATTGATTCCTTAAAGCGAAAAATGTAACGTAAAAGGTGAAAGGGCCTTTATCTAGATGTCTTTCCCACTATGTTTTTGAAGGCAACAAGTTCATGTTGGTTTCTTAAAGCAAAAAATGTAAAAGCAAAGGTGGAAGGGCCTTTACCTAGATGTTTTTTCCTGTTTGTTGAAGGCAACATATTCAAAATGTGTTTGCTTACAAAACAAATTTCAGTTCGTTAATAGAGCTTTCAAGTTAACAAACTGACAAGTTAAATAAGTGTTTAAGAGAATGAAGAAGTCAGTTTTGTGTTGAGTTTTTGGATTCACAAAGACAGTGTTAATGTGAACAATTGCTGAAGCTGAAATTGCACATTTTTATTTATATGCAGCCTGTTGCATATTGTGCCAGTAGTATTGAATATTGAATAAAAGAAGTGATGCATTTGATCTATTCGAGTTTTGTGTACTGTTACAAGCCTAATATTTATAGAAATATATAGCAGTATGAATGGCAGGCATGTGGTGTTTTAATTCAGACTGGATTCCAGTACGCACAGATCATTATTATTTAGACCATGATACCCATGGTGTCAATGCTCCATGAACATTTCTTGCTTGTCATACAACATAACTTGTCTTAGTTGTTATTTGGACCTTTTCAGATTCTCAAAACTGAAGAAAATTAGATGTGTTAAACAGGAAGTGAGGTAAGGCTCGTTTTCACTGTTTACATCCCCAAAAAAATGGTCTAATCAGTAAAAATATAAATACAGACAGAATTGATCCCTTTTAAACAACTCTTTAATGATTGTCCAAACTTAAACTTTGTTGTTAATCTTATAATGGCTTATAATTCTTATAAAATAGATCATCTATAGATAATTCATAGTAGTGACACCCGATGGTGGTTTGTGGTGAGACACAATAGCGACGTCCCCACCAGAATAGAAAAACCTGACAAAAATTAAGCTTTTTAAACTTAAGATTTTTTGATAATAAATATTTTTTTGGATAAAAAATTCCTCCTGACACCTCTGACTTAAAATTATGGCTTTATTGTATTTAGAAATTGCTGTCCCCACATGTAACCTCCTACTCACGAGTCCCCGTAATGTAGCAAAAACAAGTGTGTGTGTGTGTGTGTGTGTGTGTGTGAGTGAGAGTTGTGTGGGTGTGTGTTTGTGCATGAGAGAGTGAGTGTGTGTGTGTGTGTGAGTGAGGGTATGTGTTTGTGCGTGAGTGTGAGAGAATTACAAAGAAATAATGTACTATATTTGTATCCTAATTTCTTACCTACAGTTGGTGAGGTCCAAACAAAAGCTGCTTCCCTCTGAACACAATATGGTAAAGTACTCCGTCCAAAGCCGAGTGGCAGCGGCGACAAAGAATTAACTACCAGACAGAAATGCATTTTAAATAACCTGCAGTTTCTACAGACTTCTTCCTGCCGGCGCGCCGCTCCAGGGCGTCGAGCCAAGTGCTCAAAAAACACCAGAGACCAGCCTCGAGAGGTTGGTTCCCTTAGTAGAATTTTTGGAAGAATGGAAACGTCTTCCCAATATTTCTCAGTGGGTACTGCAGATGATAGAAAAGGGTTACAAAATACAATTCGGGTCTCGCCCACCCCAGTTCAACGGGGTCCTCCCTACAGTGGTGGGCCCCCAGCAGTCTATGGTCATGGAACAAGAAGTTATGACACTTTTGCAAAAAGGAGCTATAGAGAGGGTTCCTCCTCCCGGCAAACAGTCAGGGTTTTACAGCCGCTACTTCATAGTTCCGAAGAAGGATGGAGGGTTGCGTCCTATTCTAGATTTACGCATGTTAAATCGCTCAGTACAAAAGCTCAAGTTCAAGATGCTTACACTCAGACAGATCACTACACAGATCAGGTCCGAGGACTGGTTCGTGACAATAGATCTGAAAGACGCGTACTTTCATGTGTCAATCCATCCTTCACATTGGAAGTTCCTCAGGTTCGCTTTCGGGGGCGAAGCTTACCAATACAAGGTTCTTCCGTTTGGCCTATCTCTTTCACCCCGCACCTTCACAAAGTGCGTGGATGCGGCTTTGGCTCCGCTGAGACTCCAGGGCATCCGCGTGCTGAATTATATCGACGATTGGTTGATTCTGGCTGAATCAGAGCAACAGGCAGCTCAACATCGAGATGTAGTTCTGTCACACATGAGAAGGTTAGGGTTGAGACTCAATACCAAGAAGAGTGTGCTTCTTCCAGCTCAAACTACCAGCTATCTAGGGGTGGTTTGGAATTCCACGACGATGCAGGCACATCTGTCTCCTGCCCGGGTGAATTTTATTCTCTCAACCGTGAAAGGGGTGAAATTAGGCCAGTCACTCACTGTAAAACAGTTTCAGAAACTGTTAGGTCTGATGGCAGCCGCCTCCAACGTGATACCTTTTGGTCTGCTGCACATGAGACCGTTACAGTGGTGGCTCAGAACCAGGGGGTTTTCTCCGAGGGGAAATCCTTTTCGCACAATCAAGGTCACGCGGCGGTGCCTTCGTGCCTTGGCAGTGTGGAAGAAACCCTGGTTTCTGTCCCAAGGTCCTGTGCTGGGGGCTCCTTGTCGTCGCAAAATGCTAACGACGGATGCGTCTCTCACAGGCTGGGGAGCGATCATGAGTGGTCGCCCAGCTCAGGGTCTTTGGGGGGACCATCATCGTTCCTGGCATATAAATCGGCTGGAGATGATGGCGGTATTTCGAGCACTCAAATACTTCCTCCCAGACCTAAGGGGCCATCATGTGTTAGTTCGTACAGACAACATGTCAGTGGTCTCCTATATCAACCATCAGGGGGGTCTGAGGTCTCGCCAGCTGTGCAAATTATCACATCAGATCCTCCTATGGTCCCAGGAAACATTTCTCTCTCTGAGAGCAGCTCATATCCCGGGACATCAAAATGTGGGGGCAGACATCCTGTCGAGGCAGGGGCCGAGGCCCGGGGAATGGAGGCTCCACCCCGAGGTGGTGGAGCTGATATGGAAGAATTTTGGTTGCGCAGAAGTCGACTTGTTTGCCTCGAAAGAGACGTCTCATTGCCCGTTGTGGTATTCTTTGACTCATCCAGCCCCTCTGGGGCTGGATGCTATGGTACAGACGTGGCCGAGGCTGCGCCTGTACGCATTTCCCCCGATTGCTCTGCTCCCCGGAGTTCTGGAGAGGGTTCGACGGGACGGGGTCCGTCTAATAGTGGTAGCCCCGTTCTGGCCGACCCGGATATGGTGCACGGATCTAGTATCCCTCTTAGAAGGCTCCCCTATGGAGATTCCAATCAGGCAGGACCTTCTGTCTCAAGCGGGCGGCTCAATAGTTCACCCCCGCCCGGAGATATGGAAATTGTGGGCCTGGCCCCTGAGGGGGCCGAGCTCATAGAATCCGGTCTCTCAACTGAGGTTGTAGAGACCATTCTCCACTCCAGAGCTCCATCCACGAGAAAACTTTATGCGTATAAGTGGAAGCTGTTTGCTACTTGGTGTAGCCGATTACAAGTGGATCCGTTCCACTCTTCCATCAGTCATGTACTGCAATTTCTCCAAGAAAAATTCTCGGATGGTTTAACCCCTTCTACATTGAAGGTATATATTGCAGCGATTTCTGCTTATCACGCTAAAATAGAAGGCGTTTCTGTGGGTAGAAACCCTTTAGTCATACGTTTTCTCCGTGGTACTCAGAGGCTGAGGCCTGTGGTACACACAAAAACTCCGTCCTGGGACCTAGCCATTGTGTTGAAAGGGTTGGCTGCGGCTCCCTTTGAACCTTTGGAAGAAGTGTCTGAGAAGTTTCTCACTTTGAAAACCAAGGCTTGGGGGCGGGGCCAGCAGTGGTGTGTTCTCATTGGCTACTGAGTTTTTGATTGACAGCTTCTACTTGACCTGGAAGTGAAGACGTCAGCGTTGTATTTACAATTACATACGTGGAGGTGAGCGTCTGTAAGCGGCTTCTTATTTCATCTTTTGATGTAAAGATAGTGATGATAAGATTTCATTATTTTATCTGTATCTGCTGCTACTATAGGGAGATGATTTCTTAGGCCACATTATCATCAATCATCGTCGTTATCTGGATACTCGCGCTAAGTCAGTATTTTTTACGTTTAGAAAATCAATATAAGTAACATTACTTGCTTTTGCTTTTTCAGATGGAGAGGTATTTTAGATCTCATTTAGAGCAAACTTTATACAGCAGTGTTGTCTTGTTTTAAACCAGTCATTACAGGATCTGGTTATGTACTGTACATTCAGCCTTGGATTAGATCATATTTAAAGGGGAAAAGGTAGTCTTTAATAATACTACATATAAAGTACTGTGCAAAAGTCTTAGGACACCATTAGATGTTATTTTAGCAATGGTATAGTGACCATATAATTTTTTTTCAGACCAGGAAAAACTTTAAATTTGTAAGCATTATTAAAAAACAGGGGGGAAAAAAGACTTCTACAGGCTAAAGTGGCATTTAGTGACCTCTCCTTACACTTGAGTAATAGTGAGAACCTGGCTCTCTCAAACCTAAATGGAGTGAAAAATGACTGGAAGGCCAAGAAATCTTTCAAAATCTGATCACAAGTTTCTTTTTTAAGAAACTTCTCGTTTCTTCTTTTAAGTCTGCATAATTTGTTATGTGGGAATTCAAAGCAGTTTGTATTGTTAGAATATAATACATCTGATTTCTTATTTTCCAGGGAGTGGATCAACTTTTCCATTAACACAATTCTGATGCTGACCCAGAGGAGGGAGTGGAAGCCCCAGAGATCCACTGTCCCCATCAGACAAGAATCTTATTTTGTTCAGACACATCACCTTTGACTGACTGGGATCTTGATCTTCAGACACCTGATATTATGCAAATATTTTAATTTTTTTGGAGCTCTAGATTAAATCAAGACAGTTCGCAAACACACAAGAGGTTGTACTTTATTCTTATTAGTCCATACTTATCTTGGATTAGCATACCAACAACATATGAATGTTAAAGTGATAGTTCACCCCCCAAAAAATTCTCATATATTTTACTCACCCTCATGCCGTCCAAGATGCGTATTACTTTCTTTCTACAGATAAACATGAATTAGGATTTTTAGGAAAATAATACATGTCTTCGAGTCCTAAAGACACAGTAATCCATGCGACCCCAGTGGATTAATCAATGTCTTCTGAAGTGAAACAATAGATGAGAAAAATACTAATAATTTAAACTGTTTTAATTATTAACAATCGTTTCCCACCAACCATCATACGTGTGTGGGTTACAGTCCACTTATGGGCTCACAGAGATGGACTATTTTCTTAAAGATATTTGTGCTTTATGTGGAGAATGAAAGTCATACAGTCAAACCAAAATGTATTCAGACAACATGAACATTTCATTCCATTCATTAATACAGTTTATTCACTATATTTAAAAAAATGGTAATAAAATGAATTTTATGAATTTTACACATGTATTCTATAATAGGTGCTTGTGCATTTTTATAGTAATGTACTGTATATCATGAGAATACTGCATTACATGAATATGCAGTTAGTGTTTTGTGGATTCTGGTCGTTCCTTTCACAACATAATTGCATCCAACGCTTTCACTTTTATACTTGTGTGTATGCTGTAGTGACAATAAAGAATTTAAATTTATTTGAATTGATTCATATTTTCATTTACATTTATTCAACTGTTTTTTTTTATGTCACAATTGAAACAGTTGATGATTGTTAAAAAAAATCTACTTTTATATGTTAGATGATAATGTTAACTATATAAAATAACTAAATAAAATGATTAGAATGATAAAAAATGGCAATACCGTCTTACATCAAGCCACGACTGTTATTTTCATATTGTTTGAATCCTTCAGAATTGAGTGATCATTAATTGTGATGGTGTATGTGCATATGCTAACAATGGGTAGAGTGATGGCCATGGTTGCCAACCTTGATTACCTGGTTGGAGTGAGACTTTCTTGACGGCTGAATATATACATGTATATAATACTAGTATTCTCTTTAAACTGTAACAGCACAACCTAATCAGACCCAACAATAGAGAAGAATCATCAGAAATAATCAAATATTCTCCGAAAACACTGGACATTATGCAATATCTTCAGTACTATAACCTTTAATGTACAATTAAACCTCAAGACATTCATTTTCTCTCGCGTTTGATCTCTCACGCTCCTAAAAGTTTATGTCGACAAAGTAGAAGCCGCAGATAAATACAGATCAAATTCAAAAAAAAAACTCATATCTTTAAATGAAATAAGAAGCCGCTTACAGATGCTCACCTCCACAAATGTAATTGTAAACACAACGCTGACGTCTTCACTTCCAAGTCAAGAAGAAGCTGTCAATCAAAAACTCAGTAGCCAATGAGAACACACCACTGCTGGCCCCGCCCCCGCGAGAGATTTGTGCCAGAAAGACGAACGAAAACTCTGGGATCGTAAACGAAAACTTCAGAAGCATAAATGAAAACTCTGGAAATGCTTTTGTAAGTAAAGATCAGTGAAAGAAAGAAAAGAAACTGTTAGCAAAACATGCAGTGTATTAAAAACAAAGTCAAACATTTTGCCTGCGATTTATTTTTTTAAGTTTCAAAGACATTTTATTCAGTTTCAATTTATATTTTTATTAGTTTTTTTGAAAAGTTACGTTCATTATTTTTGGATCAAATGTAATTCCATAGAGGAGGACCCAGGCTGATTATACAGAGAGATCAGTTGCATTACTTAATAGAAGCACAATTCTCCTTACCCTGTATAGCTCAGTTGTTAGGGGTATCACAACGCACTATATTCCGTAGGATGGAGGAATATGGACTAAGTGTGACAGGATGCTACAGCACCATGACTGACTCAGAACTTGATAACATGGTGAGAGCTAAAAAATCCCAGATGCCCAATGCAGGGTACAGAAATGTGAAGGGACAGCTCATGGCAATGGGTAGCCCGTTGCAGTGGGAGAGGATAAAGGCATCAATGCATTGTGTGGATGCCGCTGGACTTCTTTCCCAACTTGCACAACTTGGCTGCATTGTGCAAAGATCATACTCAGTTCGAGGTCTCCTTGCACTGGTACATGTTGACACCAACCATAAACTTATCAGGTATGTTCTAGGTATGTTTTTATGTATTTTAAGCTAACTTTATCCTTGCTAAGGTGTTATGTAAATCAGTGGTTTTAAACTCAGGTCCTTGGGGGCCCTCTGACCTCCAGGACCGAAGTTGAGGCTAATTCCCTGGGTGTGATATGAGTCCACAATAGTGTATTTGTATCTCTCTGTTCACCTCCATAGTATCCAACCCAATTTTACACCAAAGTTACAACTTTATTTAAAGTATGCAAGGCAGTGATCGGTGTGACATGGTAATTATCAGTCAATAATGTTCTTTTTGTTTGTTTTTTGTTTTATATTACTTTTTGTTCATACGTACAACCTGATAATATTTGGTGGAGTTGATGGATTTTCCAGAAAGGTAGTACAATTCATATATACTGTACAATATCCACTTTGCTAGGTAAATAATTAATGATCTTTTAAGTCCCACCAAATATTGTAGAACGAAAGAAATAGTTTTTGCAATTCTATAACATTCAATAAGGAAAATCTTTCTATGAAGGCCAGAACCCTACAGACCTTATTTATATTATATTATGGTTACTGTTGTTGATAATGTAGTAGACTTACACATACTTAAATGTGACAAGCCTGTAGAACATGGTAATCCTCAGCAATTACATGTGCATTACTTAAGCTTCTGCCATGGTTTACTTGCCTGATATGGATTCAGGTAGAAATAAAGTAATTGACAATGTGAACAAGATGCCTTCACCTAACGATTATTTAAATTGTGTTTTCGGTTACTGAAAACATTTTTGAATGTAAATTAGGAAAATGCATTTCACAAGTTGCAGAGCACAAAGTCACATCCACTAATTGCGAACTTAGTCTTACAGGTTAAAAAAAAGTTACATATTATAATAAGGATGGATAGAGATCAGCAAATAAATGTTAGCATTTGTGAGGTTGTAACCAGCAAATGTTGATAATTTTATTTGATAAATGACTAATATGATTATGCTGTTTAAAATAATATATTTAATATATTATATATTATTTAATATATTATAATAATATCTGTCAGAAAGCTGGTGATCCACTGACAGATAGAGTTGGAACAGAGAGCTGGGTCAGTTTGGGCTGGAGGGCTGTTGGGATGATGGTTTTGAAAGCCGAACTAAAGTCCACAAACAGGATCCTCACATAAGTCCCTGTTTTGTCCAGATGTTGCAGGATGAAGTACAATCCCATGTTGATTGCATCATCCACAGACCTGTTTGCTCGATAAGCAAACTGCAGGGGGTCCAGTAAGGGTCCAGTGTTGTCCTTCAGATAAGCCAGAACCAGTTTTTCAAACGACTTCATGATGACAGATGTTAGAGCCACAGGTCTGTGGTCGTTAAGTCCTGTTATCTTGGGTTTCTTTGGGATGGGGATGATGTTGGCGCGTTTGAAGCAGGAAGGCACTTCACACAACTCCAGAGATCTGTTGATGATCTGTTTGAAGATGGGGGCCAGCTGGTCAGCGCAGGTTTTCATACAGGCCGGTGTAACACCATCAGGGCCTGTACATCCAAAATTTGGCATATTCCGCATTATACAGTAAATAATTTTTTTTTGACTGGATTCTGCAATTCTGCTTGCATTTTCTGCATCGCGGAAATCATAGGACCCTACATTATGTGACACAATTTGTCAAGAAGGAAACACTGTGGGGGGTGTTGGGGTATGACTGAAATGTGAATGGGTCGAATTAAAGTATTAACAAAACTGCTATAGACTGCAGTGCAACTAGAGATAAAAGAATCTGATAAACATTTATAAAATCCCTTATAATTTGATTTTAGATCTGTTGCTGTTGGTCACCCTGGGCCAATATGATTCAAGCTTATGTGCAGCTTTTAATTAGCAAAAACCTATTTCAGACCTGTATCTAAAATATTTAGCTACTGAAGGCTTAAACATGAAAAGAAAGGGAAGGGTTCTCCAGAACAAAGTTCACTTCACTAATTTCTCATGCAGTAATTTATGATTAATATGATTCATATATTTATGAAATATATTGTTATTTGACTTGGTCAATTTTTGTCTCAGGTCCAGCACATATCTTAGATATTGACTGAATTACCAGCATTTTTGTTTCCCATTGTTACTAGGTGACATAAATGTAAACGTGCCAGAATTGACAATTTTTCAACCATGCTAACTGGATTTTAGCAAAAATGTGTTGAGATGTTTTGTTGAGTCGATCACACCCACATGGAAAGAACCTATATGTGGATATATGCACATATATGAAACCTATATGCAGTGTATATGCACATATATGCTGCATATATGCACATATATGATAATATATATGCTGCATATATGCCCTATATATACTGCATATATGCTGCATATATGCCCTATATATACTGCATATATGCGTATATATGCCACATAAAGGCAAAATTGAGGTGCATATATGTGCATATACAGGAAATATAGGTCTCCTGGATTGCTTCTTCATATCCACATATAAGCCCTATACATACAAGATATGTCTTCTAT
The DNA here is from genome assembly GCF_024489055.1 of Chanodichthys erythropterus. Taxonomy (NCBI): domain Eukaryota; kingdom Metazoa; phylum Chordata; class Actinopteri; order Cypriniformes; family Xenocyprididae; genus Chanodichthys; species Chanodichthys erythropterus. The sequence continues at coordinate 61,366,001 of NC_090223.1, forward strand.
ATAGCTAATGGCAGGATCTGGTCATTTTGTAGCTCATATCTCATTTTTGACTGTCATACATGATGCCTAGCTCATAATTCTCAGTTTTTGAAAAAAATTATGCAAGAACTTATGTATGTGCGAACACGTGAAATTGCTATCACATGTAATTGGCATGTTATGGAATTTAACTACACTCTAAAAAAATTGGTTCTTCAGCGGTTCTTTGGGGTGGTTAAGGTGCTATATAGCACCACTACCTTATAAAGAACCTGTTAAGCCCCTGTATGGTTCTTCAGCGGTTCCTTGCTGTGGTTAAGGTGCTATATAGCACCACTGCCATAAAAAGAACACGTTAAGCCTCTGTATAGTTCTTTAAAGGTTCTCTAACTCTATTCTCTTAGTTTAGGTGGGGAAAGGATTAAAAACAACATTAAATTACAGTGTATTTTCTAAACCTGGTTCTAAACCTTTTTGTCCCCAAGGCCTCTGAATATGGGTGTTAGTTGGATTGCTATAACTATTTGAGTCTAATTACTTCTTCTTTCTGCGAATTGCTCTCAATATTGTACACTCAACTACTCAAATCCCACATGGAAAAAACGTATATAAACGTATATGTTTCAATATAGGTTTTGATATAGGTTTTGCATATATGTGACATATATAAAATTGGCCGTTTTCCTATATTATAGGTACATATGTGTGCATATATGTACCTATAATATAGGAAAACGGCCAATTTTATATATGTCACATATATGCAAAACCTATATCAAAACCTATATTGAAACATATACGTTTATATACGTTTTTTCCATGTGGGCAATTACCAATGACTCTTATTTTATTCAGGATCTTCACAAAACTCACGGAGAAAGTGGTCTACAGAGGAGATTGAGGCTGTGGAGAAGACTCTGATGGACTGCATCAGGTCAGGAAAGGTTCCTGGGAAAGCTCGGTGTATGGAGTGCATTGAAAGCTCCCCAGCAGCACTTCAAGGGAGAAGTTGGGAAGGGGTGAAATTTTATGTTGAGAATCGTATTGACTCTTTAAAGCGAAAAATGTAACAAAAGGTGAAAGGGCCTTTATCTAGATGTTTTTTCCTGTTTGTTGAAGGCAACATGTTCAAAATGTGTTTGCTTACAAAACAAATTTCAGTTCGTTAATAGAGCTTTCAAGTTAACACATTGACAAGTTAAATAAGTGTTTAAGAGAATGAAGAAGTCAGTTTTGTGTTGAGTTTTTGGATTCACAAAGACAGTGTTAATGTGAACAATTGCTGAAGCTGAAATTGCACATTTTTATTTATATGCAGCCTGTTGCATATTGTGCCAGTAGTATTGAATATTGAATAAAAGAAGTGATGCATTTGATCTATTCGAGTTTTGTGTACTGTTACAAGCCTAATATTTATAGAAATATATAGCAGTATGAATGGCAGGCATGTGGTGTTTTAATTCAGACTGGATTCCAGTACGCACCGATAATTATTATTTAGACCATGATACCCATGGTGTCAATGCTCCATGAACATTTCTTGCTTGTCATACAACGTAACTTGTCTTAGTTGTTATTTGGACCTTTTCAGATTCTCAAAACTGAAGAAAATTAGATGTGTTAAACAGGAAGTTTACATCCCCAAAAAAATGGTCTATTCAGTAAAAATATAAATACAGACAGAATTTATCCCTTTTAAACAACTCTTTAATGATTGTCTTATAAAATAGATCATCTATAGATAATTCATAGTAGTGACACCCGATGGTGGTTTGTGGTAAGAGACAATAGCGACGTCCCCACCAGAATAGAAAAACCTGACAAAAATGAAGCTTTTTAAACTTAAGATTTTTTGATAAATATGATTTTTTTGGATCAAAAATTCCTCCTGACACCTCTGACTTAAAACATGTAACCTCCTACTCATGAGTCCCCGCAATGTAGCAAATACAAGTATGTGTGTGTGTGTGTGTGTATGAGGGTGTGAGTGTGTGTGAGTGAGAACTACAAAGAAATAATGTACTATATTTGTATCCTAATTTCTTACCTACAGTTGGTGAGGCCCAAACAACACAATATGGTAAAGTACTCCGTCCAAAGCCGAGTGGCAGCGGCGACAAAGAATTAACTACCAGACAGAAATGCATTTTAAATAACCTGCAGTTTCTACAACCATTTGTTGTTCACCGTGTGTCTCAGTCTGCACTGAATGTAAGTTGCTTGTAACAGTTCTTTCAACTTTTAAATAAATTTGTGCGCTTTCCATAGTATCTGCTTTCAAACATGTATTGTATATTACTTATTGTGCCAGATATTTTATACAACTTGTTTTATCGTAGTTGGATGAACTATCACAGATGCATCACAGATGAGGGTGGAGAAGACCAGGAGACAGAAGAGGATGTGTGCGAGTCATCCACCTCCACCTCCCACCACACATCTACACCTTCAACTCAAGAAACCTCATCATCTCACCATCATCACAAGGTCACAATCAATCCTGAAAGGGCACATTACAAGGCCAAACAAAAATCAAGAGACAAATCATCAGATGAACTTGAAATAGAGAAAGTTAACGTTCTTAAAAATATGTCTGAATCACTAGTAGATGCCAATAAGGATGTCGATCAAACATTTGGCAAACAGGTAGTGACCGAGATGAAGCTGATCAAAGACCCACTGACCAAGATGAGATCCTTATGATGTTATATGATGCACATGAGAATGAGGCCAGATTAGCATTAGACCCCCACGAGCTTTACGCCCCCAAACAACTTGGCAGGGACACACAAATTTTAATCAACCCTACCAAAACACATCCAATCATGTACCCTCTGCAACACCTCCAGTGAGCTATCTCAGGGCAACAGAAGAGGCATATGACCAGGAAAGAGACAGGATGCAGGGTCAAGTCTTGATCTGTTTTTGTTTTTTGATGGTGCTAGACTGCAGTCACACTGTTGGTTTTGCTGTTTTTTGCTGGCAGTTTATCAGCCGTATGCAATATTTGCATATTTAAAAAAGTGAATAAATTTTTTCTAAAGAGTAAAGAAAAGGGAGTGTAATTTAATTTTAATAAAGAAAATTAATCCTGTGTGCTTTTAATAAACAAATATTAATTTTGACCATTATACATTCTGCATTTTTTTAAATTTACACATATATAATTAAGACTTTAAAAAGTTAGTTTAATATTGTTATAAACATTACGTTTGTTGTATTTTGTTTTTTTATATTTCCTTAAGTAAACTTAGGTAAATTTACGTAAGCTATTATAGCTTATTTTCTGAATAAAATTCTTTTTGCTTAAAACAAGCTAAAAAAAATTATTATCTTACTTAATTTTTCTTATAGTAAATGCTTCCTGATTTAAGACAAAACAAGGCAAAAATATTAAGTAAGAAAAACATTTTTTGCAGTGCAGTTGGTGTCTATGTTTAAATCATATTTTCCTGCCAGGAAACAGATCCAGCAGGTGAAAGAAAATATGCCTTCAAATTGTCCCGATAATTTTTGGCGGCGGTTGTGGCATTCCGTGCACCGCTTGCTGCCACAGAGGGAAGTTCTCCCTCCCTTCTCCAAGCTCCAGGAACCATGTTGTGATTTGCGTCTTCTACATCTGCAAAGGCTGAAGGCAGGTACACATCTGATGCCTTGTTCCTGAGGAAGTTGTGCACAGAGAGTGCAGCTAGTGTCACTACGGTCACTTTGTCAGGAATGTTGGAAAGAAAAACACGGAGTCCAAAATTCCAAATGCAATTTCAACTGTACGCCTTGCCCTTGAAAGCCTGTAGTTAAATATTCGTTGCCCATGGTCCAGATTTCAGAAGGGGTATGGCTTCATTAGGTCGGTTCGGAGAGGGAATGCTTCATCACCAACAAATGTATAGGGCAAAGTTATGTTACTCCCTGGGAGTGGCTCTGGACGGGGGACATTCAGTAGATCTCTGTCCATGGCAGCTCGGAGGTCTGACTGGCCAAATATTCCTCCATCTGACACTCTTCCTTGTACGCCAACATTTGCATAAATAAATTTGTAGTCGGCGTCGACTACTGCCATGAGTACAACTGAAAATCTTGGTTTGTAGTTGTGGTAAGTACTTCCAGAGTTTGCAGGTGGCTGGATGTAGATGTGCTTTCCATCTATGGCACCTTGTTTTGAAACCTCATTGCCACCTCTCTCCACTCTGTCTCCATTGTAGGAGTCTGAAAAGATAAACAGCATATATAATTAATACATGTAATGTTCTCACATTTCTACAAAAGTCATGAAATGCATTTTTTTAAAATCATTAAAATTAATGTAATTTAGAAATCCATTATCTACTCTGGTTTTGACTCTGTGGTTAAAACACTTGTTTTTGATATAGCACCTGTAAAGGCTGTGTCCGCCTACTGTTGTGAAATGTACATCTGTCTGTTATTTAAATCAAATGCCTTACCTTTAAATGATCCTCCTTTTAGGCTTGACACGTCTCCATTACTATCTCACTGATAGTACTGCGACCGATCCGGTTCTGGAAGCTCAGAGATCTAAACGTCTCTCCTGTGGAGGGGAGCATGTGTGTAATTTGTATAATACACCATAGCCTGCTTTCACAGACGGCTTAGATTAAACCAGGATTAGGCGTTACATTTACTAGGACATATAAGTAGCTTTTATAATCTTAAATGTAAAAACATTACTGGTGTGCATCTTGAGACAAAACAATGGCATTGACATTTTAAGACATTTGACATTTTACTTTCAGTTAAAAACAGCTCAAACATGCATTTCAGACTAGTTTAAGCCTGTTCTGTGAAGCTAGGGGTATATGATTTTTACAATGTACTTTTTACCGGTAGCAAGGAATCATAGTGTTAGTGACAGCCGCATTCTTGCACTGATGGCTCTTCTTAATTTTGTGTCCCTTCTTTGGATGAATGGTGTAACTTTGTCAAGCAAGTAGCTGAAATCCTCCACATCAAAGAAGGAAAAAAAAACATGTTGGAAAGTCAATTTTGTTTTTGTTTTAACCCTCGTATTATCTTTGGGGTCTGTGAGACCCCACGCAATGTTTAACGTCTCTAAAAATATGGTTGACATCTTTTTTTTTTGCTTCATATTTTATGACTTTTCGTCATTTAATAGGGACTACTAGGTAAACATAAATTTTTCACTATGACATATTTTCAGTGTCCTGTACACAGTCCTATACACATCGGTGATCCCTGGGGTCAATTTGACCCCAGGCTCATTTATCTGTATAAAACATATTAGAAATATAAACATTTTACACATATTTGTTTTAGATAATACTGAGGTCATTATAAAATGCAATTTTATAATCTACAAACAACTTTCATCTGCTTTAGGGCCCTAACCTGTCATAACCATACCTGAAGGTATTGCGAGAAACACTGTCATCGGGGGGGCCGGGGTGGGGGGGGCATCATAATTCTCACGAAAACAGATGATGAGAATCCTAAATTTGAGACATCCTGCTCAGAATGAGATTCTTAGTGTTTTCTCTTCTGTTGTCTCTCAACCACAAGAAGGTACATTACCTTTCAAAAATGGCAATTTCTTATGGCCCCGCCCCCCACTTGAACGATAGGGTAAAGCCATGGCCAAAAGTTTTGGTGGTTCTCTGCAGTGGGTTGTAGTCTCAGAAACCCTCATTAGATTTTTGAGTTTGCTGCTTCAGTTGTGGTGTTGATGCATTTTACATACAGTATTTACAGTACATACAGTAAATGCTTCATTGGCAGTACAAAAAAGGACCTGTTTGAGGTCCTGGTAAAAAGTGAGCAGCTAGCATAATTTCACTAATCACTTCAGCACATGGGAAAGTGCAAACAAGTTTTAGTCAGGATGAAAAAGTGCTTCCAGTCATTGTGTTCTTGCGTCTTCAATGGTTACCTCTAAAGAAAGACATGTACCCATCATCGCTTTGCAGAAATTTCTTTGCATGTGAGGCCATTTTGATGCAAAGCATCTGAAAGAACCATTTACTGGATCATCAAGAACTTCAAGTTGAGAAATTCAACTGCAATGAAGAAGCCTTCAGAACATCCCAGAGTGTCCAGCAAGTTGCAGGACGGCCACCTCCTGAAGAGTCAATCCTGAACCATGTGCAGAGCTCAATACTGCCAGCAGGTGTGCATCTGTAGGCTCAGTGAGGTCAAGACTTTTGGACAGTGGCTTGGTGAAGAAGGGCAGCAAAGAAGCCACTTTTCTCCAAGAAAAACATCAAGGACAGACTAGAATTCTGCAAGTACAGCAGGGACTGGACAGCAGAAGACTGAAAGAGGTTATTTTTTCTGATGAAGCCCCCATCCGACTGTTTGAGACATCTGGAAAATGAATAGTCCAGGGAAATAAAAGGTGAATGCTACCATGATAGGTCCTGTGTCATGCCAACAGTGAAGCATTCTGATACCACCCATGAGTGGGGCGGTCCCAAGGGAGGGTCAAATTGACCCCAAACATGTTATTACCCTTGATAGCAATTATATTATATTATATTATATTATATTATTATAAAATACTTATTATAAAATGCAATTTTATAATCTTCTAACAACTTTCATCTGCTTTGGGGCCCTAACCTATCATAACCATACCTGTAGTATTACATCATAATAGTGTAGGGGGAGGGGGGAATTATAATATATAGTATATAATATATTATAATAAAGCTATTAATATATTAATAAGCCATTTTTGTCCATTTTCTATGCCAATCATGAAATTTTATGGTGATTTGCACATTTTTCCATAGACGAGTAATAGGTATTCCGGGGGGGGGGGGTGATGGGGGGTGTTGTTTTATTTAAAGAGCTATTTGAGTAGTCAATGAAGAAACATAAAGTAGCTGATACATAAAACTTTGAAAATAAAATTATATTCTGGAGGTTTTAATGTGCTGGGGTCAAATTGGCCCCAGTGGGGAACCCGCATACCTGGTTTTTGAGGATAATACGAGGGTTAATCTAAAGCAATGTTTAACTTTTTTTTAATCTTCAAATAATGGACATAATGCAAAACTTCAAAATAAAAATAAAAAATTGATGCCAAGGAAATGGCATGGCATAGCATTTTTTTATGCGTGTACTCAACTTATAATTGTCATTAAGCCTATGATGGAGTTCATGAATCAATCAAAGGCATTAAACCATTGAACTGAGATTTTTTTGTTAGAGGCTCAATTACCCTATATGTGACTAACGTACATAAACAAACTGTACTTCTGTACATTAGAAGTGTTAAATTACATTGGTGATCGTTAAAAAAAACATTGTAGCTGTATATTGCTTTAATGTAAGCTTAATAGATTTTTACAAATACGTTGTGGCAAGCTTTTACTACTGGCTAATAACAAAATATTTAATATGAAAAGAACAATATTTTACCTCAAGTTCTCTTTGGAGGATGGACAGCCCATACTGTCCTCTCCGAGCAAGCCAGGAACGTGTCCATGTTCGGGTTTTCTTTCTTTTTTTGTGCTTTTCTAAACATATGACAGCCAGTACAAAACACGCCGCTTCTGTCATTGTTTACGCTCTTGTTTCTCACGCGCGTCGTGACAACAAGCGACGATTGGTCGCGTAGCAACGTGTAGTCTGACGTGTTTCAAGTCCAGGACACGACAGGATTTTAGCAGTCAAAATCGCGTAATCTGACACAGTAACTATCGTATAGACAAAAAAAATCGTGTAGTCTGAACCAGGCATTACTCAACTTACTTTTTATTAAGGGAAATTAATGTATAATTAATGCAATTTGTTTTTAAAGATTTTATAAACTGCAAAAATTGTGCAATTTTGCTAATACAAATGGGAAACTGTTTTCAATCAACATTACCCCAACAAGCAAATGTAAACATCTCAATTGCATTGTCTGTAAATTTGCAACAAACAAATGTACAGATGTCCTATTCTTGATTAAAAGCCTTGAGAACATTTTCAACTCAGCCTTGTTAAAAAGTGCTTATTTAAAAAAATGTTGTTCCATATGGCATTACAATAATCCACATATTACAATGAAAAATACAATTTTTAAAAATGTATAAGAACACTGTAAACATGAATAAGTTGGACCAACTCAAAAAATTTGAGGTAATGAGTTACATACATTTTTTGAGTTCTGATGTTCCCAATTTTAAGTAAGCAGAACTATCAAGTTTGTCGAGTTTGTAGTACACATGCGCGTTAATAGATGACATGCACGGAGCGTTCTTTTAGAACTTCCACAATAATATAAGCTCGAAAACTTCCAGTGAGATGTCATTTGCTGGTGTGTTGAGCTTCAGTAGCGTATTTATAATCAGAATACAGTCACTTAAATGGTATAGATAAAAGCAGGGCTGGACTGGGGCTAAAATTCGGCCCTGGACAAACCCATCCCATGTGGCGCATGAGTTCCCTGTGAATGTTTTTTTTTTTGCTGGGGTTAGGGCCTTAAATTGGAGTAAATAAATGAATGAACAAAACTAGGACAGGGACAAATAATGATGGATATTATTGAATTTAGTACAAATGCAGTTAACAAATTTAATAATACTAAAACTAATATTGTACTTTTGTCACATAGAAATTCACTTCGGCAGTAAAGCACTGATTTTTTAGCTGAGATCCCACAGTGTGACATGAGGATCATGTTCGTACAGTCTGACAAGTAACCATCGTAAAGGACTGTTATAAATCGCTCAGTGTGAACCCGGCTTAAAACACAAAAGAAGATATTCTGAAGTATGTTGTCAACAAAACCATTTTGGTTAAGCTACCCTTGACTCCAATTATTTTCTTTTTTATGTTACACAGAAAGAAAGTAATTCATGTTTGTAATGACATTTGGGTGAGTAAATTATGACATTTTGGGTTGAACTACTCCTTTAAAACGTCTCGGTTACGTATGTAACCCTCGTTCCCTGAAGGAGGGAACGGAGACGTACGTCAGTAGTGACCGACGAGAGAGCCCTATCATCTTCGTGTAAACTAAAACAAGCCAATGGAATTGGCGTGCGATATTTGCATAATGCGCACCGCCCCCGACAGGTGTATATAAATAGGAAGCAGATGCAATCGCACTCTGTTTTTCGCTGAGGAGACAACTGGTGTCCGCACTACAGCGAGGGTACAGAAACTGTGGCGACGGGACGTACGTCTCCGTTCCCTCCTTCAGGGAACGAGGGTTACATACGTAACCGAGACGTTCCCTTTCAGTCGGTCACGTTCGACGTACGTCAGTAGTGACCGACGAATTGGGATCCCAACTAAAGCGCCACAGTTACGAAACCCCTTCCAGTGCCCAGCGCAAGCTCAGCCGCCCATAGCACCGGCTGGCGGTGAAGGGGGCGAGCTTACACCGAGAGAGTCTACTGCTGTCTAACCACTACCCACTAAGTAAACTAGACACACTGGGGAAGCGAACCCGTAAGGGACGCTGCAGAGACCACTACCTACCCAATGGGGGAGGAGTTTACGTGGGAATACACACATGGACTGGCCCGGGGGGGCAGTACGCATATGGAGTCCCTGGGATGGCTCCACCTGGTTAGGGGGAGACTCATCTGACAGGTGACAGCAGAGCTGGCTCTGCTAAGGGAAAGACACGGACTCGGCCCGTAGGGAGTTTTAAACCGTGGAAAATACACATATGGGACCGCTCACGTAGAGGGGTCACGGCATATGGGCCCCAGCCAACAGACAGCGTCAGCGACGGATGTAGGCCTGGCATCAGACACTCCGCAATGTCCGAGCCGAAGGGGGAGGCGGAGGAACTCGACAGGGTTCGCCAAGCGGGGAACACGACTGGAGTGAAAGTATGCACGTATCCGGCCAGTGGCGGGAATGGCATTGCAAGCCGACACTTAGAGTGGGTACAACACGTCTACCGACTAGTGGATGCGAGTACACGTGAGGATACCGGCTCTACACGTAGGCTATAAAACCTAGCGAACGTGTTAGGTGTCGCCCAGCCCGCAGCTCTACAGATATCTGTCAGCGAGGCGCCATGAGCCAGCGCCCAGGAAGAGGCCACCCCTCTGGTGGAGTGGGCTCTCAACCCGAGCGGGCAAGGCACGCCCTGGGATTCGTATGCCAAGGCGATGGCATCCACTATCCAGTGGGCCATCCTCTGCTTGGAGACAGCCTTTCCCTTCTGCTGGCCTCCGTAACAGATGAAGAGCTGATCTGAGGTCCTGAAGCTTCGCGTTCTGTCCACGTAAACGCGCAGAGCGCGGACGGGACAGAGCAAAGCTAGGGCTGGGTCTGCCTCCTCCGAGGGCAGCGCTTGCAGGTTCACTACCTGATCTCTGAAGGGAGTGGTAGGAACCTTGGGCACGTATCCAGGCCGGGGTCTCAGGATGACGTGAGAAGCACCGGGCCCGAATTCTAGGCACGTTTCGTCGACCGAAAATGCGTGCAGATCCCCTACCCTCTTCAGGGAAGCCAATGCAACCAGAAGAATCGTCTTAAGAGACATTAGTTTCAGGTCGACTGATTGCAAAGGTTCAAAGGGATGACCCCGGAGAGCTGTGAGAACCAGGGTCAGATCCCAAGAGGGTACGGAGGAAGGGCGAGGAGGATTTAGTCTCCTCGCCCCCCTCAGGAATCTGACGATCAGATCGTGTTTCCCCAGGGACTTACCCTCAACTGCGTGGTGATGTGCGGCAATAGCGGCAACATACACCTTGAGGGTGGAGGGAGACAGCCTTCGCTCCAACCCATCTTGCAGAAAGGAAAGCACGGATCCGACCGAACATAATCGGGGGTCCTCTCGGCGAGAGGCGCACCATTCGACGAACAGGTTCCACTTCAACGCGTAGAGATTCCTAGTGGAAGGAGCTCTAGCAGAAGTGATGGTGTCTACGACCGCTTGCGGGAGATCACTCAGAACCTCCGCATCCCGTCCAGGGACCACACGTGGAGGTTCCACAGACCGGGACGTGGGTGCCACAGGGTGCCCCGTCTCTGAGTCAGGGGGTCCTTCCTCAGAGGAATCGGCCAGGGAGGTGCTGTCACGAGGAGAATGAGGTCTGAGAATCAGGTCCGAGTGGGCCAGTACGGAGCCACTAACAGAACCTGCTCCCCGTCCTCCCTGACCTTGCACATGAGTTGTGCGAGAAGGCTCACTGGGGGAAACGCATGTTTGCGCAGACCCGGGGGCCAGCTGTGTGCCAGGGCATCCGTGCCGAGCGTGCCGCCGGTCAGGGAATAAAACCACTGGCGGAGGGCAGATTCCGGGGAGGCAAACAGGACTACCTGGGCCTCTCCGAAATGCTGCCAAATCAGCTGGACCGCCTGGGGGTGGAGCCGCCACTCGCCCGCAAGTGGATGCTGCCATGACAGCTCGTCGGCTGCACGGTAGAGCACACCTGAGACACGAGTGGCCCGAAGGTACCTCAGATCCTTCTGACTCCACAACAAGAGATGGCGGGCGAGTTGCGACATGCGTAGACCACCTTGACGGTTGATGTACGCAACGGCCGCAGTGCTGTGTGAGCGGACTAGAACGTGCTTGCCTGACAACAGCTTCTTGAAGCGGGCCAGCGCAAGACGAACCGCTAGCAACTCGAGGCAATTGATATGCCAATGCAGCTGAGGCCCCGTCCAAAGACCTGTCACTGCATGCCCGTTGTACGTGGCCCCCCATCCCGTGGCCGAGACATCTGTGGAGACCACAGCGTGCCTGGACACTCGTTCGAGGGGTACTCCGGCCCACAGGAACGAAGGGTCCAACCACCGGACAAGGGTGCGACGGCAGCTCGGTGTCACGGGGACACGGAGCGTGCCGCACTGCCACGCCCATCTCGGGACCCGGCCGCAGAGCCAGTGTTGAAGCGGTCTCATATGAAGCAATCCGAGCGGCGTTACCGCGGCTGCAGATGCCATATGCCCCAGGAGCCTCTGAAAATCTTTCAGTGGAGCCGCTGTCCTGCGCTTGAGCGAGCTCAGGCAGTTCAACACCGACTGGACGCGCGCCTCGGTGAGACGCGCAGTCCGTGCGACCGAGTCTAGCTCGAGACCGAGACAAGAGATCCTCTACCCGGGGGTGAGTTTGCTCTTGTCCCAGTTGACCTGAAGACCCAACCGGCTGGGAGCTACAACCATGTCGGGTAGGACTTTGTACTGACATGCCCGACCCTCGAACGCAGACCAACCTAGGAAGGGTCTGTGTCGAGGCAAAATCGAGACATGCAAGTACGCGTCCTTCAGGTCTATTGCTGCAAACCAATCCTGGGGACGGTCCAGGATTGGCCGTAGCCCACCGCCCTTTTTCGGTACAATGAAGTAGGGGCTGTAGAACCTCGACTTCATATCGGCTGGAGGGACCGGCTCGATTGTATCCTTCGCCAAGAGGACAGCAACCTCCGCCCAGAGAACAGGTGCACTGTCCAACGACACCAGAGTGAATTGGACAGCCCTGAAGACCGGGGGACGCCGGGCGAACTGAATCGCATAGCCGAGTCTGATAGTAGGAATGAGCCAACTGGACAGGCTGGAGAGCGTGATCCACGCTTCCAGACACTGAGCCAGCGGGACCAAAGGCACCACAGACGCACCGGGGGTGGGGCAGCAAGGCAGAGAGGGACCCGACTCGGGCGGCTTGGGAGCGGCCCGGAGTGGGGTCGGACTCTGTGAGGCAGCAGTGTGCATGGGAGACGGCGCACGGGACGCGGTCTGCACCATCACACTGCCGCCTGCTGGCGAATGGGAAGGGAGCTGTCAGTGGCGAGGCGGAGCCTGGCACACTGGCAGACACACCTTGTTGTGACCTGGAGTTTGAGGAAACTGCTCTTTTTGTGGCAAAGTGGGTACCGCTGGACTCCGGAGAGCCAGCGGCGGTAGATGGACAGCCGCCACAAAATCCCCCCCGGCCCTCCTCCGGGGGTGGGAGAGCAGATGAAATACTCTCCCAAAGGGCAGGAACCTTCCGCTCCAGGTCGCCCGTCTCAGGGCCGAGTTTTCCCCGACCGCTTGCCACCTGGCTGGCAGAGACGGGCTGGGCACTACGTCCGCGCCCGGCACCCTGCTGTTTGGCTGGTGTAGGCTGCTGCTTTGCCAACTTAGCAGGGGCGGAGGAAGACGCAGGCGGGCGCCCTCGGCGACAAGCGGGCTGAGGCTGAGCCACGGGCGGCTGGGTGGAGGCAGCAGCGAACCGCCGTGGCATGACATGTCTGATAGCCTCAGCTGGCTTCTGTGCAGCGGAGGACTGTTGGGCACAGCTCTCCACCGCGTCGCCGAAAAGGCCGACCGGAGACACGGGGGAATCCAGGAACCGATGTTTGTCGGTCTCCCTCATGTCTGCCAAGGTCAGCCAGAGGTGGCGTTGCTGGGCTACCAGAGTAGACATCGCCTGGCCAACAGAACGCGCTGTCACCTTCGTCGCCCGGAGGGCAAGGTCAGTGGCAGCGCGCAGCTCCCCAAGCAGCTGTTGGTCAGGACCTTCCTGGGGCATCTGCGACAGCGCTTTTGCCTGATAGACCTGCAAAAGGGCCATCGCGTGCAGGGCAGAGGCAGCCTGCCCACAGGCACTGTAAGCTTTCTCAGTCAGACCGGCTGAGAATTCACAGGCCTGGGACGGGAGACGCGGCTCACCGCGCCAGCCAGCGGCCGTTGGACACAACTGCGTCGCAACAGACCGCTCGACTGGCGGGATCTTCGCGTACCCCCTGGCTAGCCCGCCGTCCAGGGAGGTGAAGGCGGACGAGGGACCAGGCCCTGTACGAGCCCCATGCGGAGCTTGCCAAGACCTGGTCACCTCATCGTGTACTTCCGGGAAGAAAGGCATTGGGGCGGGACGCTGGATTTGACCAGCGCGACCCCCCGCCAAGTACCAATCGTCCAGCCGAGATGGGCCGGGACAGGGTGGAGGGTTCCACTCAAGCCCGACGCACAAGGCGGCCCGGGAGAGCACAGCCGTGAGCTCGGGATCCGACTCGGGCAACGCTACCGTCCCGGGCGGCAGCGCGTCCGAATCCTCCCCCGAGGACTCAGGCTCACCTTCCGATGCAGCGATCGACATCCGATCCGCCGCCAGCACACCAAAGGTAACGGCTGGACAGTCCGTAGAGGGCCCAGCGGAAACCAACGGTGGCACGATGGGTTGCGGTGCTGATGAGGCGGCAGGGGCCCGAGGAACGTTTCCGCTCGGCGGGGAAGCCCTGACCGTAATCCTCCGGTCACCCTTCCTATACAGCGCCGTACCGTCATTCCGGTTCCCGGGGCCGGAAAAAACGGTCGTACGCGGCATAGGAGAGGGGACCCCCGCTTCCTGAGACTTCAGGAAGGAGAGTCTCGACCTCAGCATTGCGATAGTCATGTTCCCGCAATGGGAACATGAACCATCCACAAAAGCTGCTTCAGCGTGCAGAACGCCCAAACACGAGATGCAACGATTGTGCCCATCAGCAGGGACCAGGGAACGACCGCACCCATTAACGCACAGACGAAATGACATACTGTCAGGGTTCGTCTGTAAAGCTCTTTTAGAAGGGGAAGTCAACTCACTCGTGCTGAAGCACCCAGGGAGCGACGCGATGTGTCAGGTACACCACTCCCTGACACACCGAGGAACCGGCCCAAATCGCTACACACGCACACACTCTTTGTGTTGCTGTGAAAACAGCAGTTTTCGAGCTTATAGCTCAGCTCCTCGGAGACTCGCGACCTCGCTGAACGTGCCCTTTCACCAGCACTGAAAGCTCGCTGTAAATCCTCTTCTGAGGCAATGTTTTAGAATAAAACAAACGAAGAAAGGAGTCTTCTAAAACAGGACACCAGTGCATGGCTCCGAAGCGAAAGACAGAGTGCGATTGCATCTGCTTCCTATTTATATACACCTTTCGGGGGCGGTGCGCATTATGCAAATATCGCACGCCAATTCCATTGGCTTGTTTTAGTTTACACGAAGATGATAGGGCTCTCTAAGCGATATCCCAATTCGTCGGTCACTACTGACGTACGTCGAACGTGACCGACTGAAAGGGAACAGTAACTTTTTTAAAGAGTTAACACCTAATTTATGTAAGACACTGATATCTATCTTTCATGATGCTCTCATTGAAATTACATTTTACTTAGGACTATTAAAAATGTCATAAAACATATTTAAAGAAATAAAAACTAAAGCTTTGCCCTTATTGCATAGGATGCAGGCTTTAAAGCTGTTTTGTTAAATTATCCTTTAATTGCCCTGATGAAATTTACTATAGTTTAACTGTAAGATCATGGTAGACAGAGCACAGGTAAAGCATGCTTCTTATTACCATGGGTAGCCTATATGGTTTCTAAAATAATTAAACTATAGATTGTGTAATAAAATATTGTAAGCATAGAAAATACAATCATTCTACAGAAATGTCCACTTTTCTGTCCCTACTAGACTTTACAGAAATATTACACTTGAAAAACACTTTAGGATTACAATTTTTTATATATTTTAATATGACACAATATGTTATTTGAACAATTAAACCTTCTTGAGCATCAATGTGGCAATATTTGTTTTTAATTAATTATAATAATCCCAAACACCACAGAAGCTCTCGTCCCCACAGTCATGTACAGAGGGAAAGGGCTTTATTTTCAGCTCAGAAACAGGGTTTTCTACTATTTTAATTACAATAATGTATACATAACTATCAAATATATAATGTAAATGACAAAACCAACTGCTGAATAAATATTATAAAATATATAATGAATGTAGTGGTTCCCTGGTGTTGTCACTGGTGTTACCTTTAACAAAAATCTCTTATTTTGAAATAAATAATCACACTGATGGCATCACTTGACTTCCTTCTTCCTGTTTCCTGAAGATCCATGAAGAAAGGCCAATGGAAAGTCCTCTATCTCTTTTCAATTATCAGAAATTTTAATTAGAAAATCATAATTTCATATGAAGCTTTTAGTTGAAGTCACTGGTATGACCTACTTTATTGTTAGAGATTTTTTAAAAACTAGAATACAAATGGATTACTTGATTTAGTGAATATATCAGGATTGACAACATGTGGATTGACACCTTGCAGCAGCCATTCTGTAAAATGCATTTTTCATGAAAATTGTCACTGATGTTACTGTCACTGGTGTTACCTGTTTATAGATAAACTTTATTTAAAGCTATTCATTAAGTTCTTTTGCATAAAATAGCACTAAGATTACATGATTCTAACTTTTCTTTCTCATTGTTAATCTTCCTTTGGGCAGATATGGCTAAATTAAGGGTATTTGGCTAAATTCAGTGCAGCAACTTTACGGACAGCATATTTTACAGACAGTTTTAAAATGATGTTTATGATCTTTTACTGACTGCTTTCACTAAGTGTCAATGATAGTCTTTTATTGTATACCAAATGTAAAAATTTAGTTCAATCTACTTAATTATAGTTGAAAAATGAAGGATCTTTGGTCTTATGTATACATCACTGGAGATTCATTGTGTCACTGGTGTTACTGTTTTTTGTCTGTCACATTAAATAAAATGTGTCATATGTGACATGATAATAATTTTACATTTATTGTATTCTGCTAAACTCAAGAATTAAGATTTATTCCCAATCTTTTTTATTGGTTTTTAGGGACAGTACAGAATAGGACATCATGAAAACAGTAAACAATAAAATGTTGTCCATTATTAACCCCTTACATGATCCCCCTCCCCAAAATCAATGTCAAAGAAAAAAAAAAAAAAAAAAAAGTAAACATGAAAAATTATACATGTGTGTGTAATACATACATATACATATGTATATACATATACACACATACATACACATATACATATAAAATAAAATAAAATAAAATAAATACATTTCTTAAAGTTCCTTCTAAAAAGATCCTTCTGATGAATGAAAATTATGTATCACTGCTAGTTACAGGTGTGCAAGGTAAACCCTTAATGTAATTTAAGAAGGGATCCCAGGTCTTGTGAAAAGTTTTAAGTGAACCAGAGAGAGAGCATCTTAACTTTTCAAGCCCAATGCAGTAGAAAATGTCCTGTATCCACCGGTCATATGTTGGAGGAGAAACATGCTTCCACTTAAGAAGGATAGCCCGTCTGGCCAAGATTGTATTAAAAGCAATAACTTTACGATCTCGGGCCAACAGATCAGGCCTAGGGGAGACCCCAAAAAGGGCTATGAATGGGTCAGGGTCAATATTAGTGTTGAGAGCTTTTTTAAGTGTCTCAAATACATTGGTCCAAAAAGTTACTAGCTGTGGACACGTCCAAAACATATGCAGATGGTTGGCAGGTGACTGCTTGCAACGGTTGCAGGCAGCACTCTTGTCTGGGAAGATTTTTGCCAGTTTGGCATTGGTTAAGTGAGCTCTGAATAGTATTTTACATTGCATTAAGCCATGCCTGGCACATAAAGAAGAAGAGTGTACCTGGTTCAAGATGTTATGCCATAGATCCTCTGTAATAGTAATGCCAAGGTCTTGCTCCCAGGTATCTTTAAGAGTGTCATTAATGTCCGAACTAATAGAATTTATTAAATTATAAATAACTGAGATTAAATGCCTGTGGCTGGCATTTAAAGCGAGAAAGTGATCAATTTGTGTTTCAGGGGGACGGTTAGGAAAATGAGGAAACTGCTTCTGTATAAAGTGTCTGATTTGAAAGAACCGAAATAAATGATGACTGGGTAGGCTATACTTTTGAGATAAGAAAGAAAAAGAGACAAATACTCCATTGTCATAGAGGTCACTAATCTTGATAAGGCCACTAGATGACCAAAGGCGAAATGCTGGATCAGAGTTAGAAGAGGGAAAAAAGTAATTGTTGAGGATGGGCATTTGGGTAGAGCCTCTATGTAAACCATAGTGTTTCCTAAATTGGACCCAAATTTTAAGGGAGCTAGTGACTATTGGGTTATCCGAGACTCTGTTTACAACTAAGGGCAGTTGAGAACAGACAACAGAATAGAGAGTGCTTTTCATTGATGACGTTTCTGTATGCACCCAAGGAGGACAACTGTCAGAGTAGGTATCCTTGTTCCAAAAGAGAAGTTTATTGATGTTACAAGCCCAGTAATACTGCTGAAAGTTGGGGAGTGCAAAGCCCCCCTTAGCTTTAGGAAGTTGTAGAATTGATTTCTTGAGGCGAGCGGGTTTATTCCCCCATAGAAATGAACGCAAAAGACTGTCAAAACCAGAAAAGAAAGATTTAGTAATGCAAATAGGTATGTGTTGAAAGTAATATAGAAATTTAGGCAGAATAACCATTTTGACAAGGTTAATGCGACCTACAAGGGATAAAGGGAGAGAGGCCCACCTACCCATATCCAGTTTGGATTTGTCCACAAGCGGTTGAAAATTTTTTGCAAATAAATTATTAAATGAACTTGTAAAAAAGACCCCAAGATATCTAAAACCATCAGAGGCAATCTTGAAGGGTAAAAGTGATTGTGGAAGTTTTTTAGCTTCAGAGTTGACAAAAAAAGGTTCACTTTTTTGTAAATTTATCTTGTAGCCAGATAGTTGTCCAAATTTGTCTAGGATATCCAGAACTGGTGGCAGAGAGGCAGCAGGGTTTGAGACAAATAACAGGTCATCAGCATAAAGTGAGAGCTTGTGAACTAGACCATGACGGAAAATTCCCTTGAATCCATCATGGCTACGGAGCCAGATAGCTAAAGGTTCTATGGCTAGATTAAAAATTAAGGGAGACAGGGGACATCCCTGTCGTGTCCCACGCTGGAGAGAGAAAAAGGGAGAGCGTACACCATTAGTATGTACAGATGCCATAGGGGAGGAGTAAAGAAGTCGAATCCAGGCAATAAAATTAGGGTCGAACCCAAACTTATCCAAAGTAAAAAACAAATAGCCCCATTCCACCCTATCAAAGGCCTTCTCAGCATCTAGAGACACAATAATTTCAGGTGAATCAGATGGGCAGGAAAACAGAATGTTGAGAAGCCTCCTCGTGTTAAAAAATGAGTGTCTTCCTGGGGTGAAGCCTGTCTGGTCATGAGAAATTAAAGATGGTAATACACGGTCAAGGCGGAAACTTAAAACTTTAGCCAGAATTTTAAAATCTACGTTCAAAAGTGATATTGGTCTGTAACTACCGCAGGAGGTAGGATCTTTATCCTTCTTAAGAAGCAAAGAAATAGAAGCCTCAGATAAAGTAGGAGGAAGGCACCCCTCTTTAAATGAATCATTGAAAAGCTTTGTTAAAATAGGAACTAAAAGGGGAGCAAAAGCTTTATAAAACTCAACAGTAAAGCCATCAGGGCCAGGAGATTTTCCCGGTTTCATGGAATTAATTGCTACCTGTATCTCTGATTCTGTAACCGGATCGCCTAAATACTTAGCAGTGTTTTCATCAATTGTGGGATATTCAAGCGAGTTGAGGAGATCTAAATTCGTAGAACTATTTGGAGGGCTTTCTGAAGTGTACAGTCTAGAATAGTAGTCGGAGAATATCAAATTAATTCCAGCCGGTTCCGTAACTAATTCACCTGTTGGGGATTTGATACTCGAAATCCATCTTGAAGAGCTAGCCGATCTGGCCTGATAAGCCAGGAGCTTCCCAGCCTTGTCTCCATGCTCAAAATAATTCTGTCTACATTGCCTAAGTTGTCTTTCTGTTAGATCTGTCAACAGAAGGTTGAATTCTGAATGTAATTGAACTCTTTTAGCATAGAGAGCAGACGAAGGGGAAGAGGCATAAGAGACATCTAACTTAGACAGTTCATCAGTTATTGTAGACAGTTTAAGTCTTACGGTTTTCCTTGTTTGTGAGGAATAAGAAATTACCTGGCCACGAATGAATGCTTTGAAAGCCTCCCATAAGGTGTGGCTACTAATGTCTGGAGTCTGATTAAATTCGAAGTAAAAATTAATTTGCGAGGAAAGGAAATCTTTGAACGCACTATCTGACAGTCTGGAAGAGTTGAATCTCCAGGGTGGGGGCAACGATCTGTTAGGAGACAAAGTTATATCAATAGATACTGGGGCATGATCAGAGACCACTAACGTGTGATAAGTGCATGAGGTAATACAATGTAACAATTTATTATCTACCAAAAAGAAATCAATTCTAGAGAATGTATGATGCACATGAGAAAAAAATGAAAAGGCCTTGCCTTGAGGATTTTTAAATCTCCAAGGATCAGAGAGTCCCAGTTGAGAAGCATGGTTCAGCACCACGTTGGCTGATTTGGTTAGAGTAGACTGGTTAGAGGAAGACCTGTCTAGGGATACATCTTGAACCAAGTTAAAATCCCCTCCAATAATTATGTGATGCTCATTTACTTTTGGTAAACCTGAAAAAAACTTAACAAAAAACTCATCATTGTCCCAGTTGGGGGCATATATGGAAGCTAAGATTACTGGAATGTTGTGGAGCTTGCCCAAGACGATGACAAAACGACCATTCGGGTCAATAATAGTCTCAGTAAGTTCAAACATGACTCTTTTATGAATAATGATAGCAGCCCCGCGAGCTCTCTGAGAGAATTTAGAGTGAAACAGGTGACCCATCCAAGCCCTCTTAATACGAAGAATATCTACCGTTCGTAAGTGAGTTTCTTGTAGAAACATAATATCTGCCTTAAGATCCCGTAAGTGCATTAAAATCTTACTAACTTTGACGGCACTGTTCATTCCCTTGGTGTTCCAGGACACTATACGCAGGCACCCATCCCCTGGCATGGCAATATTAACCATTCTGAGAGGTTAATGAAACAGGATAGCATTGAGAACTGGCAGAAAACATTCTGGATCCAAATATAGAAGATAAACTGGAGAAACATAAGGAACAAAGCAAACAAAGAAAATAAAAAAAAAAAAAAAAAAAAAAATTAAAGGGAGATCAGAATCCCTAACGTCCCCATCCCACAACAAACCACCCCCCAACCCGCCTTTAACAACTAACTTGCCTAAGCATTTAGGCTCAACTTCCAATACCAAATCCATCCTTCAGGATCTCATTCCCGTTTCAAAAGTAAGCCCTATAGAACTTGAACAAAAACACAATTTCCAAACATAACTTTTTTTTTTTTTTATGGCTTAAAAGTGCAAAAGGGAAAAACCTTAACATACCAAAAATTAAAAGAACATTTTAAGAACAAAATTACTAAACTGTAATAAATAAAAATAGCTTTAAAAAAAAAAAAAAGCTATATATGTACATCTGCCAGCTATAAAGCAACCAAGTGATTTTGCAATACAATAGTATGTGTACATACACACATCATACACATACATATACACACATATACATAAAAATAAAAAACTAGAAATAATTAGTCCCTGCACACAGACAAACCATGACGGAGGAAAAAAAAAAGAGATATGCAAGATTATGTAGTCTTGAACATAAAAAGAACTATATATAAAAATTATCTGCAAAATAACATGCATCTGCACGTTCAGGCATCTAGACAGGTTTGCTGACAGAAATACCACATATTGAAATGTATACATACGGTAAATAAACGGAATAATATACAATATGCATGTTTTCAGGGAAAACTCTAATCAGTCAGATATCATACATTTGCCTCATTAAGCAGATAAAAGAACTATTGTGAATTCCGACTCTCTAGTATAGAAAAGAAAAGAAAAAGAAAGAAATAGAAAGAGAGAGGGGAGAAAAAAAAAATCAATACAAAACAATTGTGATAGTTTCCGCGACTGGTTTCGATTTCACCGCCAACAATACAAAATGCCCCTGGCAGTTTGACAGTCGGAATAAGCAGAGGCCTTCCACGTTATGGCACATGTTCCAATGAGCGGGCAGATGCAGCAAAGTCCTCGGCCTCTGTCGCCGAAGAGAACATCTTCTTACCTCCGTCTTTGGTCCAGATGGAGAGCCGTGCAGGGAAAAACAACGTTGGTTTGAATCCGAGGTTGTATAGTTCTGCCATCACGGACCGGTATTTAACGCGCTGAGCAGCCACTTCGGGCGCGTAATCTTCGTAGATGGCGACTGGGCTGCCTTGGTAAACAAGTTTGCCTCTTTTGGCTCGAGCTTCACGGATAATCAGTTCTTTTTGACGGTAGCGATGGAGCCGGATGATAACTGGCCTCGGTTTCTTCCCAGTCGCTGGTTTGCTAACGAGAGCTCTGTGTGCCCGGTCAATCTCCGGCGGAGAGGGAAAGATGTCCTCTCCCAAAATGTCTACGAGAACTTGCGCGAAGAAAACTGAAGGCCGCGGCCCTTCGAGCGATTCCGGTAAGCCAACGATCCGAATGTTGTTACGGCGACTGCGTGATTCCAGGTCGACAACTTTGTCTTGTAACTTCGCGCTGCTCTCAGCCAGTGTGGCGCAGGTCGCTTCCAACGCTCGTACCCGCTCGTCTAAATCATTGGCACTTGATTCGAGCGAAGCAATTTTATGAGTGTGATCTGACAACTTGGTCTGAATGCTGTCAATCTTTCCCTCGAGTGTTGAGATGGCCGTTTTAAATTCGGCCGACAGGGCCTGGCGATGTTGCTCTAGAAGCTTGGCCATCGCTGCCATGTTAAGCTCGCTAGCAGCGTCATCTACAGAGTCCGTTTTCATATCTTTTTTGCTCTGCTTAGCCGATTTAGACGTCATGTTTAGACAGAAATATAGCGTGCGTGATAGATTGTTGTTTGAACAAAACAAAAAAAAAGATTTAATGGGCTTAAAATGTTAGATTGGACTAGAAAATGTGGGAGCGAGAAACAAACACGTCTACTCCATTAACCCTCTTAACCGGAAGTGCCAAGAATTAAGATTTAAAGGATTGCATCATTACTTTTTTATAACTGTTTTTCATATATTTTCATTGTTATAGCAAATACATGGTTGAGCAATTGAATAACATCATTCAATCACACTTTTAACTAACCTGATTAAAATAAATAACACATAATCTCCTTATTTTTTGCATCATTATTGTTCTGTAACTCTGACTGCATGTGCAGAAAAAATTGAGAAATAATATTTCATAAAATGTTTAAAAATGCCAGAAGTAAAAAAAAAAAAAAAAATCATTAAGCTGTCATTTATGTGTATTCATGAAGTCAAAGTGTAATATAATAATGTAGTCTAAGTTTAAATGTTAAAAAAAGAAATACATTTTAAGACATTTTGTCATACCAAAAGTGGACGTTTCTGAATGACCCCTTTATGAAAGAAAGTGATTTATATTCCGCAATATTAAATATAAGTAGGCCTAATAATAGCAGCATTTTTAATAAATACATTTCTGCCAAAACACCATTTTTCTTCACTGTTAGTAGCTGAAAGGTAAATTACTATAAAGGTGATCGACAAGCTTGTAGTTGTATTGGCGTTTTCCAATTTACCTCGTCATGTCTTTACAGGTTCGGTGGTGAATCTGGCTGAAAACAGCCGCGACCATGCAATGTTCCCAAATCACACGACTGTTTTAAACTAAATTCTGGGACAAATCTGCAAGGATCAAGGCATCAAGCGACTCGCGCTGTTTATCCCTTCATAGGGCGGCAGAACCTCAGCGCATGTTCGGCAGCGGCGAGTATGGAAGTAAATCAGTAGCAAAACACGAGAGGTTGCTGATTTGAATGTGAGAACTTGTCGTATTAATATTTGTATTTGTAAACTGAAATTTACACTCACAGTCCTGATGTGAAAAGCTGAATGTTTCGATTTGCACACGCAGACAACAATCAAAACACCCGTGTTACGAAGTTGTAGTTGCAGATTAATAGTTACAAATGTGTAAAATGGCATTCACATAAACAAAATGACAGACACAAATGCGTGAGACATATTTACTTTTACACTTTACTTCAGTTTCGCTGTACAGCTTCAAGTCTGCGCTTACAACCTCTCAGATCTGGCAGTACAAGTTCAATTCCTGGCGCTTTGACTTTTGCTACTCTTTTTGCGATATTCCTGTAGCAAAACTGACTTGAGCACTTGAAAGCAGAAGTGAGAGAGCAGAACGGGGATGGGGGGGTGAAGGCGTTTTATTGGCCGATGCCTGACCAATGAACAACGCCATCCAGTGCGACTTGGCATGCGGAAAGAAATAATTGCATATGTATGAGACAATATTTTCATTAAAATATCGTTAGTTTTAACAGGTTTTTAATATTACAGTGAAAGAGTAATAAAGTTTTGGACCACCAAAACAGCGCAATCTGCTCTATGTAGTGACGTCATTATTCATTATTTGGATATTTGGAGGCCAAGTCAACACCTTTAACTCATTGTTATGCTCCTCAAACCATTCCTGAACCATTTTTGCTTTGTGTCAGGGTGCATTATCCTTGGCCACAAGGGAATACCGTTTCCATGAAAGGCTGTACATGGTCTCAACAATGCTTAGGTAGGTGGTACGTGTCACAGTAACATCCACATGGATGGCAGGACCCAAGGTTTCCCAGCAGAACATTGCCCAAAGCATCACACTGCCTTCGCCAGACTTGCCTTCTTCCCATAGTGCATCCTGGTGCCATGTGTTCCCCAGGTAAGCGACACACACGCACCCGGCCATCCACGTGATGTTAAAGAAAACGTGATTCATCAGACCAGGCCACCTTCTTCCATTGCTCTGTGGTCCAGTTCTGATGCTCACGTTCCCACTGTTGGCACTTTCGGCGGTGGACGGGTCAACATGGTCACCCTGACTGGTCTGCAGCTATGCAGCTCCATACGCAACAAACTGTGATGCACTGTGTGTTCTGACACCTTTCTATCAGAACCAGCATTAACTTCTTGAGCAATTTGAGCTACAGTAGCTCGTCTGTTGGATCGGACCACATGGACCAGCCTTCGCTCCCCACATGCATCAATGAACCTTGACCACCCATGACTCTGTCGCCGGTTCACCACTGACCATTCTTTGGACCATTTTTGATAGATACTGACGACTGCAGACTGGGAACACCCCACAAGAGCTGCAGTTTTGGAGATGCTCTGATCCAGTCATCTAGCCATCACAATTTGGCCCTTGTCAAACTCGCTCAAATCCTTACGCTTGCCCATTTTTCCTGCTTCTAACACATCAACTTTGAGGACAAAATTGCATACTTCCCTGCTATATAGTAGGTTGTGTGATGAGTAGTATGCCAGAATTTACAGTACTCATAAAAGTAGGTAAAAAGTACCAGGATGACCTACAACTTCCAGCGAGATTCTGAAGTGTGCATATGATGGGCGCTTTACTATCCCGTGAGGCCAAATAAGTGGATTAGTGAATGGCAGTAAAGCAACGCAAATGACACTGGTAGGTCACATTATAAAGACAACATAGATTGCAATCATAGTACACACATTCATACTACTGTATATAGAATGTACTTTTTTAGCGGTCGCAAAGTAATCTCCCTCATGTCGCTTTACACCGTAAGACCTTTGTTCATCTTTGGAACAAAAATTAAGATATTTTTCATGAAATCCAATGTCTCAGTGAGGCCAGTCATACCCCTTTTCCACCAAGGCAGTTTGAGTGCTGGTTCGGAGCCAGAGCCTAGTTTCAAATCAGTTCTTTGTCTTTCGACACACAAAGCACCAGCTCCGAACCAGAAAAAGTGGTTCGTAAGTAGCACCAAAACATTGCTGGGCTAGAAGTAAGAACCGCTTGCGTCAGGTGCTGGGGGCGGGGTTACCGTGACCAACAAGAAACTTGTGACCGCCATTTTTGAAATAGCAGCTAATCGAGCAAATAGCAGATCAATTTTAATCTCCGTCTATATACAAATTACGGTGAGCCGTGTTTGGATGCCGATGTAGGTTCGCAAAGCCATGAGCATCAACAGTAGTGAAACATCCGCGATTGTTGATAGAAGGCTTGTTCGAGATGCATCAGAGCAGCTTTGATGTCATGCGCCGATCGGTCTGTGAGAAGCCGATGCATCTCAAACGAGCCTGGTGTATTTGTGTTTGCCGCTGCGGTGCTAGCTTTGCTGTGAAATATGAGACGTATACAATGACGCAATACCTGGCTCTGTGCTGGCTCTCAGCCCGTGGAAAGGCAAACCGGTTCTTAGAAGGCTCGTCAGTTGAACCAATTCCGAACTAGCACTAGCTCTGAACTAGCACCTGGTTCGTGCTGGTGGAAAGGGGGTATCAACCAGTGGTTCAGAGAACCAAAGTCACGTGATTTCACGTTTACGCGATGCGAACCACTGATTCGAAACAAAAGATTCATAAAGCTTCGAAGCAGTGTTTTGAAATCGCCCATCACTAAATATTGTTGAAAAGACGTTATTTTGTTTTTTTGCGCACAAAAAGTATGCTCGTCACTTTATAATATAAAGTTAGAACCACTGTAGTCACATGAACTGTTTTAAATATGTCTTTAGTAGCTTTCTGGATCAGTGACATTGCTGGCAATAGAGGCCACACTGAGCCATCGGATTTCATCAAAAAATATCTTAATTTGCACTCCGAAGATGTGCGAAGGTCATACAGGTGTAGAACGACATGAGGGTGGGTTATAAATGACATAACTTTCATTTTTGGGTGAATAATTCATCTATAAAGGTGATTGACAAGCTTGTAGTTGTATTGGCGTTTTCCAATTTACCTCGTCATGTCTTTGCATGGTCGCGGCTGTTTTCAGCCAGATTCACCGCCGAACCTGTAATGTTCCCAAATCACACGACTGTTTTAAACTAAATTCTGGGACAAATCTGCAAGGATCAAGGCATCAAGCGACTTGCGCTGTTTATCCCTTCATAGGGCGGCAGAACCTCAGCGCATGTTCGGCAGCGGCGAGCGGGTATTTGCCTTTTGCAGTTTCTCCTGCGCTCCAATTAAAAACAAAAAACAGCGCGGGAGGGGGAGGTGTCTCTCACTTTGTCCTGTCAGTTCAGAAGACAAACCAATGGGCCAGTCCATAGCAAAAATAAATAAATTAATAAATAAATAAATAAAATAAATAACCTATCATCGGACTAAAGTGCGTCTGCCCACCGGGAAATGCCCGGTATGCCAGATTACCAGTCCAACCCTGGGTTCATCAACAGTGTTCAAAGGTAAAATAACTCGCCTACCGTTATTAATAAACTTTATTTAACGTAGCAGTCATTAATGTAAAAATGAGATATTGTTACATGTTTGATATGTAGTTTA
This sequence comes from Chanodichthys erythropterus, assembly GCF_024489055.1. Classification (NCBI taxonomy): domain Eukaryota; kingdom Metazoa; phylum Chordata; class Actinopteri; order Cypriniformes; family Xenocyprididae; genus Chanodichthys; species Chanodichthys erythropterus. The sequence goes on from NC_090223.1 coordinate 61,393,015, forward strand.
AACTTTGTGCTAACTAAGGCCTATTTAAATACATATGGCTATCCTAAAGTACCCGGAGATGTACCAAGCGTTCGTTTGTAAATAATAACTTCATCTATTCTGTCTCTTAAGTACAATGAAACATTAATATTTTACTTAGGATCTATTGGCTAAACAGATCATAGTCAGAGGTGGGTAGAGTATCCAAAAACTGTACTCAAGTAAAAGTACAAGTACTTATTGAAATATTTACTCAAAGTAAAAGTGAAAGTAATAATCCTAATAGTTACTTGAGTAAGAGTAAAAAAGTATCCAATAAAAATCTTACTCAAGTAGCTCGTTATAGTTACTTTTATTATATATATATAATATATATATATATATATATATACACACACACACACACACACACACACAATAGCATGTTATTATTTAATGTTTATTATTTAAATAGATATTTAATTTATTATCATAATTAGATATCTTTGCAACAAACAAACATAGAAGAGACTAGCATTATTTCTAGCATCTGTAACCCGAATGTATCGTTACTATATTAATAACGTATACAGCTAACGTTACATTTTAAACAAGAGAGAAAACTCTTTACATGTGCTCGCGCTCGTATCTGAACTAGACACAAACAATTATCAAATACACATCGACGGATCTTCTTCGGTCTGTTCTCCAAAATGTAATGTATATTTCAGCAGGCGCGTGTAAACTGCTTAACTGTGTCAACGCAAAGCGTTCATTTTCAAGACGAACAGGTCGCTGGCGCCGCCATTGCGCAATAGTATATATGTATAAATTAAGATATATGCCCATAAAAACGGTAAAGAAATACTCGCACTTCTGTTATAGTGACGTAATAATCTGTTTGGCTGTAAAAATGTCGGCTATTGGCTGTATCATGAAGTAAAATCAAATGAAATCGATAGGCCTAACTTACCTGTGGAATTGTTCACAGACAGCATACGCAGCTCAACTAATAAAGGTCTTCATCGCTGGCAAACAAGTGGATGCATTTGCAGATTTGCTTTTAATTGACTGTAGGTCCACTGCCACTTCATCCACTCCGAGTGAGAAACCGCTTCAAACGATTCAGCGCGTGCAGGAACTGAACAAATCATTCAAACTGATTCGTGAATCAATTTAGACAGTTTTACCAACTTGTTTGATCCATGGTTTGATCAAGTCTTTGAACAGAATCGACTCAAAAGAGTGATTCATTTGTGAATGGGGCATCGTTCATGAAAAAAGAGACAGCGCGCATGGAATAAACTACGCATTTCTTAACATTTACAGTATTGAATTAAAATAAAGTAACGAGAGGAACGTTGCAGCGAAGTAAAAGTACAGATTTTTCATTACAAATGTACTCAAGTTAAAGTAAAAGTACCCACATTTTAATCTACTCTAAAAAGTAGAAATTTTCCAAAAAACTACTCAAGTACATGTAACGAAGTAAATGTATTTCGTTACTACCCACCTCTGATCATAGTTAGCACTTAATATTTCTGTATATGGCCAAATCATTCACAAAATCGCCCATAAAGGAATGTTTACGCTCAGGCTCGAAGCGTCTAAGCCAATAAGATTTGCTGAATTCTAAACCAATGAAATCGTGCCCCGCCCCTTCGTCAGACCGCTTGGAATGCGTTATTGTGACGTCACAGTGCGCACATGCACTACATAAATCGAGTCAGTTGAAATTCAGCTCTTTGTCGGAGTTTAAAGTGTCGCTATGATGCTTTGCAGAAAGTCCAGTAGCAGCAGCTGTCAAAAGCTCCTGGAAGGAGTCACCTGGGAGGACGAGTCAACAGGTAACTGACAGTGTTAATAATAATAAAAAAATGACATTATATATAAAAAATAACCCGCAGGACACAATTACTTTGTGACTTCTATGTAACAGCATCAGCACTGTGTTTTTCACTTTTCAAGTGTTGTTGGAAATTTGCTGTGTTCAGAAACAATGAAAAGCTGCTAATTATTCACATGAACTCGCTGCATTAGGACAGTTTTACTCGTGAATCATGTAGCTGTAATCTGTGCTGATAAAAACAATGTTTCTAATCAACTTTCATTCATATACTGTCTATTGTGTATTTATTTATTTTTTAAATGTATTTTTTGCATGTTGTTATTTCCTGTTTACTTCTTCTATTTTATTATCTGTGTCTTGTCACTGTCATTCTGTCTCACATGTGTAAACACACTGCAAAAAATGCTGTTCTTACTTAGAATTTTTGTCTTGTTTCTAGTCAAAATATCTTAATGTTCTTAAATCAAGAAGCATTTTCTTGACAAGTAAAAATTATTTTCTTGTATTCAGGAAAAATAAATCAAAATTAAGTACTTTTTTCCTTAAAACAAGCAAAATAATCTGCCAATGGGGTAAGCAAAATAATCTTAGTCCAAACTGAAAACAAGATTATATAGTTTATTCTTGGTCTGAAATAAGATTATTTTTCTTACCCCATTGGCAGATTATTTTGCTTGTTTTAAGGAAAAACTTACTTAATTTTGACTTATTTTTCCTGAAAACAAGAAAATAATTTTTACTTGTCAAGAAAATGCTTCTTGATTTAAGAACATTAAGATATTTTGACTAGAAACAAGACAAAAACTCTAAGTAAGAACAGCATTTTTTGCAGTGCATACCTGGCAATAAAGCTCTTTCTCACTCTGATTGTTTGCAGAAAAGCGCACACAAGGGTGGAAACTCTTTGCTGGCCTCCGGAGAGCGTGGAGAGAGTTTCCTCGTCTTCTGCTGATCTGCACAGGTGTATTTCGTCACAAGCAGATGCTGCTGGAGTTCATTCTCATGCTGTATATTAACATGTTGTTGTGCATTTTTCAGGATCCTTTGAATCTCTTTATTATGTGGCAAAGAAACTGAAGTCGAGACCTGGTGTCAGTAATCATATAGGATTTCGCTACTCCGATCACAAACTAGTATGTTGCTCTTTCTGTATACACATATATATTCATATATTCTGTATATTTCTGTCTTTACTCTTTCAGTCCTGATGAAAACATCAGTGTTTACAGTTTTGATCAAAAAGGTACAGACTGTTAGATTAGATGTACACAATCAAATATAAGTTTACAAAAATGTTCTTCATTTTTCAGGTGTTCATCAAATTTATTAAGAAGAACCGGTCTGAGAAACTAGTGGAATTGGTAAGTTGAAGACTTTATTCTTCATAAAATGTTTTATTAAGTTCTAATTTGGTAATTGATACGTTTGTATGTAGACAGTATAAGATATCATTGAAATGAAACATCAGTTGTAAAGTACATTGCTTTCATCTTCAGCAGCCCTAGAGTGGAAAATGAAGTGTACCGGGCCTTTATTTAGGAGATTTGAGATCAGTAAGGAGTTAACTAAGCTTTTGTCAATCTCTTTTCTTTAGCCTGGGTATTCCTACCCTTTAAGTCAAGAGGCAGCTGCAATGTTGATGGTGCAAAAGCCTCCAACTAGCAAGCATGTCGTACAATTATATGATCACTTTGTCATGGAAGATCAAGACATCTTGATTATGGAGTATCCACGTTCCTACATCAACCTGTTTGAGTATGTCGAGCGAAACAGAGGTAACCTGACTGAAACTGAGGTGAAACTCATCTTTCCGGGGCTCATTGTTGCTCTTCATCACTGCATGAGTCGAGGTGTTTATCGTCACACGCATATGAAAAACATCCTTGTCCACACAAATACCCTGCATGTAAAGCTGATGGACTTTGGAGACACACTGCTCGTCGAAGAAAGACGTGAGTCGGCTTTTTAAGCACAGTTCACTGATGACTTATTTACTACAGTTCACTGATGGTGTTTTACTGAACACTGAGCATGTGTTTCTTACAGGAGATGATGAACCTATATTAATCAGTGCAATCAGAAAATACGCTGAATGGGCAACAACTGAGGACTTACGCGTACTGCTGGATCTGCTGGTCCCGAGAATAACTCGTTGCTTTTGGATAAGACCACGCGACAAAGGTGAGACCAATAACTAGTGTGAAAAACATATAAAGCCCTGACATGAGTGACCGTGACATTATCAGTGGGCATCCAGAGAAAGTCATAGTAACAAATGCAGTGTATTTCATGGTAACATTACCTTACATGAACTACATGTCTCAGTCAAACATGACCAATCAGATCTCTTCTAAAAAACGTTTACAGAATGCCTGGATCTTCTTGAACACCTTCATGATGTAAAGTCACGGATGACGTTACAGGCCATTTTGGATCATGACTGGTTTAAAAGAAAAACTGAAGCATAAGAAAAGTAAGAATAAGAAAAAGAGATTTTTACAATTTTTTTTTTGACAGATTAAGGCCGTCTTGGCACCTCTTGACCATATTTAATATCATGCTCTCATTATTTGGCAGGTTCCCCTGCATTGGCAGCTCAGGGCCTATAGTTCAGCTGTATGGGTCATCAGACGGGACCCCGGGGACGGCTTCAATAAAGTCATACACACAATGCAAAACTCGGGTTACTTTGTGTTTTTCTATACTGTTATGTGTAATACTATGAGCAAAAATTGCTGAAAACTTTTTAAAAAGTCCTATTTCATCTTTAATCATTGGTTAACTAATTTAGATGGAAAATGTTTTTTAGACATTCACCTCAATAGAAATTCATTTTAGAAATGACATCACTAGAATTGTCTTGCTTAAATGAATTCAAGAGAAAAACCATGACGGTTAATCGCTACAAAAATAATTATTCTGTTTTGAAACAAAAGCCAAAATATGATTTCATTATTATTATTATGGTAACACTTTACAATAAGGTTCATTAGTAACATTAGTTAACATGAACTAATGATGAACTGCACTTATACAGCATTTATTAATCTTTGTTCATGTTAATTTCAGCATTTGCTAATACATTATTAAAGTGAAGAGTTGTATTTGTTAACATTAGATAATACACTGTGAACTAACATGAACAAACTATGAACAGCTGTATTTTTATTAACTAATGTTAACAAAGACTAAATGCAGTTACAAATGTATTGCTCATGGTTAGTTCATGTTAGTTAATACATTAACTAATGAACCTTATTGTAAAGTGTTAGTGATTGCTAACTGCATAAACATAATTTGCATACTTTATTAAACCTGTAAAAACTCTGCTATTATTACAAATGATTCTGCTGTTTAATCAATGGAGACTGACTGAAGTGCTGATGATGCAAATACAGTAGTCGACATTTGAAGTGGATCAAAACCTTTCATCAAAGTTGACCTAAAACCTTCTTCTTAGGACAGCTTCGTTTTTAGGAGAACTTTGATTCACTTTTTTGATCCACTTCAGATGTTGACTACTATACATTTCAGAGAGATGAGATGCAACACGATAACAGGAAACGTGATAATGATGATGTTGAGCACCAGGTGGCAGTGTTGTAAGAAAATATAGGTGCTGGCCATATAATTAGAATATCATCAAAAAGTTGATTTATTTCACTAATTCCATTCAAAAAAGTGAAACTTGTATATTATATTCATTCTTTACACACAGACTGATATATTTCAAATGTTTATTTCTTTTAATTTTGATGATTATAACTGACAACTAAGGAAAATCCCAAATTCAGTATCTCAGAAAATTAGAATAATGTGAAAAGGTTCAGTATTGAAGACACCTGGTGCCACAGTCTAATCAGCTAATGAACTCAAAACACCTGCAAAGGTCTTTAAATGGTCTCTCAGTCTAGTTCTGTAGGCTACACAATCATGGGGAAGACTGCTGACCTGACAGTTGTCCAAAAGACGACCATTGACACCTTGCACAAGGAGGGCAAGACACAAAAGGTCATTGCAAAAGAGGCTGACTGTTCACAGAGCTCTGAGTCGAAGCACATTAATAGAGAGGCGAAGGGAAGGAAAAGATGTGGTAGAAAAAAGTGTACAAGCAATAGGGATAACCACACCCTGGAGAGGATTGTGAAACAAAACCCATTCAAAAATGTTATAAAAGACTCCAATAAAAGCGAGGATTAAACTCCAAAACCTGACTTGAATTAACCTAACAAATGAGTTTGGGCTAAAACGGTTTCATAAAAGGTAATTGAAGTTCACGCAGTCCCGCTAATTCGATCCAGGTTCACCTAGTCAAGATAATTTCACGTGCACGCTTTTTTTAAGCAGCCCTACAGGTCGATCATGGATCAGATCGATCCACCACAGGAAACATTTTGTGCTATTTTATGTGTTTGAGACATGGTGTTTTCCTCAGTGCATAACTTACTTTTCACAAGTTTATTCTCCATCTGTAAATGTTAGAAAGTAATGCAAATATTTCCATTTTGCTGCTAAACTTCACAGTGAACGAGCGCTGCTGCGCGCATGTGCGCTAAACAGACGGGACGCAATAGAAGAAAATCAATATAAATCAATATACTTTGGGCCAATTACTGAGTTTAGATTCATCTTACCAATTAAAATTTAGTCTCTGCATATTTCTTTTAATTTTGTGATTTTAATTTCTGCTCTCCTAATAACCATAAAGGTACTTGGTCATTCTACAGAAACGTCCACTTTTCTGTCCCTAGACTTTACAGAAATATTACACTTGAAACACTTTAGGATTACAATTTTTTTAATATATTTTAATATGAAACAATTTGTTATTTGAACAATTAAACCTTCTTGAGCCATCAATGTGGCAATATTTGTTTTTTAATTAATTATAATAATTTCAAGCACCACAGATGCTTTATTTTGAGATCAGAAATGGGTTTTTCTACCATTTCAACTACAATAATGTATACATAACTATCAAATATATAATGTAAATGATATTACAAAAACAACTGCTGAATAAACATTATAAAATATATAATGAATGTAGTGGTCCCCTGGTGTTGTGTCACTGGTGTTACCTTTTACAAAAATCTCTTATTTTGAATTAACAAATCACACAGATGACATCACTTGACTTCCTTCTTCCTGTTTCATGAAGATCCATGAAGAAAGGCCAGTGGAAAGTCCTCTATCTCTTTTCAGTTATCAGAAATCTTAATTAGAAAATCATTTTGCATAAAATAGCACTAAGATTACATGATTCTAACTTTTCTTTCTCATTGTTAATGTTCTCATTGTTGGTCAGATAAAAAAATTAAATTGTAAAAATTTGCAAATGCACAGCCATTTAAAATGTATACACCCAGAGTTGTCAGGGGTAGTTTGTGTGAAACACACACAGACAAAGAGTTTCAATATAAATGTCTTTAATGACAAAACTCAGGGGAACAAATAAACACAAATAACATAAATGAGAACCGACACAGACTGAGGGAGAACACGGAATATATACAGGGCACATTTATGTATATATATAAAATAAAACACATAATAAAAATGTATATACTTTTTAAACACAAATGCTCATCTTGCACTGCTCTGCGGCACTTGTTACGTAATCACTAATAATAATTTCCATCACACGTGACTTTTCCAAAGGGATTATGCAATGCGTGGCGGATCACAGAGCAGTGCAAGATGAGCATTTGTGGTTAAAAAGTGTTTATATATATATGTGTACACTTGTGTGCCCTCTTATTTCAGTGTATATATATAAATATATATAATTAGCAAATGGCTGATGATTTCTCTAGATAAGACCCTTATTCCTCGTCTGGGATCGTTTAAAGCTCTTTGAAGCTGCACTGAAACTGTAATTTGGACCTTCAACCCGTTGAACCCCAGTGAAGTCCACTATATGGAGAAAAATCCTGGAATGTTTTCCTCAATAACCTTTACTTTTTCAGATAAGCAAAGCGTCATAATAACCAAAAGTGAGCATTTCCAAACTGTTTGGCTAATAATTTTACATGCATGTTTTTAATGTACTTAGAAATAATTGGACACTTTCAAATGAAACTTAAAGGTGCCATAGAATTGAAAATTGAATTTATATTGGCATAGTTGAATAACAAGAGTTCAGTACATGGAAATGACATACAGTGAGTCTCAAACTCCATTGTTTCCTCCTTCTTATATAAATCTCATTCGTTTAAAAGACCTCCGAAGAACAGGTGAATCTCAACATAACACTGACTGTTACGTAACAGTCGGGGTCATTAATATGTACGCCCCCAATATTTGCATATGCCAGCCCATGTTCCCAACATTATGAAAGGCATTAGACAAGGGCAGCCAGTATTAACGTCTGGATCTGCACAGCTGAATCATCAGACTAGGTAAGCAAGCAAGGACAATAGTGAAAAATGGCAGATGGAGCAATAATAACTGACATGATCCATGATATCATGATATTTTTAGTGATATTTGTAAATTGTCTTTCTAAATGTTTCGTTAGCATGTTGCTAATGTACTGTTAAATGTGGTTAAAGTTACCATCGTTTCTTACTGTATTCATGGAGACAAGACTGTCGTTATTTTCATTATTAAACACTTGCAGTCTGTATAATTCATAAACACAACTTCATTCTTTATAAATCTCTCCAACAGTGTGTAATGTTAGCTTTAGCCACGGAGCACTATCAAACTCATTCAGAATCAAATGTAAACATCCAAATAAATACCATACTTACGCGATTAGACATGCTGCATGACGAACACTTTGTAAAGATCCATTTTTAGGGTTATATTAGCTGTGTGAACTTTCTTTATGCACTGTATTACAGTCGCGAGCTCGGTGGGCAGTGAGCAAAAGATTTAAAGGGGCCGCAGCGTAAAACGGCTCATATTTAATGATGCCCCAAAATAGGCAGATAAAAAAATTATTTAAAAAAATCTATGGGGTATTTTGAGCTGAAATTTCACAGACACATTCAGGAGACACCTTAGACTTATATTACATCTTGTGAAAAAAGTAATTCGATGGCACCTTTAAAGGCTGTGATTTTCCCTTTTTTTTTGGAAACAAAAATAAAAGTATCACTTTATCTGATATAACACAAAAGGAACCACAAAGGGTTTAACTACAATACAATAAAAAAAAAAACTACAATAACCTTTTTTGGTGTTATTTGTGGTAAAACTATGGTTAATTTTCATAAGGGTATTCCAAGTTCATTGTTGTTGTTTCTCTACTACTCTAAATGTGCATCACATAGTGTATCTGTGCTCTCTCTGGCTGTGTTTTTGCAATAGGCTATACTGTATAATGTTATATCGCACATCATTAAAACAACAATTACGATATATACATATATATCACACACCCAATTTATCACCTGTCTGTAGACTTCGATTTAACCATAATTTGTATTTTTTGTCATCAAGTCTATATACATTGAAGAGGCAACATCCCGGCATTTTGTCATCTCATACTGTTCCATCAGGAGGCGCAATTCACTAATGACTGGTATATATACATGTAGCCACATGTGCAGTCATTTTCAAAAAACAAAACTAAAATAATATGAAGTGAACTCAGTGCAGGCCTCCTTGTTTACATCCAACATAACATATCATAATATAATATCATTGACAGTGGTAGTGAGTAGCCATGTATGGTTTTACCTGTACGGTTACCAAGTCTCACTGTCAGAATATTTTCATTTAAGCCTAATAGTTAATAAAATAATTCTTACCAATCAAATAATTTTTCGAGGATAGTGAGGTCACTGGGGTATAGCTGACTGACTGTAAATCCTGAATTCTTGACTGCCACCTGTTATGTTATTCACAATCAGGCATTTGCAAAATAAAAATTATTTATTTTATTTTATTTTTTATTTATCACTGATACTCAATATAATATATAATAATTCTCTCGGTTTATTTATTTATTTTTTGTACAGTTGGTTCTTTGGGATTCAGTGTCATGATCACCGTCTGTTCCTGTCAGTTCCCGGACTACATCTCCCATCATCCTCTCTGCCACTCACCTGCACACACTTAACACTAATCACTAATCACCACACCCAGCTGCAGCTCATTACCAGGACAATAAAAGACTCTTACACACATCACCTCACTGCTAGGTCTTGTTTTCCCAGTGTAACATTTCCAAGCGTTTGTCCTGTTTATCCTGTCTGTTCCGGTTCCTGTTTCTGATCCCTGTCTGGTTCTCCTGTCCTGTGATTGATAGCTGCCTGCCTTTTGACCACTGCCTGTTCTCTGACTACGATCCTGCCTGTCTCTGATGTTCCTGTTTACCCCGTTTGACCACGCCTGTACGACCACGCTCAACATTTAATAAAGCTTCGCATGTGGATCTTACTCTGAGTCCTGCCTTTGTTACAGAAGACCTAGCCACACCCAGATCCAGCAGCTTTGTTGGGCGTCCTAGTCCCAGTATGGATCCCGCAACACATCTGGTCAGCCTTCGTCAAGGTAACTGCACCCTGGAGGTTCATATCCAGAAATTCCTGGACATTGCCCATTTTTCTGATTTACCGGACTGTGCCCTCATTGACTTTTTTGCTTATGGACTAAATGAACCTCTTAAGGGTTATTTAATCGCCAATGGTCCCCGAGGGACGTTTATGGAATTCTTGGACTTTGCCCTGCTTACCGTTGGTTCACGTTTTACTGTGGGTGTCGCGGGGAAATGCGACACCATAGTAAATCACGTAATGGACGCCGCATCAAAGAACATTCACAAAATGGCAGCCACCATTACAACAACACCAGTCTATGTCCTCGCTGATCGCCCAGAGCAACGTCACGCCTTCGCTGATCGCCCAGAGCAACGTCACGCCTTCGCTGATCGCCCAGAGCAACGTCACGCCTTCGCTGATCGCCCAGAGCAACGTCACGCCTTCGCTGATCGCCCAGAGCAACGTCACGCCTTCGCTGATCGCCCAGAGCAACGTCACGCCTTCGCTGATCGCCCAGAGCAACGTCACGTCTCTAGATCAGTTCGGGAGCGGAGAGGGTTGCGTTCCAGTGTGACTGATTCACCGCTGATTTCAGCACGAGCGGCTGGCATTCCTAAGCCTCCGCCGGCTGCGTCGCACTCAAGCCAGCCGGCCGCGTCGCACTCAAACTCGTCGGACGCTACGCTCTCAAGTTCGTCGGACGCTACGCTCTCAAGTTCGTCGGACGCTACGCTCTCAAGTTCGTCGGACGCTACGCTCTCAAGTTCGTCGGACGCTACGCTCTCAAGTTCGTCGGACGCTACGCTCTCAAGTTCGTCGGACGCTACGCTCTCAAGTTCGTCGGACGCTACGCTCTCAAGTTCGTCGGACGCTACGCTCTCAAGTTCGTCGGACGCTACGCTCTCAAGTTCGTCGGACGCAACGCTCTCAAGTTCGTCGGTTGCAACGCTCTCAAGTTCGTCGGTTGCAACGCTCTCAAGTTCGTCGGTTGCAACGCTCTCAAGTTCGTCGGTTGCAACGCTCTCAAGTTCGTCGGTTGCAACGCTCTCAAGCGCCCTGGATGCGATGGACAAGATGTCTGCTTTGCCAGTGCCCACGGGCAAGATGGCCGCCCCTGCAGTGCTGAAAGATGTAGGGGGTGTTCCAGCCATTGAGTCCGCTCCAGAACCTGCTTCAGCCAGTGAGTCTGCTCCAGAACCCACTCCAACCGGTGAACCATCACCTCACCCTCGGAAGAGGAGGAGAAGGAGGAAGAAGGCTTCTTTAATTCCTCAAGGCTCAGAAGCCTTTCAAGAGGCCGCTGGGGGTCCAGAGACTACTCCAGAGGTCTCTCCCACTCCGCCCAGGTGTCTCGCTCTGCCGGCGCCACCTGAGCTCCTTGCCCTGCCGGCGCCACCTGAGCTCCTCGCCCTGCCGGCGCCACCTGAGCTCCTCGCCCTGCCGGCGCCACCTGAGCTCCTCGCCCTGCCGGCGCCACGTGAGCTCCTCGCCCTGCCGGCGCCACGTGAGCTCCTCGCCCTGCCGGCGCCACGTGAGCTCCTCGCCCTGCCGGCGCCACGTGAGCTCCTCGCCCTGCCGGCGCCACCTGTGCTCCTCGCCCTGCCGGCGCCACCTGTGCTCCTCGCCCTGCCGGCGCCACCTGTGCTCCTCGCCCTGCCGGCGCCACCTGTGCTCCTCGCCCTGCCGGCGCCACCTGTGCTCCTCGCCCTGCCGGCGCCACCTGTGCTCCTCGCCCTGCCGGCGCCACCTGTGCTCCTCGCCCTGCCGGCGCCACCTGTGCTCCTCGCCCTGCCGGCGCCACCTGTGCTCCTCGCCCTGCCGGCGCCACCTGTGCTTCTCGCCCTGCCGGCGCCACCTGTGCTTCTCGCCCTACCGGCATCTACTGAGCTCCTCGCCCTACCGGCATCTACCGAGCTTCCAGCCCTGCCGGCGCCATCCAAGCTTCCAGCCCTGCCGGCGCCGCTCAAACGCCTTGCGCTGCCAGCGCCACTCAGGTGTCTGGCCCTGCCAGCTTCACCCACACGCCTTGTCCTGCTGGCGCCACCCGAACTCCTTGCCCATGAACCTGTGACGGGCCCCGCTGAAATCCCCAATAACTTTTTGGGGGGGGGCAGTATACCTAGGGGTGGGGAGCTGGTGGGTGGGGACCCTGCTCAACCACTGCTGTCATGGCCATTAATGGACTGTAGGCCACTAAGGCCATGTATGGACTCCGACCTGCCGTGGCTGCCCAAGCCGCCTGATCTGCCGTGGCCGCCCAAGCCGCCTGATCTGCCGTGGCCGCCTAAGCCGCCTGACCTGCCGTGGTTGCCTGAACCACCCGACCTACCGTGGCCGCCCAGGCCACCTGACCTGCCGTGGCCGCCCGAGCCACCTGACCCGCCGTGGCTGCCCGAGTTCCAGGGGCTGCATTGGAGATCCCGTTCCTGGCTGCTACTAGATCTCCAATGCACCCACCCCAGCTGTTCCTTCACGTCGCAAGGTCGCGCCTTCCGGGAGGGGGGCGTTATGTCATGATCACCGTCTGTTCCTGTCAGTTCCCGGACTACATCTCCCATCATCCTCTCTGCCACTCACCTGCACACACTTAACACTAATCACTAATCACCACACCCAGCTGCAGCTCATTACCAGGACAATAAAAGACTCTTACACACATCACCTCACTGCTAGGTCTTGTTTTCCCAGTGTAACATTTCCAAGCGTTTGTCCTGTTTATCCTGTCTGTTCCGGTTCCTGTTTCTGATCCCTGTCTGGTTCTCCTGTCCTGTGATTGATAGCTGCCTGCCTTTTGACCACTGCCTGTTCTCTGACTACGATCCTGCCTGTCTCTGATGTTCCTGTTTACCCCGTTTGACCACGCCTGTACGACCACGCTCAACATTTAATAAAGCTTCGCATGTGGATCTTACTCTGAGTCCCGCCTTTGTTACATTCAGACCCTGTCATCCTGGTTTCTTATTGGTGTTCGTGTGTAGCTGGGACTGCAGTGTGCCACATTTTTGCTTTGCTGTTTCAAACAGCACATTATTCTCAGCTCGTTTTCTAGTTGGGTATCATTTTGTACCATGTGACAATCTACAGAGCGTGTGCACTTTTTTCCCTTGGGCTTCCCTCCACAAAACAGGACTTCTGATTGTAAATATTCAACATGTTGGATATTTATGATTTGAGACGGGCCTGGCCCTGACCTTTTTCCGAGCAGATTCAGTCACTCTTAACACACCTCACACCACAGGAAAATTTAATTGGAAATCTCATTAATCTGTAGAGCCATCAATAATAATCAGGACTTTACCTAGCATAGTCGGAAGGAGAGCATTGGGATTATCTTGTAGTGTGTGACTGCCTTTAGCTCATCGCTGTCATTAATGCTTGGTTATCTACTCCCAATGCGTCAAAAAATAAAGCATGGTCAAGTGCCTTGCGCATCACTTTTTATATTTATATACTTCTTATATGCTTTGTTTGTTTAAAGCATTTATCATTTCTAAGAAATCTTACAGAAGCTAATGTGAACGTTCTGTAAATATTTAAACCTTTTTGTTGATCAGCTGTAAAGGTCTGACACATTTAGAGTGGTCTATTTAGCAGTGGTCTTTTGAGTTTTTTTAAAAAGTGTATATAATTTATATGATCTAGGTGTCAGGAAGAGGATTGTGCGGTGCATCACACTGAATAGCAGCTAAAAAACTGGCCAAAAAAAAAATCAAGCAGCAAACTTGGAGGGGTTAGAGATCACTGTCTGTCGTCATGGCATTCTCCTAATGGTCTTAATTTTTGCGTACCCCCTTTTTCTGAAGAAAAAACTCGCAGATATGTCAGAAGGGAACATCAAATTCTTCTGTCGCCTGCAAATACTTCCTGTATCTCCAACACATTTCTAAGCACTGCCCCGAGCTGCAGTCTTTACTGGACATGCATCCTTTTCTGCCAGTGATGCATGCCAAAGCACACTCTTGGAAATGTGAGGGGTATTACCATGTATTTAACAAGCAGAAGATACTCAATTTGGGACAAGATCTGGTTAACAGATAGTCCTGGTCCGATTAGCGTTCAGATTGGCAATTTTATTTCGAACCAAAAGATACTGAATCTAAAGGCATAGGGATACATTCACAACGTGATTGGTTGGATTATTGTATTGCCTATTTTGAGACGGAACTAACCGAACATCCAAAACAAAGCTGTTTGCTGAGGTAAATGCGCTCGTTGTGTGTGTGTAACCTGCATGTGATGGTATTTTGGCCAGCTGGGAACTCGTGAAGAGCTTATAAAATGTGTAAAGTAGTCAAAACAGCGGCGGGAATCCATCCGACACACACACAAACGATCTGCTGCATGGAGACGCGCGTCTGATGCCTGTGATGAGCAAACTCACGACTATGACAAGAAAAACTGTCATGCTAAGGATTCTGTCCTTTTTAGAATAATAATAATAATAATAATAGTTCGTTAGTCCAGAGTTCGTTTGGAAGCGGACCGAGACGCATCTTTTCAGCGGTCGTGGTCCGCTTGTTTGATGCGCACTAGGGTTCGGATGGCAGCGTTCTCATATGTTCAAATTAACCGCACTAATCGAGCAATCGCACCGGGGTTCGTTTTAATAGAACCAAACATGACAAGTGTGAACGCACCCTTCAGCAGTAAGCCAATCAGCAGTAGGACTGCTGAAGGAGAGAGGGCTGAGAGACATTACAAAAGAAGGGAATATCACTTTACTGACATTACTGATGTCCATAACTAGAGGAGGAGCAAGAAGAGGAAATTTTGACACTGATTTTTACAATGATTAGATTTTTTATATTTTGATACTTTATATTGCTTTTTTTTTTGCACCATAATCTACACAGGCTGTACCTTAAGTTCAGTAAATACCTTACTGAATAATGCATTGAATAGTGTAATTGTACAAACAATAAACAATTGTCACAATATGTATTGGTTGTTTAAACTAATGTCTTACTGTCAAAATTGTATTCTTATTCTTGTTTCACAGGCCAAAATCCTTGGTTATGAAATAAATGGAGAAGCTCATTTCAAATGGGTTTTGCTGTTGTTTTTGAGGGGTCCTTATGCTATAATTATGAATATAATAATAGTTTATTGCCTTGTCTGTAGCCTAGTCATATTATTGTTTCTTTACAACATTTCTGTCAAACATTTCTGTATTTCATCAGATAGTCTCATAATACCCATAAAAAACTAATACAAGCATGATGTAAGTAGCCTATAGAAAATTAAAATATTCAGATATAAATGTTCAATTCACATTTATTTGTATGGCGCTTTTCACAATACATATCTTTTCAAAGCAGCTTTACAGAGAATGCATGTCAACATTACAATTTAAAGAAGAATGCAGTTAGCAAATAATGTAATAATTTAGGCAATTCATTTACAAACACTGTAAGCAATTTACTTGAAGGTAGAAGCAATGAGCTCCTGGAAAAATGAGTTACATATTAACAATAATTAGGATATATAGAAATTTGGGAATATGAATGTTGATCCAGATGTTGCGTCTTCTGAAGTCCTCGCAGGAGTTGACGCCGTCTCTTCACAGGTGTTGGTCATCTGAGGTCTTCTTAAGAGGCTGGATCCAAACTGAAGCTGATGAACTTTCTAGTCACAGTAAAACAGAAAAGCAAAAGGAGAACAATTAGCGTAGCTGCTGTTCATAACATTAAGCAAAGATAGTCATGTGCAGTTGATCTGGTATGAGATGCATTATGTGAACGCTTGGCTAAAGAGATGCGTCTTTAATCTAGATTTAAACTGGGTGAGCGAGTCTGAGCCCCGAACATTATCAGGAAGGCTATTCCAAAGTTTCGGAGCCAAATGTGAAAATGCTCTCCCTCCTTTAGTGGACTTAGATATCCTAGGTACAACCAGAAGTCCAGAGTTTTGTGATCTTAAAGAGCGTGAAGGATTGTAGGGCGATAGAAGATCGGTTAAGTACACAGGAGCTAAACCATTTAGAGCCTTATAGGTCATTAGCAATACTTTATAATTGATACAGAACTCGATAGGTAACCAGTGTAGAGATGATAAGATTGGTGTTATATGATCATATTTTCTTGACCTGGTAAGAACTCTAGCAGCTGCATTTTGTACTAATTGTAGCTTGTTTATTGAGGAAGCAGGACAACCAGCTAATAATGCATTACAGTAATCTAGTCGAGACGTCATGAAGGCATGAACTAACTTTTCTGCATCAGAAATAGATAAAATATTATGTATCTTAGCAAGTCCAAAAAATTAAATGAGAACTGTGAACCTGAGATTTTTGTTCTAGAAATGTATACAAATTAGCGCATATTTAATTAGATAATGCATCATTTGCATATTTAAACATTACATTTTAGAAAACTTGTAATACAAAAATGTTTGCAATTTTTAATGTAAATCAATCACCTGGGGTAGCATGGTGATATCTATTAGTTAATTTTTTACCCTATTCACCTGGGGTGTCTCGCCTTAATACCTCGTCTTATCTGAATTTAATAGAAGAAAATTGAGTAACAATTTTTTTTTTCTAAAGCGAAAAGCATAATAACTCTCTAGTAACTACTGAAGTCTTTGTAAACTTTTGAGGTTTTTGTAAAGTATTGGATAGTAATAACTCAAGAGTTAATATATAACTCTAAAATAACGACTTCTTATTTGGATCAGTATTCTAAAGAGAAGATAATTTTAACCCACTAGTAATTACTTAAGTGTTATCAAATATATCATAAGGAATTACTGCACAAAAACATCAAAAGTTTACAAAGACTTCAGTAGTTATTAGAGAGTTATCATGTTTTTCACTTTAGAATACTGATCCAAATAATTTAGTAATACTTCAGTCATTACTAGTGGGTTACCAAGGCCTTTAAAATTAATTATACATTATGCATCATTCATTATGAACCTGTATATATTAGTTGTTAGTAGTTCTCTGGGAGGAATGAAAAAACAGTATTACTGATTAGTTAATAGTGAACTACCACCTACAACCTACTTACTAATTCATAAATCAGAGTTTATTGTTAGTTAATAGTAGTTACTAGAGTGTTATAATGCATTACTCATTTGTTCCTGTGTAGTTATTCATTAATGAAGGATCAATATTCTAAAGTGTTACCCTAAACTGTAATGAAACATTTTGTTCTGGTGATGTCTGTTTATTTGTTAATCTAGCTACAGTACTAAACAAGAACCGTGGATTGTTTCAGTTATTTTCTATGAGTTTGCGGAGATGCTTTAGAGTCTTTCTATAACGGGACAAGCTGTCTTTCCACGCCATTCTGAAGACCTCTAAACAAGTTTGTCTTCATTTGCGTTCTAGATTACAAGTTTCCCTTTTGATAGCGTGAGTAATACTGTTGTACGATGGTACAGTATTTTTCTCTCTAACCTTTTGTTAAAAAAAAAAGTAAAACTTGAAACAAACTACTTCCAATCAGTTCAGTTTAGTGAGAACACAGATTTCAGATAAAAAAAAATAGCTAAGAGTTAGTGCGTTTGCAGACGTCTGACTGTTACTGACACTTTTAAAAGCAGTTTCACTTCCTTATTTTCAGAGAAAGAGAAAGAAATTTCAGAGCCGCTGATCAACATGACAGTTCAGAAGAGAAGACAAGTCTACAAATATTGTTTAAGGTGAGTGTTTCATCTTTCTTTTGTTGTTCTCATCTAGTTTCAAAAACAGTCCATAAATACATACAGTATTTTCACTTTTGAATTCAGATCTGTGACATGTGAGATGGGAAAAGTAGGGCTGAATAATAATAATTTATACACATAATCTGTGCTTTCACACAACTGAAGCTTAGAGACATTTATCTGAAGTAAACTAACACTGAAACATCTCTGAGATACAAACCTGCTTTCTGGAAGGTGTGTGTGTGTGTGTGTGTGTGTGTGTGTGTGTTCTGGTTTGTATTACATTGTATTACATGTATTACACCAAATGTCCCCACTATGTAATAAAAACCTGAGATCACCTACATCGTGGGGACCAGCCAGCGGTCCCCACGAGGGAAATGGATTAATAAACATACTAAATAATGTTTTTTTGAAAATGTAAAAATGCAGAATGTTTCCTGTGATGGTTAGGTTTAGGGATAGGGGTAGTGTAGGGGGATAGAATATACAGTTTGTACAGCATAAAAACCATTAGAGTCCCCACTAAGATAGCAAAACAAACCTGTGTGTGTGTGTGTGTGTGTGTGTGTGTGTGTGTGTGTGTGTGTGTGTGTGTGTGTGTGTGTGTGTGTGTGTGTGTGTGTGTGTCTCTCTCTGGTTTGAGGTTGTGTAACGCCCTTCTGTCTGATAACAGATCCGTTTCCTCCATTGAGATGTGGAAATCTCACTTAAAAACTTCCTTATTTTCTATGTCTTTGAATTGTTGGTGTTTTTGGAGCCTTATTTTGTTTTATGTTTATGATGTATATATTTGATGTTTTATGGTGTTTTTACTGACTGTAGAGTCTTTGGTCTATAGTGTAGTGGTAAAGTGCTCTGTAAATAAACTAGACTCGAGACTTGACCAGTGACTGTATCACCTGCTGAACCTGGTAAAGTTAACCTGGAGCTGTTTCCAGCAGGCCGGAGATCCTCTTCTCCATCAGCTCTGCTGGAATCAAGTGTCTGTTCAAATGAGGAAGATCTTCTGGAGACTCAGAGGAGATCTTTAGTTAGCTGAAAGTGTTGCTGTTTTCTCCTGCAGCTTCTTCTGTCTCTGTCATCATTGGTGTTTTGATGGCTGGGATTTTGTCTGGACTGATGTAGTTTGTCAAAACAGCTTCACAGTGATAAAAACAGGATCAGTCATGGAAACAGCTGTGGAGATGGTTCAGATTTTGCTGTAAAGTGGCTCTGAAAGACAGTAGTGTCATTATTCAGCTCAGTCAGTTCAGTGTTGATTCAGATGAACTATGAATTATATTTAATTTATTATAACAATTTCTTCTACTCTCGATTTATTAAGCATAATCGTGTGTGATGTTTTCCTGTTGGTTATTTATCCTGAAAACGTTTCATTTTAATTTGGATTTTGCGTTATCTTGCATTGATATCAAGCCTCCTCGATCTTTCATGGTTTCTGTTGTCAGATTTCATATATTGTGTCTGATCTGTGAGTTGATGATTGCGTGTCTGTGTTGATCTGTTGTGTGCTTGAGATTTTCACTTCATAGTTTCAAACCAACTGTAAAATAATAGATGAAGAGCTGAATGAAGATCAAATTCACATCAGTACAGCAGGTGGCGCTGACAACCAGTTTACTCCCATACTGGTCTGTTGAAGTGACAGCTTTAACACTGAGATCATGAGCATTTATTCACAGATGGGATGATGAACACAATTAAAATCATCTGCACTTTTTACAGTTTTTACTATCTGTAGGACATGTTTCACAATACACTTCAATTCTCTTTACACAGCTCTCCTCATCAGCTTTCAGATAACTTCACGTTCGAGATGCACTAGTACTAAACTACCAAACACTTGTACAGTTTTAATCAGTTCATTCTTTCTGTAGTCACATTTTCAAAACTCTAAACACTATTAGCACAACATCCGTTTGTTGCGATCACACCATTAACACAATAATGCCAAAAATTCAACCTTCTGCAAAGTTCAATGAAGGCTCAGGCGGAAAAGTTGAAAAGTCTGTGAAAGAGATCTTGGTGGTCAAAGAGCATGTAAATGTACAAGCAGAACGATTGTAAAAGTAAGCCGGAATCAAGGCAAAATCCAATCTGACCCATCCCCACGAGTGTTTCTGCCAATCAGAAATTGTCTTGGGCGGGTCCTACACCCCATTCTGCTCTTCTTGCATGTAATTTTGAGATCAATTAATGTCCACATGATCACATGCGACCAAACTTTTGAGAGTTTTAGTAAATAATAATTTTTAGTCCCGCTTCTACGGTCTCTGCGAGCCTGAGAGACGAGGCACTCTTTGGCACCCGCGTCTAGACCTCTGGAAACTCCATGTCTGGTCCCTGGACGGGACGCGGAGGTTCTAGGTGACTTACCACCCAATGTACTTAACACCATCACTTCGGCACATGCACCGTCTACAAGACGTGCTTACGCTTCGAAGTGGAACCTGTTCGTCAAGTGGTGCTCTTCTCGCCAAGAAGACCCCCCCAAGATGCTCGATCAGAGTCGTGCTGTCCTTCTTGCAGCAATGGTTTCTGTTCCAGAGCGTATTATGTCCCCCCTCCACCCTCAAAGTCCACACTGCTGCTATCAACGCTTACCACGAACACATAGATGGCAAAACTGTTGGTCAGCACGACCTGGTCATCAGGTTCCTTAGGGGGGCGAGACGGTTAAATCCTCCTCGACCTCCCTCTATACCCTCTTGGGACCTTGCTCTGGTGCTTTGAGCACTTCAGATTGCTCCCTTTGAGCCCTTGCATTCAGCAGACTTAAAGATTCTGTCTCTGAAGACTTTGCTGCTGATTGCATTGGCCTCCATCAAGAGGGTAGGAGACCTGCAGTCGTTTTCAGTTGACGAATCGTGCCTAGAGTTCGGGCCGGGTGACAGCCACGTGGTAGTGAGACCCCGGCCTGGCTATGTGCCCAAGGTTCCTACCACTCCCTTCAGGGACCAGGTAGTGACCCTGCAAGCGCTGCCCTCGGAGAAGGCAGACCCAGCCCTGGCTTTGCTCTGTCCAGTTCGTGCTTTGCGACTGTACATAGACAGAACTCGAAGCTTCAGGACTTCAGATCAACTCTTTGTCTGTTACGGAGGCCAGCAGAAGGGAAAGGCTGTCTCCAAGCAGAGGATGGCCCACCGGATAGTGGATGCCATCGCCCTGGCTTACCAAGCTCAGGGCATACCCTGCCCGCTCAGGTTGCATGCTCACTCTATGAGAGGTGTAGCATCCTACTGGGCGCTGGCTCGTGGCGCCTCGCTAACAGACAGACTCTGTAGAGCTGCGGGCTAGGCGACACCTAACACGTTTGCTAGATACTATAGCCTTCATGTCGAGTCAGTCTCCTCCCATGTTCTCGCCTCAGGTCAGAGGCAAGGAGAGGCCCTGGCTTAGTGTCGGCTTGCTGCGCTACATGCCCTCTTTTGCTCCAGGAAGTCCCTATGGGCAGACCCTGTTGAGTCCTCCGGAGCATCTGGCTCCAGGCCTATACTCCGTTGCATCCTTGAGAACCGGATTTAGCCTGGGTTCCATATGTATGACCCTACGGGGATCCCATATGTTTTTTTCCACGGTTGCTCCTAAACGAAGCCCGTGTCTTTCCCTCTGGGAGAACCCATCTCTCATTGAGTTGGAGTCACCCCAGTTCTTTCATATGTTGTACAACCTACAAGGTTAGACAATATGTACTCTTCCACATAACTCCTTCGGGGAAGGATGTGGCTTCCGCAGCATTCCTTTTCTAACGAAAGGTTATGCTTTCCCAGCGTTATCCGACAGTCTCACTGAATGGGTTTTAAGAGCAGCAGCATTTATTGAACTTCTCTGTGTGTTAGCCCTGTCCCACCGTCCTCAGGCAAGGGGGTTCGGGTGGCTTACAACAGAGGGCTGGAAGAGGGCAGCTCCTGTGTTGCTTTGGTAGGGATTCCTATTCGTCGGTCTGTCCGACGTACGTCGAACGACTGAGTGGGAACGTCTCGGTTACAAAGGCAACCCTCGTTCCCTAAAGGAGGGAACGGAGACATATGCCCCGTCACCACAGTCGTTGTCCTGCTAATGCTGCCGCCTGCTTGGTTCGGCTCCTCAGCGAAAACCTGAAGATGCAACGCACCTGCTGCTCATTATATACCCGCGCTGTGAGGCGAGCAGCTGATGCATATGATTGCATGCCAATGTGCATTGGCTCATTGTAGTTACACTCGAAGTAGGTCGGCCTCTCTAGCGAGATTCCTATTCATCGGTCTGTCCGACGTACAGTATGTCTCCTTCAGGGAACGAGGGTTACCTTTGTAACCGAGACGTTATTTTCTTTAAGTTTCACCAATGCTAAAAAATTGTGTCATTCTTGACTCAAATTACAGATTAACTCTGTTAATAAGAAAGTTCCCTTTCGAAGTGGACCGCAACACTGAGTCTTGGATCGACACAACAGGGAATGGCATCAGTGTGACCGGTGTCTGAAGCACATGTACACACCCAGTAGCCTGCTGCATGTCTGTGAGGCCCTCCCCCCACCCCGCGAAGAATGAGATGGGGCCCCTCCCACAAGCAGTGATGTCATGTGTTAAAATTTGTTGTGCACCTGAGTCCCTCCCCCCACACACAATTTACAAAAACAGATTTAACATATCAGATTTAACAGATTGAATCATATGGCGAATTATAATTGCATTGTATCTTTTGATATTATTATTGAATAATATTAAATGCTAATGTTTAGTGATTTTGTTATCACAGACTAAAATACTGGCAGGAATAAATATTTAGGCTAATTTCCTCATTAAAACCAAAGGTGTTCATCAGTGATTGTACATCAAGAGCAAGGACGCGTTGTGTGCATTTTGTTTTGTGCTTTTACCAGAACGAAACTCTCAATTGTCTGTGGAAGACTGCGCGTGTGCACAAGGGCCATGAGAACTGATAACAGCAGCACGAGCACTGGCCATGATTTCAGAAACAACATTCCAGCGGATAGATCGCCTCTTTATTTAGCACAGACTTACAAATTTCTTATCGAATGGAGATGTTTCTTTCTTTTAGGTACAATTATTCGCTGTGTTTGAGTTCATTTTTGAGATGTTTCAGAAAGATTCTCACAGAGAAAGCACACCCTGTAAGTACAAGGTTTTGTTGTTATTGTGAACGTCGGGTGTGGAATGGATTGAAGTGCGTATAAACGAACCCATGTTTCCACGGCCTTTGAATAAGGCTGAAGCAATAGACGTCTTTCTGTTTTTATTAAATTTCTTCATTACTTTATTATTTAATTTTTTTATTTTATTATATTTTTTATTTTATTTTTTTATATATATTTTTGGTCTAACGTTTAGCTGGTCTAAATTCTAAGTTAGACACAAATTTGCGTATAGGCTATATAAGGCTATATAAAGCGTGTACACTACAAAAAATGCTGTTCTTACTTGGAGTTTTTGTCTTGTTTCTAGTCAAAATATCTTAAAGTTCTTAAATCAAGAAGCATTTTCTTGTAAGTAAAAATGATTTTCTTGTTTTCAGGAAAAATAAATCAAAATTAAGCACGATTTTCCTTAGAACAAGCAAAATAATCTGCCAATGGGGTACGCAAAATAATCTTAGTCCAAACTGAAAACAAGACTATATAGCTTATTCTTGGTTTGAAATGAGATTATTTTGCTTACCCCATTGGCAGATTATTTTGCTTGTTTTAAGGAAAAACTTACTTAATTTTGACTTATTTGTCCTGAAAACAAGCAAATAACTTTTTACTTGTCAAGAAAATGCTTCTTGATTTAAGAACTTTAAGATATTTTGAGTAGAAACAAGACAAAAACTCTAAGTAAGAACAGCATTTTTTGCAGTGTAAATTGCTGTTTCGGACGCAAATTTTCAGTAATTTCGATCAGTGCATCAAATGATATAGGCCTAAACTAAATTCATGTTTTTACAGTAAAAGAATAAAGAAATAACTCAATCTAGACTTATTGGCTAGGCTACATTTGGAAAAGAACTTCAGACATTCCGGTAGCTGACCATTAGCAGAGCTGACGATGGGGTACATATGTTTGGGCAATATATAATAATAATAATAACATAAATTGAATTAATAATGTCTCAGCAAAGACCAAACATATTTATATTTCTCTGCACTCGTCTGCTAACAGTAATAGGGAAGGTGTAGGACATTTTGTTTATAAAGCATAAACGGTTGCATTTTTTTAAAAAATGACCGATCGTTTCGCTAGATAAGACCCTTATTCCTCATCTGGTATCGTTTAAAGCCCTTGAAGCTGCACTGAAACTGCACTGGACCTTCAACCTGTTGGTAGCCATTGAAATCCACTATAAGGAGAAAAATCCTGGAACGTTTTCCTCAAAAACCTTCATTTCTTTTCGACTGACGAAAGAAAGACATGAACATCTTGGACATGGGGGTGAGTAAATTTATCTGGAAAAGTGTATTTAAAAGTGGACTAATCCTTTAACCACCCCAAAAACACACTGAAGAACCATACAGGGCCTTAACAGGTTCTGTATACGGTAACAGTGCTATAGCACCTCAGTCATCCCAAAGAACCAGTGAAGAACTGCTGAAGAACCACGGAAACACAAGGCCCAATCCCAATTCTATTTTAATACCCCTTCCCCCTTCCCCTTGCCCCTTGAAACAGTGTCAAGGGGTAGGGCTGAAAATATTCTCCTAAGAAATGGGACACCACTACTATACCGTTACACGTCATCATAAGTCGTCACTACCTCCTACGTCATAGATGCGCCGATGTTTATCACACACTTCTAAGATGCCATCGATAGCTGTAGTGATCTCTGTTGCTTGGGCGACAGCTATTTTTACTATTAGTGCACAAATCTCACAGTAATCAGGCACAAGCAACATAAACGTTTAACAGATGACTCACTCCCAAAGTTGTTTTGCTGTGTATTTCGATTTCAAGAAACGCTGCTCGTTTTCTGCACGAAAACGTATGAGCCTGCGTGTTTCCTCAGGAGTCCCTACATACAATACTGATGAATATGCACGCACGTTTTGTTTATATCATGTAACCTACATGTATTTATGGACGTAACCACAACAAAACAATACATTAATCAGGCATGCAACAAAAAGACAAGTTAGCTGCCACCAGATTTGAATTTATGTTGTCAAATCAACGCGGGTTTCAATAAAATATAAAAAAATATGTTGTGGAACTATCATAAAGTAAAAAAACATTAGCGAACTTTTTTCATAGCGATTTTAACAAATCTTTTTTCAGAGAACATAACCGTATACATGAACACAAGATTAAAGGCAACATAAAACAAGTGATTATTTATTACTAAAATACTGTTTACCGTAAGAAAATACTTACATTTATGGGTCTGTAACGGGGCAGACTCTGAATAATCCATATGCAGCTTTATTAATAAATCGTAGTCGTACAGGCTGGGGTCAAACAATGGCAAAGGCAATATAGAAGGCAAGGCAAACTCAGTATCAGGAACAGGCAAGAAGTCAGGGCTGGCGGCAGACAGGGAAGGATAAACCAGATGGCAAACAAACAGAACACAAGGCAGGCAGCGAGCTAGATCGAGGAGTCAAGGCAGTCCAAGGTCATACACAAGATAAACTAAACACGGGGAATAAACGCTCAGAATTGTTGGCCAGGGCAAAACAAGACTTCGCGGCTGGCAGTGGGTACAAGAGTCTTTTATAGTCCAGGAAGATATGAATCAGGTGGTGAGCTAATCAGGGGAGCAAAGGATAGTGGGTAATGGAGTCCGGGGAATGGTTAGTATTCAGGGGATGGCGCCCTCAGGTGGTGATCGGAGGGAGCCACAGAGGTCGTATTCGTGACAGAGCCCCCTCCCTGCGAGCGGCTCCTGAAGCGAGGAGGCGGGCGGCGCCGGGGTCTTCCACGCGGTCGAGGGGCCGGACGCTCCGGATGGATCCTGTGGAATTCGGCGATGAGGTTGGGGTCCAGGATGTCATCGCCGTTAACCCAGGACCGCTCCTCCGGGCCAAACCCCTCCCAGTCCACTAGATTGTTCCACTGCTTGTTCCTTCTGGCGCCTGAGTGCTCTTTGTAGATGAACATGAGCCTCGTTCCAGACTTCCTCACTTCTGCGAAGCCAGCTGTCCACAGCGGGCAGATCGGTGGGTTCGCCGGACCATGGGAACAGTGGTGGCTGATATCCTAGGATACACTTGAAGGGCGTGAGACCCGTAGCTGGTTTCAGGAGCGAATTCTGAGCATACTCGGCCCAGAACAGATATCGACTCCAATCGGACTGATTCTGGTGGCAGTAGGAGCGAAGATAACGGATAAGTTCTTGGTTCATTCGCTCTGCCTGGCCATTGGCCTCTGGGTGGTAGCCAGAAGTGAGACTAATGTTGATGTTGAGCCTCTGGAAGAAGGCCGACCACAGGCGTGAGGTGAATTGGGGCCCTCTATCGGAGACGATGTCTTCGGGAAGACCGTAGAGCCGGAATACTTGGTTGCACAGTTGTTCGGCTGTCTCTAGGGCGGACGGTAGTTTGGGCAGGGGAATGAACCGACAGGCCTTTGAGAAGCGATCCACCATGGTGAGGATGGTGGTGAAGCCCCGGGAGTTTGGTAAGTCCGTCACGAAGTCTATGGTAATGTGGGACCATGGCCGTTGAGGTATGGGCAGTGGTTGAAGAAGGCCGGCAGGCAGTTGTCGGGGTGACTTGGTGGTTTGACAAGTGGCACAGTTTTGAACGTAATGAATTATGTCTGAGTACAGGGAGGGCCACCAGAAACGGTTATTAACCAGTTGTGCAGTAGCGGCGATACCGGGATGGCCAGAGCTGGGGGAGGTGTGTATCATGTGCAGTACCCGCTGACGAAGAGATGCAGGTACGTAAGTGAGTGTCGCGAGGCATTCGGCCGGTGAGGGATCTGTGAGTTGAGCGTTGGTAATCTCTGTCATAATGTCCCATTGTATAGGTGCCAGGACGATGGTCGAAGGGAGAATGGGTCCTTTGGTGGGTGGTGAGGCTGTAGATTCGAACTGCCGTGAGAGAGCATCAGCTTTGATATTCTTGGATCCAGGGCGGTAGGTCACAGTGAACACGAAGCGTGTAAAGAACAACGCCCACCGAGCTTGGCGATGGTTAAGACGTTTGGCGGCTCGCAGGTATTCCAAATTGCGGTGGTCGGTCAGTACTGTGAATGGGTGCTTACTTCCCTCCAGCCAATGTCGCCATTGTTCCAGGGCAGCCTTGATTGCCAGAAGTTCCCGATCTCCCACATCATAATTTTGTTCAGCAGGGGTGAGTTTGCGTGAATAAAAGGCGCAAGGAAACATCTTGGGAGGATTGCCATGCCGCTGGGAGAGTATAGCCCCAATGCCTGTGTTGGAGGCATCTACCTCTACAATAAACTCGCGTTCGGGGTCAGGATGGTGGAGAATGGGAGCTGTGGTGAATAACTGTTTCAGGTTCTGAAAAGCTTCGGAAGCGACACTGGACCAGACGAGTCTTGAAGTTCCCTTCTTCAACATCGAAGTGAGTGGGGCAGCGACCAGACTGAAGTTTCTGATGAAACGCCGATAGAAATTAGCGAACCCCAGGAAACGTTGGAGCTCCTTAATGTTAGCCGGCAGTGGCCATCTCACTACTGCTTGAACCTTCTGATCATCCATGGCCACCCCGTCCGCGCTGATGATGTATCCCAGAAATGAAGTGGAAGTCTGATGGAACTCACATTTTTCAAGCTTAGCGTATAGATGATGATCAATGAGTCGTTGGAGGACAGCGCGGACCTGCTGGATGTGTTCAGTGAGGGTGTTGGAGTAGACCAGGATATCATCAATGTATACGATGACCCACTTGTTGAGCATGTCCCAGAATACATCATTTATGAATGCTTGAAAAACGGACGGACTGTTGACCAGGCCGAACGGCATGACCTGATATTCGTAGTGCCCAGTGGTGGTTGAGAAAGCCGTCTTCCACTCATCCCCCTCCCGGATGCGGATGAGATTATAGGCACTCCGGAGGTCTAGTTTAGTGAAGAAGCGGGCTGATCGTAGTTTTTCTAGGGCTGCGGGGACCAGAGGTAAAGGATAGCGGAATTTCACTGTTATTTCGTTGAGATCCCGGTAGTCAATACAGGGCCTTAAGCCCCCGTCCTTCTTCTTAACAAAAAAGAACCCAGCGGATGCGGGGGAGGTTGATGGACGAATGAAGCCCTTTGCCAGTTCCTCCTCGATGTAGCGCTGCATAGCTTCCGATTCAGGCTGTGACAGTGGGAAGATGCGGCCCCTTGGTGGTATGGAACCAGGAAGGAGATCGATGGCACAGTCACTGGGACGATGGGGTGGTAGTTGGGCTGCCTGGTTCTTGCTGAATGCAACTGAGAGATCGGTATAGTCACTGGGTAGTTGGTCACAGATAGATGAAGATTCGTCAGTGTGTGGACGCGTGGGGAACTGGATACAGGTCTTATGGCATTCCTCGGACCAGTGAGTTATCTGATTTTCAGCCCAGGAGATCTGTGGGTTGTGTCTGCGCAGCCAGGGTAATCCGAGGATGATAGGATCATGTGGGGAGTCGATGATGAAGAAACGTAATGTCTCTCTATGAAGTGAACCGACCTGCAGGATGATGTCATCGGAGGTGAACTTCACCTGTCCAGTCCCCAGGGGGCGTCCGTCTAACGCTGCCACTGACAACACAGAATTACAAGGAATTAGAGGAATGTTTTTAGACTTGGCAAAGTTGCGGTCCATGAAATTGCCTGCGGCCCCAGAATCGATCATGGCAAGCGTGTGCATGGATTCATCTTTATACATCAATTCAGCCGGAATTTCAATATTAGGTGAGGCAGGAGAGGAACTCACCGTAGATGAAGTGCGACTGGGAGGACGAGTGGGGCACGAGGATCTCATGTGGCCAGGCTGACCGCAGTAGAGGCACAGCCGTTGTTGAATCCGCCTCTCACGCTCCTCAGAAGACAGGTGAGTAGAGCCGATCTGCATGGGTTCAGCCTCCGCCGCGGCAGGTGTGGGTAGAGGCATGGATGTGGTTGGTGTATAACGGGCTGGACGGCGTGACCGGATCAGATTATCAACACGGATAGCCAGTTCAATGTAACTGTTGAGAGAGCGTCCCTCATCACGGCATGCCAGCTCCGACTGCAACTCAGTATTTAATCCCTTACGAAAGAGCAGTTTAAGGGTGTCATCAACCCATGAAGTCTGTGCCGCGAGTGTGCGAAATGACAGAGCATAATCCGCAGCAGTTTGTCTGCCCTGACGAAGAGCCAAAAGCAACTCACCAGCCTCCTTGCCGCCCTCAGCGTGCTCAAACACCTCGCGGAAGTGTCGTAGGAATTCCTCTAATGATGTGAACGAAGATTGGCCGTTTTGCCACACCGTGGTGGCCCATTCCAATGCCCTCCCGGTGAGTAAGGAACACACGAAAGCTATGCGACTCACATCAGTGGCGTACAGAGCCGGTTGTTGAGACAGGAACAGAGAGCATTGTAGCAGGAAACCTTTGCATCGAGCGGGTGAGCCGTCGTACTTCTCCGGGAAGGCTA
Source organism: Chanodichthys erythropterus (assembly GCF_024489055.1). NCBI lineage: Eukaryota > Metazoa > Chordata > Actinopteri > Cypriniformes > Xenocyprididae > Chanodichthys > Chanodichthys erythropterus. The sequence goes on from NC_090223.1 coordinate 61,422,513, forward strand.
GGCGGGGGCTGCTAGTGGAAGCGACAGGTGTGACAGATGCCGTGGGTGGCGTGGTTGATGGCGGATTGGCGTCAGCTGGCGTGGAGCGCATGCTCTGTAGGGTCTTGACAAGCTCCTCTGTGATCGAGGTGAGACGAGTAAGTTGCTGTTGGTGAACAGCTAAAACACTTGCCTGAGTGGAAAGCTCAGTCAACAGACGCTGTAAAGCCGCTGGATCTTGGTCTGGCGAAGTCTTCTGTAACAGGGCAGACTCTGAATAATCCATATGCAGCTTTATTAATAAATCGTAGTCGTACAGGCTGGGGTCAAACAATGGCAAAGGCAATATAGAAGGCAAGGCAAACTCAGTATCAGGAACAGGCAAGAAGTCAGGGCTGGCGGCAGACAGGGAAGGATAAACCAGATGGCAAACAAACAGAACACAAGGCAGGCAGCGAGCTAGATCAGAGTAGTCAAGGCAGTCCAAGGTCATACACAAGATAAACTAAACACGGGGAATAAACGCTCAGAATTGTTGGCCAGGGCAAAACAAGACTTCGCGGCTGGCAGTGGGTACAAGAGTCTTTTATAGTCCAGGAAGATATGAATCAGGTGGTGAGCTAATCAGGGGAGCAAAGGATAGTGGGAAATGGAGTCCGGGGAATGGTTAGTATTCAGGGGATGGCGCCCTCAGGTGGTGATCGGAGGGAGCCACAGAGGTCGTATTCGTGACACTGGCCCTTGTGAACATCTATCACAAGAAGGGCTAATGGAAGGAAACATCTTTGACAACTTTAATTTGGATAAATGCAATCTCTGAAGCACCTTGAACTGCAAAAGACCATGTCTAATACAAACAGAGGTAGAATGAACATTTCTTTGGGCTTTTGACCATTGGTTGTCTGTAATAGACACTCCTAGGTCATCTTGCCAGGCTCTTTTCAAATGGTCCAATGTAGGTGTTGTTTCTTCCTGTGATAGCACATTGTGGATTTTAGCAATTAGCCCTCTTTGAAATGGATTAGACAAAAACACTGTTTCCATTGCAGAATTTGGGGGCTGATTAGGGAAAGACGGAAATAAGCACTTAACAAAACTTCGGATCTGTAGGTATTTAAAGAAATCTTTATTTTCCAAACTGTATTTGCTCTGTAATTGTTTGAATGTGGGAAAAATATTTTCAATAAATAAATCTTTTAAACATCGAATACCTTTATATTCCCACTGAAGAAATGTCATATTTAAGACTGATGGAGGAAATGTATCATTATTAATCAATGGACTTAAAGCTGACGCATCCCTCCATCTGTAATGCATCCTAATCTGGGACCAGATTTAAACTGAATGCCTTGCTTTGGTCAACATTTTAACTGTTCTTGAAGTGTATACTAATTCCAGTTCTGTCTGCAAAGCCAGCTTTTTCTTATGTAGAGTTACTGAGGGACTAGATGAATGTTGTCTGTCCATTTCTGTTATTTCTTTTTTTTTAGTTGAGTTTCTATTTCCCTTTGTTGCTTGTTTTTAGGCTTTTCCATGAGATTACCTGGCCTCTAATGTATGCCTTCAGCGCTTCCCAGAGGGTGGATTTTGTGACATCTGGAGTGTCATTAAATGATAAATACAAATTTATGTGCTTTTTTATTTCTTCTATTCCTTCTTTGCTTGATAGTATGCTGTTATCAAACCTCCAGGTCTTCGATGTTTGATTATATCCGAAAGTTAAATGCAGAGTTAGAGGACTATGATCTGACACCATTAATGTTTCATAATTGCAATGTTTCGTTTGTTGAAGGAGTTTACTATCTATTAAAAAGTAATCTATTCTGGTATAAGTCTGATGAACTGGGGAATAATAAGAATATTGCTGTGTATTGGGGTGCAGGGTTCTCCATGTATCTTTTTTTTTTTAAGTATTCATGAATTTCTTAACACTTTTTGCCATTTTAGTCACAGTAACCAGTCTCCGTGATGACCTATCCAGGTCAGAATCAAGCACTAAATTAAAATCTCCCCCAATTATCAGTTGATGAGAGTCCATGTCAGGTATTTTTAATAACAATGAGTTTATAAATTGTTCGTCATCAACGTTGGCCGCATATATATTTACTAATGTGATCAAATTATCATAAAGTTTACCAGTGACTATGATGAATCTGCCTTGAGAGTCTGGTATTATCTTTGAAGCGATAAACGGTACAGTTTTTTAAATTAATATTGCTGTACCCCTACTCTTTGCACCGAAGTTAGAGTGAAATATCTGTCCAATCCATTTATTGCGTAATCTGTTGTGATTAGAGATGTTCCGATACCCCTTTTCCATTCCCAATACCGATTCCGATACCTGAGCTCAGGGTATTGGCCGATACCGAGTACCGATCCGATACCTGGGTGTGTATCTGTATATATATATACTACTAGCCCTGTATGAATTGATAGAATTATTTATGGTGTGCTTCAGACTTATCCCTTAATAAAACAAGAACAAAAAACATACAGTGAACTAGAGTATTTTTATTATCTGACATAACATTTGTCAGTTATATTATTTATTTATTTTTAGTGAAAAAGAACTTCAAATGCAGCCACAAATCTAACACTGTAAACTGAAAAAGGTATATTAGTTTTACAATATAACTATAAAAACAGTGCAACAAATAAATCTAGGAATATAATTAGGCTATATAAGAAAATAATCTCTTTAAAACCTGAAGTCCAGAAACAATTTTGTTAAATAAAAATGTCATGTTTTCGACGACTGACAGCAGCTGGTCATCCAGGGTAGCGTTTTCCAAAAGCATTGTTAGCCTAAGTTGATCGTAGCTCCATTGCCACCAATGGAGCTACGATCAACTTAGGCTTACGATGCGTTTGGGAAACGCAGCCCAGAACAATAAACCCGACAATTTTGTCGGTTATCTTTATTTGTCTTTTGAAAACTTTTCTCTTTGTTTGAATGAAGCTGGCACGCCTCATCCTTCTCCATCTTAAGCGCGTCAGACGCCCGAATCGCTCAATTGGCACCGCGTCATTCACGCGAATCGCGCCGCAGGAAGTCAATTCACGTCTTTGCATTGACTTAACATGTAAATCACTCACGCTTATCGCTTCATTCGCGTCTGGTGTAAACACAGCATTAGCCTTTATGTAACCATCGTGTTGCGCGGGGTGACGCGTCTTCAAATGCTTTATTAAGTTATTTGTGTTAAAGTTGCCAATACTTGTGCCACTCGAAATTGCAGCATTGCATATGAGACATGTCGCCGTTTTACTGGTCTGAAATACTGCCAAACAGCAGACATACTACTAGTATCGGAATCGGAACAACCCTAGTTGTGATCTTGATTTTTCAAGTGCTTTTCTTGTAGAAAGCAAATATCCACATCTAGTTATTTCAAATGTGCTAAAATATTACACCGTCTTATGGTTCCATTAAGCCCTTTGCAATTCCAAGTCACAAATTTGACCAAGTTTTGCGACGTTGTTTTAGCCAACATGGTGTTAATCTTGGTCATATTTAATTAATGCATGGTAGTGAAAACTATCTTGTGTGACATCCTCTGAAGTAGAACAAAGACTGAACATATGAACTTTTTCAACATCCCTAAACTAAACGTGCTAGGGTAAAAACAAAGAACAGAAAAGATCTTCATAAAGATCCCTACGTTCCTAATCCCTAAGTCCATGGACACTTGACTTACCCACTTAACTCCTAAAGTTGTAAACTATATACTCCTGGGTCAGATCTCTTGTAGTTGTGGCACACTCTTATTGAATAAAAGTAAACACAAATCAAATCTAGTATAGTAATTAAATTTAACTCCTAAGCCCCTTCCCTAAACTTGAAATTTAAATCAGTTTGTGTTCAATACGCATAGAAACTAGATAAATAACAAATAAATAAATGACAAAACTTTAAAGGGGTAGGAGAAAAATGAATAAATAAATAAATTATAAAATACAGTAAAATAAATATACATATGCATATACCTACATACACCCATGCATTCACACACACCCACACCTCCAGCTATTCCACCCATCAACACATAATTGTTCTGCCCCCTCCTTTTCTCTTTATCAACTTTACTCCAATATCCTCTAAATTAAACGTGTAACGTGTCAAAAGAGAAGTGCCTTTTAGTATGTTTTCCTTGGTGGCATCAACATTGTCTGTTGAAAGGAATACTCAAATACCTTTAATCCTCTACTCCCTGTGCAGTTGTTGGGGCCTGGGTTTTGATAAAGTTTTCAGCTGCCCGTGGGTCAGTGAACGAATGTTTGGTATTGCCCATTGTTATGATCAACTTTGCCGGGTAGTACAGACTGTAGGGTAGTGTTTCTCAACGGGGGCGTTCAGAGAACAACGGGGGGCGTTGGAAGCAAGATTTTTAAAGGGGGGGCGTTCTGGTGTTCTAGGGGGCGTTCACGAGTTTACACCAAAGATCCAGGAAAGACAAGATTAAACTTGTAATTACTTGCAAAAGAATTGCCTACAACATTCTAAAATCTGCCAGTTTCACGCAACATGTAAGCTAGGCTATGTATCGGTTCTTTTGCAACGATTATTTTTCCATTCATAGACCAGTGCTCAAGCGTTGACAAAAATTCACGCGCACAAAAATGTGTTTCGCGCTGACAACTATCCAGCGCTGAACCACGCAGTGGAGGAATGGAAAGTTGACAAGCCATTAAAGTATTGACTTAAGAACCACTTATATTTTCAAATATGTTCAATAAATCATGTTCCCATTCACTCCGGTGACGAATTTTAAAATGAATTAAACTAAATTCTATTTATAAGGTAAAACTTTTACATTTTTAATGTCTAATGACAAAATGTTTCCTTTGTTCACAAAGTAATTTACTGGGCATTGTTGTTAACTCGCAAGACTGTAAGGAGAAAATGACAATTTGATGGATAATTAATTTAAAATTCTGTAATCACATTTAGGTAGTTTCGCCGTCACATCTGAGCGCAAAACGCTGCTTGGATAATTTCAAGATAGGCTAGCTAGTTAAAAATAACTAATAATACAATAATAATTTAATCTAATTGTTCATATGTGTTTATTCTTGTTAGAAGATTATTATTATTTTTTTTTTTACTGATTATGGACACAAATTAATCATGACAAACCAAATAAATTATACCATTGATGATAACAAGCTGATACCAAGGTATTTAAGCCTATAATTATAACTTAATTTTTCATGAAAAATCATGATTGTATTTACTTATCTTTTTCGAAAGTAAGATTAATGTAAGCAGCTTCTTGCAATACTCTCCTAAATGCGTAATAACACATTAGCGCTGAAATGACCGTATGGTCGTTTTTACTGTCCAATGACAGCCCATACTCTGAGTGGCATGGGAGAGAGTCGGAAGTTGATTTGATGCCCCTACGAGTTTATAATAGCATATTTTAACTATATTTGCAATTGTTTTTAAATGCTGGCTTTATTAAACTATGTTTTAAAGATGTCAATAAACAGTCTCATATATCGATTTATTTTTAATATACTATATTTAGGGCCCAAGCGAAAATTCGCACAGGGCCCTCTTGTTCTTCTAAGGATTATTAGGGCCCAAGCGAAAATTCGCGCAGGGCCCTCTTGTTCTTCTAAGGATTATTAGGGCCCAAGCGAAAATTCGCGCAGGGCCCTCTTGTTCTTCTAAGGATTATTATTAGGGCCCAAGCGAAAATTCGCGCAGGGCCCTCTTGTTCTTCTAAGGATTATTATTATTATTTTTTTTTTTTTTTTTTTTTTTTCGTCTTCCGGGGCTTTTTGGGGGCCTTAACATGCTCAAAAACTCTTGAAAATTGGCACACACATTGGAATCCGCGGCCATTAGGACGCCGGAGAGGTTGGTACCCGGGCGTGGCAGGGGGGCTCGACAGCGCCCCCTTGAAAAAAGTCTGAAAATTTGGTCCATATATTAAACATGCTTGCACGTATTAGTATGAAACTCGGTACACATATAGACCTCATCGGGCCGAACAACTTTCGCGCTCTAAGTTAATCGCCACGCCAACAGGAAGTCAGCTATTAAGGGTTGTTTGAAAAACGCATGCTCTGGAATTTGATATACTCCTCCTAGACGATTAATCCGATCGCCACCAAACTCGGTCAGCATGAAGTCAAGACACTGATGATTAAAAATTGCCAGGGGATTTTTGATATCTCGAACGGTTTGGCCGTGGCGAGGCAACGAATTTATGGCGAGAAAAAGGAAACAGGAAATGTGTTATAACGTCTTAATACATATATTGATCTTTATGAAACTTCACGAGTGTGTTCGTTATAGGAGTCTGATCACATGGATGTGACTATTGTGAGTCAAAGTTATAGCGCCACCAACTGGCAGCAGGAAGTGTATCACTTTTTGAAATGTTTTGAGATCACCCTCTTATTTTTACCTGATTTGCTTCAAACTTCATCAGTGTAATGTCAATACACAGCAGATGTAGACCTATGACAGGATTTTTGATATTTGAAATATTGTTGCCATGGCAACAGGTCAAACTGTAATAATATTCTTGAGTTTTTTTGAGGCTCTTAACATGCTTCAAATTGCATGAAACTCGACACACACATCAATATTGTCAACCAGTAGACATGGACAAAGCCATAGAAATGGGCGTGGTGGAGGGGCTCAGTAGCGCCACCTTTTGACAAAAGTGGGGGGGTTAGTTTTTCCTACAGTCACCAAACTCGGTACACATATTATTCTCATCAAGCCGGACAATTTTCTAATTTACATTCATTAGCTCCGACCAACAGGAAGTCAGCTATTTTGGTTTGAATGTTAATTTTTTGAAAAAAAACAGGCTATGAATTTTATACTACTACTCCTACAGGGTTTATCCAATTTACACCAAGCTTTTTTTAACTTGTTGCGAACACATTGAAGTTGTTTAATTGCAAACGGATTTTGGATATCTCAAACGGTTTGGCCGTGGCGAGGCAACGAATTTATGGCGAGAAAAGGGAAACAGGAAATGTGTTATAACTTCTGCATATATTGATTGATGTTTATGAAACTTCAGGAGTGTGTTGGTTGTAGTAGTCTGATCACATGGATGTAACTATTGTGAGTCAAAGTTATAGCGCCACCAAATGGCAGCAAGAAGTGTATCACTTTTAAAATGCTTTGAGATCACCCTCTTATTTTTACCTGATTTGCTTCAAACTTCATCAGTGTAATGTCAATACACAGCAGATGTAGACCTATGACAGGATTTTTGATATTTGAAATATTGTTGCCATGGCAACAGGTCAAACTGTAATAATATTCTTGAGTGTTTTTGAGGCTCTTAACATGCTTCAAATTGCATGAAACTCGACACACACATCAATATTGTCAACCAGTAGACATGGACAAAGCCATACAAATGGGCGTGGTGGAGGGGCTCAGTAGCGCCACCTTTTGACAAAAGTGGGGGTTAGTTTTTCCTACAGTCACCAAACTCGGTACACATATTATTCTCATCAAGCCGGACAATTTTCTAATTTACATTCATTAGCTCCGACCAACAGGAAGTCAGCTATTTTGGTTTGAATGTTAATTTTTTGAAAAAACAGGCTATGAATTTTATACTACTACTCCTACAGGGTTTATCCAATTTACACCAAGCTTTTTTTAACTTGTTGCTAACACATTGAAGTTGTTTAATTGCAAACGGATTTTGGATATCTCAAACGGTTTGGCCGTGGCGAGGCAACGAATTTATGGCAAGAAAAGGGAAACAAAGTGTTATAACTTCTGCATACATTAATTGATTTTGATGAAACTTTGGCTTAGTCTTCGTTGTACAAGGCTGATCACATGGATTTGACTATTGTGATTCAAAGTCATAGCGCCACCAACTGGAAGCAGAAAATGTGTCACTTTCAGCATACATTGAGATCACCCTCTTATTTTTACCTGATTTGCTTCAAAATTCATCAGAATAATGTTAAAACTTGGCACATGTAATCCTTTGAAAATGGGCAGGGAGGAAGGGGTCTATAGCGGCACCTTGTAGTGCAGTAAATGTGGAGTGAATTTGACATAGTCCTTTGATGTTTAACCGTTTTAAGTGCCTATTGCCCGCTGTGCACAGTTGCCCTGAAGCCACCGGGGTGGCGGTGCCACCGGGCTTGGGCCCGCCATCGCTGCTCGCAGCTATATATTTTTTTTTTTTTTTTTTATTATTTTATTTTTTTTTTCCGTCTTCCGGGGCTTTTTGGGGGCCTTAACATGCTCAAAAACTCTTGAAAATTGGCACACACATTGGAATCCGCGGCCATTAGGACGCCGGAGAGGCTGGTACCCGGGCGTGGCAGGGGCTCGACAGCGCCCCCTTGAAAAAGTCTGAAAATTTGGTCCATATATTAAACATGCTTGCACGTATTAGTATGAAACTCGGTACACATATAGACCCCATCGGGCCGAACAACTTTCGCGCTCTAAGTTAATCGCCACGCCAACAGGAAGTCAGCTATTAAGGGTTGTTTGAAAAACGCATGCTCTGGAATTTGATATACTCCTCCTAGACGATTAATCCGATCGCCACCAAACTCGGTCAGCATGAAGTCAAGACACTGATGATTAAAAATTGCCAGGGGATTTTTGATATCTCGAACGGTTTGGCCGTGGCGAGGCAACGAATTTATGGCGAGAAAAAGGAAACAGGAAATGTGTTATAACGTCTTAATACATATATTGATCTTTATGAAACTTCACGAGTGTGTTCGTTATAGGAGCTGATCACATGGATGTGACTATTGTGAGTCAAAGTTATAGCGCCACCAACTGGCAGCAGGAAGTGTATCACTTTTTGAAATGTTTTGAGATCACCCTCTTATTTTTACCTGATTTGCTTCAAACTTCATCAGTGTAATGTCAATACACAGCAGATGTAGACCTATGACAGGATTTTTGATATTTGAAATATTGTTGCCATGGCAACAGGTCAAACTGTAATAATATTCTTGAGTGTTTTTGAGGCTCTTAACATGCTTCAAATTGCATGAAACTCGACACACACATCAATATTGTCAACCAGTAGACATGGACAAAGCCATAGAAATGGGCGTGGTGGAGGGGCTCAGTAGCGCCACCTTTTGACAAAAGTGGGGGGGTTAGTTTTTCCTACAGTCACCAAACTCGGTACACATATTATTCTCATCAAGCCGGACAATTTTCTAATTTACATTCATTAGCTCCGACCAACAGGAAGTCAGCTATTTTGGTTTGAATGTTAATTTTTTGAAAAAACAGGCTTTGAATTTTATACTACTACTCCTACAGGGTTTATCCAATTTACACCAAGCTTTTTTTAACTTGTTGCGAACACATTGAAGTTGTTTAATTGCAAACGGATTTTGGATATCTCAAACGGTTTGGCCGTGGCGAGGCAACGAATTTATGGCGAGAAAAGGGAAACAGGAAATGTGTTATAACTTCTGCATACATTGATTGATGTTTATGAAACTTCAGGAGTGTGTTGGTTGTAGTAGTCTGATCACATGGATGTAACTATTGTGAGTCAAAGTTATAGCGCCACCAAATGGCAGCAAGAAGTGTATCACTTTTAAAATGCTTTGAGATCACCCTCTTATTTTTACCTGATTTGCTTCAAACTTCATCAGTGTAATGTCAATACACAGCAGATGTAGACCTATGACAGGATTTTTGATATTTGAAATATTGTTGCCATGGCAACAGGTCAAACTGTAATAATATTCTTGAGTGTTTTTGAGGCTCTTAACATGCTTCAAATTGCATGAAACTCGACACACACATCAATATTGTCAACCAGTAGACATGGACAAAGCCATAGAAATGGGCGTGGTGGAGGGGCTCAGTAGCGCCACCTTTTGACAAAAGTGGGGGGGTTAGTTTTTCCTACAGTCACCAAACTCGGTACACATATTATTCTCATCAAGCCGGACAATTTTCTAATTTACATTCATTAGCTCCGACCAACAGGAAGTCAGCTATTTTGGTTTGAATGTTAATTTTTTGAAAAAACAGGCTATGAATTTTATACTACTACTCCTACAGGGTTTATCCAATTTACACCAAGCTTTTTTTAACTTGTTGCGAACACATTGAAGTTGTTTAATTGCAAACGGATTTTGGATATCTCAAACGGTTTGGCCGTGGCGAGGCAACGAATTTATGGCGAGAAAAGGGAAACAGGAAATGTGTTATAACTTCTGCATACATTGATTGATGTTTATGAAACTTCAGGAGTGTGTTGGTTGTAGTAGTCTGATCACATGGATGTAACTATTGTGAGTCAAAGTTATAGCGCCACCAAATGGCAGCAAGAAGTGTATCACTTTTAAAATGCTTTGAGATCACCCTCTTATTTTTACCTGATTTGCTTCAAACTTCATCAGTGTAATGTCAATACACAGCAGATGTAGACCTATGACAGGATTTTTGATATTTGAAATATTGTTGCCATGGCAACAGGTCAAACTGTAATAATATTCTTGAGTGTTTTTGAGGCTCTTAACATGCTTCAAATTGCATGAAACTCGACACACACATCAATATTGTCAACCAGTAGACATGGACAAAGCCAAAGAAATGGGCGTGGTGGAGGGGCTCAGTAGCGCCACCTTTTGACAAAAGTGGGGGGATTAGTTTTTCCTACAGTCACCAAACTCGGTACACATATTATTCTCATCAAGCCGGACAATTTTCTAATTTACATTCATTAGCTCCGACCAACAGGAAGTCAGCTATTTTGGTTTGAATGTTAATTTTTTGAAAAAACAGGCTATGAATTTGATACTACTACTCCTACAGGGTTTATCCAATTTACACCAAGCTTTTTTTAACTTGTTGCTAACACATTGAAGTTGTTTAATTGCAAACGGATTTTGGATATCTCAAACGGTTTGGCCGTGGCGAGGCAACGAATTTATGGCAAGAAAAGGGAAACAAAGTGTTATAACTTCTGCATACATTAATTGATTTTGATGAAACTTTGGCTTAGTCTTCGTTGTACAAGGCTGATCACATGGATTTGACTATTGTGATTCAAAGTCATAGCGCCACCAACTGGAAGCAGAAAATGTGTCACTTTCAGCATACATTGAGATCACCCTCTTATTTTTACCTGATTTGCTTCAAAATTCATCAGAATAATGTTAAAACTTGGCACATGTAATCCTTTGAAAATGGGCAGGGAGGAGGGGCTCTATAGCGGCACCTTGTAGTGCAGTAAATGTGGAGTGAATTTGACATAGTCCTTTGATGTTTAACCGTTTTAAGTGCCTATTGCCCGCTGTGCACAGTTGCCCTGAAGCCACCGGGGTGGCGGTGCCACCGGGCTTGGGCCCGCCATCGCTGCTCGCAGCTATATTTAGGGCCCAAGCGAAAATTCGCGCAGGGCCCTCTTGTTCTTCTAAGGATTATTATTATTTTTTTTTTATTTTTTTTTTCCGTCTTCCGGGGCTTTTTGGGGGCCTTAACATGCTCAAAAACTCTTGAAAATTGGCACACACATTGGAATCCGCGGCCATTAGGACGCCGGAGAGGCTGGTACCCGGGCGTGGCAGGGGGGCTCGACAGCGCCCCCTTGAAAAAAGTCTGAAAATTTGGTCCATATATTAAACATGCTTGCACGTATTAGTATGAAACTCGGTACACATATAGACCTCATCGGGCCGAACAACTTTCGCGCTCTAAGTTAATCGCCACGCCAACAGGAAGTCAGCTATTAAGGGTTGTTTGAAAAACGCATGCTCTGGAATTTGATATACTCCTCCTAGACGATTAATCCGATCGCCACCAAACTCGGTCAGCATGAAGTCAAGACACTGATGATTAAAAATTGCCAGGGGATTTTTGATATCTCGAACGGTTTGGCCGTGGCGAGGCAACGAATTTATGGCGAGAAAAAGGAAACAGGAAATGTGTTATAACGTCTTAATACATATATTGATCTTTATGAAACTTCACGAGTGCGTTCGTTATAGGAGTCTGATCACATGGATGTGACTATTGTGAGTCAAAGTTATAGCGCCACCAACTGGCAGCAGGAAGTGTATCACTTTTTGAAATGTTTTGAGATCACCCTCTTATTTTTACCTGATTTGCTTCAAACTTCATCAGTGTAATGTCAATACACAGCAGATGTAGACCTATGACAGGATTTTTGATATTTGAAATATTGTTGCCATGGCAACAGGTCAAACTGTAATAATATTCTTGAGTGTTTTTGAGGCTCTTAACATGCTTCAAATTGCATGAAACTCGACACACACATCAATATTGTCAACCAGTAGACATGGACAAAGCCATAGAAATGGGCGTGGTGGAGGGGCTCAGTAGCGCCACCTTTTGACAAAAGTGGGGGGGTTAGTTTTTCCTACAGTCACCAAACTCGGTACACATATTATTCTCATCAAGCCGGACAATTTTCTAATTTACATTCATTAGCTCCGACCAACAGGAAGTCAGCTATTTTGGTTTGAATGTTAATTTTTTGAAAAAACAGGCTATGAATTTTATACTACTACTCCTACAGGGTTTATCCAATTTACACCAAGCTTTTTTAACTTGTTGCGAACACATTGAAGTTGTTTAATTGCAAACGGATTTTGGATATCTCAAACGGTTTGGCCGTGGCGAGGCAACGAATTTATGGCGAGAAAAGGGAAACAGGAAATGTGTTATAACTTCTGCATACATTGATTGATGTTTATGAAACTTCAGGAGTGTGTTGGTTGTAGTAGTCTGATCACATGGATGTAACTATTGTGAGTCAAAGTTATAGCGCCACCAAATGGCAGCAAGAAGTGTATCACTTTTAAAATGCTTTGAGATCACCCTCTTATTTTTACCTGATTTGCTTCAAACTTCATCAGTGTAATGTCAATACACAGCAGATGTAGACCTATGACAGGATTTTTGATATTTGAAATATTGTTGCCATGGCAACAGGTCAAACTGTAATAATATTCTTGAGTGTTTTTGAGGCTCTTAACATGCTTCAAATTGCATGAAACTCGACACACACATCAATATTGTCAACCAGTAGACATGGACAAAGCCATAGAAATGGGCGTGGTGGAGGGGCTCAGTAGCGCCACCTTTTGACAAAAGTGGGGGTTAGTTTTTCCTACAGTCACCAAACTCGGTACACATATTATTCTCATCAAGCCGGACAATTTTCTAATTTACATTCATTAGCTCCGACCAACAGGAAGTCAGCTATTTTGGTTTGAATGTTAATTTTTTGAAAAAACAGGCTATGAATTTTATACTACTACTCCTACAGGGTTTATCCAATTTACACCAAGCTTTTTTTAACTTGTTGCTAACACATTGAAGTTGTTTAATTGCAAACGGATTTTGGATATCTCAAACGGTTTGGCCGTGGCGAGGCAACGAATTTATGGCAAGAAAAGGGAAACAAAGTGTTATAACTTCTGCATACATTAATTGATTTTGATGAAACTTTGGCTTAGTCTTCGTTGTACAAGGCTGATCACATGGATTTGACTATTGTGATTCAAAGTCATAGCGCCACCAACTGGAAGCAGAAAATGTGTCACTTTCAGCATACATTGAGATCACCCTCTTATTTTTACCTGATTTGCTTCAAAATTCATCAGAATAATGTTAAAACTTGGCACATGTAATCCTTTGAAAATAGGCAGGGAGGAGGGGCTCTATAGCGGCACCTTGTAGTGCAGTAAATGTGGAGTGAATTTGACATAGTCCTTTGATGTTTAACCGTTTTAAGTGCCTATTGCCCGCTGTGCACAGTTGCCCTGAAGCCACCGGGGTGGCGGTGCCACCGGGCTTGGGCCCGCCATCGCTGCTCGCAGCTATATTTATTATTTTTTTTTTTTTTTTTTTTCGTCTTCCGGGGCTTTTTGGGGGCCTTAACATGCTCAAAAACTCTTGAAAATTGGCACACACATTGGAATCCGCGGCCATTAGGACGCCGGAGAGGCTGGTACCCGGGCGTGGCAGGGGGGCTCGACAGCGCCCCCTTGAAAAAAGTCTGAAAATTTGGTCCATATATTAAACATGCTTGCACGTATTAGTATGAAACTCGGTACACATATAGACATCATCGGGCCGAACAACTTTCGCGCTCTAAGTTAATCGCCACGCCAACAGGAAGTCAGCTATTAAGGGTTGTTTGAAAAACGCATGCTCTGGAATTTGATATACTCCTCCTAGACGATTAATCCGATCGCCACCAAACTCGGTCAGCATGAAGTCAAGACACTGATGATTAAAAATTGCCAGGGGATTTTTGATATCTCGAACGGTTTGGCCGTGGCGAGGCAACGAATTTATGGCGAGAAAAAGGAAACAGGAAATGTGTTATAACGTCTTAATACATATATTGATCTTTCTGAAACTTCACGAGTGTGTTCGTTATAGGAGTCTGATCACATGGATGTGACTATTGTGAGTCAAAGTTATAGCGCCACCAACTGGCAGCAGGAAGTGTATCACTTTTTGAAATGTTTTGAGATCACCCTCTTATTTTTACCTGATTTGCTTCAAACTTCATCAGTGTAATGTCAATACACAGCAGATGTAGACCTATGACAGGATTTTTGATATTTGAAATATTGTTGCCATGGCAACAGGTCAAACTGTAATAATATTCTTGAGTGTTTTTGAGGCTCTTAACATGCTTCAAATTGCATGAAACTCGACACACACATCAATATTGTCAACCAGTAGACATGGACAAAGCCATAGAAATGGGCGTGGTGGAGGGGCTCAGTAGCGCCACCTTTTGACAAAAGTGGGGGTTAGTTTTTCCTACAGTCACCAAACTCGGTACACATATTATTCTCATCAAGCCGGACAATTTTCTAATTTACATTCATTAGCTCCGACCAACAGGAAGTCAGCTATTTTGGTTTGAATGTTAATTTTTTGAAAAAACAGGCTATGAATTTTATACTACTACTCCTACAGGGTTTATCCAATTTACACCAAGCTTTTTTTAACTTGTTGCGAACACATTGAAGTTGTTTAATTGCAAACGGATTTTGGATATCTCAAACGGTTTGGCCGTGGCGAGGCAACGAATTTATGGCAAGAAAAGGGAAACAGGAAATGTGTTATAACTTCTGCATACATTGATTGATGTTTATGAAACTTCAGGAGTGTGTTGGTTGTAGTAGTCTGATCACATGGATGTAACTATTGTGAGTCAAAGTTATAGCGCCACCAAATGGCAGCAAGAAGTGTATCACTTTTAAAATGCTTTGAGATCACCCTCTTATTTTTACCTGATTTGCTTCAAACTTCATCAGTGTAATGTCAATACACAGCAGATGTAGACCTATGACAGGATTTTTGATATTTGAAATATTGTTGCCATGGCAACAGGTCAAACTGTAATAATATTCTTGAGTGTTTTTGAGGCTCTTAACATGCTTCAAATTGCATGAAACTCGACACACACATCAATATTGTCAACCAGTAGACATGGACAAAGCCATAGAAATGGGCGTGGTGGAGGGGCTCAGTAGCGCCACCTTTTGACAAAAGTGGGGGGATTAGTTTTTCCTACAGTCACCAAACTCGGTACACATATTATTCTCATCAAGCCGGACAATTTTCTAATTTACATTCATTAGCTCCGACCAACAGGAAGTCAGCTATTTTGGTTTGAATGTTAATTTTTTGAAAAAACAGGCTATGAATTTTATACTACTACTCCTACAGGGTTTATCCAATTTACACCAAGCTTTTTTTAACTTGTTACTAACACATTGAAGTTGTTTAATTGCAAACGGATTTTGGATATCTCAAACGGTTTGGCCGTGGCGAGGCAACGAATTTATGGCAAGAAAAGGGAAACAAAGTGTTATAACTTCTGCATACATTAATTGATTTTGATGAAACTTTGGCTTAGTCTTCGTTGTACAAGGCTGATCACATGGATTTAACTATTGTGATTCAAAGTCATAGCGCCACCAACTGGAAGCAGAAAATGTGTCACTTTCAGCATACATTGAGATCACCCTCTTATTTTTACCTGATTTGCTTCAAAATTCATCAGAATAATGTTAAAACTTGGCACATGTAATCCTTTGAAAATGGGCAGGGAGGAGGGGCTCTATAACGGCACCTTGTAGTGCAGTAAATGTGGAGTGAATTTGACATAGTCCTTTGATGTTTAACCGTTTTAAGTGCCTATTGCCCGCTGTGCACAGTTGCCCTGAAGCCACCGGGGTGGCGGTGCCACTGGGCTTGGGCCCGCCATCGCTGCTCGCAGCTATATTTATTTATTTTTTTATTTTTTTTTCCGTCTTCCGGGGCTTTTTGGGGGCCTTAACATGCTCAAAAACTCTTGAAAATTGGCACACACATTGGAATCCGCGGCCATTAGGACGCCGGAGAGGCTGGTACCCGGGCGTGGCAGGGGGGCTCGACAGCGCCCCCTTGAAAAAAGTCTGAAAATTTGGTCCATATATTAAACATGCTTGCACATATTAGTATGAAACTCGGTACACATATAGACCTCATCGGGCCGAACAACTTTCGCACTCTAAGTTAATCGCCACGCCAACAGGAAGTCAGCTATTAAGGGTTGTTTGAAAAACGCATGCTCTGGAATTTGATATACTCCTCCTAGACGATTAATCCGATCGCCACCAAACTCGGTCAGCATGAAGTCAAGACACTGATGATTAAAAATTGCCAGGGGATTTTTGATATCTCGAACGGTTTGGCCGTGGCGAGGCAACGAATTTATGGCGAGAAAAAGGAAACAGGAAATGTGTTATAACGTCTTAATACATATATTGATCTTTATGAAACTTCACGAGTGTGTTCGTTATAGGAGTCTGATCACATGGATGTGACTATTGTGAGTCAAAGTTATAGCGCCACCAACTGGCAGCAGGAAGTGTATCACTTTTTGAAATGTTTTGAGATCACCCTCTTATTTTTACCTGATTTGCTTCAAACTTCATCAGTGTAATGTCAATACACAGCAGATGTAGACCTATGACAGGATTTTTGATATTTGAAATATTGTTGCCATGGCAACAGGTCAAACTGTAATAATATTCTTGAGTGTTTTTGAGGCTCTTAACATGCTTCAAATTGCATGAAACTCGACACACACATCAATATTGTCAACCAGTAGACATGGACAAAGCCATAGAAATGGGCGTGGTGAAGGGGCTCAGTAGCGCCACCTTTTGACAAAAGTGGGGGTTAGTTTTTCCTACAGTCACCAAACTCGGTACACATATTGTTCTCATCAAGCCGGACAATTTTCTAATTTACATTCATTAGCTCCGACCAACAGGAAGTCGGCTATTTTTGTTTGAATGTTAATTTTTTGAAAAAACAGGCTATGAATTTTATACTACTACTCCTACAGGGTTTATCCAATTTACACCAAGCTTTTTTTAACTTGTTGCTAACACATTGAAGTTGTTTAATTGCAAACGGATTTTGGATACCTCAAACGGTTTGGCCGTGGCGAGGCAACAAATTTATGGCGAGAAAAAGGAAACAGGAAATGTGTTATAACGTCTGCATACATATATTGATCTTTATGAAACTTCACGAGTGTGTTGGTTGTAGTACTCTGATCACATGGATGTGACTCTTGTGAGTCAAAGTTATAGCACCACCAACTGGCAGCAGGAAGTGTATCACTTTTTGAAATGCTTTGAGATCACCCTCTTATTTTTACCTGATTTGCTTCAAACTTCATCAGTGTAATGTCAATACACAGCAGATGTAGACCTATGACAGGATTTTTGATATTTGAAATATTGTTGCCATGGCAACAGGTCAAACTGTAATAATATTCTTGAGTGTTTTTGAGGCTCTTAACATGCTTCAAATTGCATGAAACTCGACACACACATCAATATTGTCAACAAGTAGACATGGACAAAGCCATAGAAATGGGCGTGGTGAAGGGGCTCAGTAGCGCCACCTTTTGACAATAGTGTGGGGGTTAGTTTTTCCTACAGTCACCAAACTCGGTACACATATTGTTCTCATCAAGCTGGACAATTTTCTAATTTACATTCATTAGCTCCGACCAACAGGAAGTCGGCTATTTTTGTTTGAATGTTAATTTTTTGAAAAAACAGGCTATGAATTTTATACTACTACTCCTACAGGGTTTATCCAATTTACACCAAGCTTTTTTTAACTTGTTGCTAACACATTGAAGTTGTTTAATTGCAAACGGATTTTGGATATCTCAAACGGTTTGGCCGTGGCGAGGCAACGAATTTATGGCAAGAAAAGGGAAACAAAGTGTTATAACTTCTGCATACATTAATTGATTTTGATGAAACTTTGGCTTAGTCTTCGTTGTACAAGGCTGATCACATGGATTTAACTATTGTGATTCAAAGTCATAGCGCCACCAACTGGAAGCAGAAAATGTGTCACTTTCAGCATACATTGAGATCACCCTCTTATTTTTACCTGATTTGCTTCAAAATTCATCAGAATAATGTTAAAACTTGGCACATGCTCTATAACGGCACCTTGTAGTGCAGTAAATGTGGAGTGAATTTGACATAGTCCTTTGATGTTTAACCGTTTTAAGTGCCTATTGCCCGCTGTGCACAGTTGCCCTGAAGCCACCGGGGTGGCGGTGCCACTGGGCTTGGGCCCGCCATCGCTGCTCGCAGCTATATTTATTTATTTTTTTATTTTTTTTTCCGTCTTCCGGGGCTTTTTGGGGGCCTTAACATGCTCAAAAACTCTTGAAAATTGGCACACACATTGGAATCCGCGGCCATTAGGACGCCGGAGAGGCTGGTACCCGGGCGTGGCAGGGGGGCTCGACAGCGCCCCCTTGAAAAAAGTCTGAAAATTTGGTCCATATATTAAACATGCTTGCACATATTAGTATGAAACTCGGTACACATATAGACCTCATCGGGCCGAACAACTTTCGCGCTCTAAGTTAATCGCCACGCCAACAGGAAGTCAGCTATTAAGGGTTGTTTGAAAAACGCATGCTCTGGAATTTGATATACTCCTCCTAGACGATTAATCCGATCGCCACCAAACTCGGTCAGCATGAAGTCAAGACACTGATGATTAAAAATTGCCAGGGGATTTTTGATATCTCGAACGGTTTGGCCGTGGCGAGGCAACGAATTTATGGCGAGAAAAAGGAAACAGGAAATGTGTTATAACGTCTTAATACATATATTGATCTTTATGAAACTTCACGAGTGTGTTCGTTATAGGAGTCTGATCACATGGATGTGACTATTGTGAGTCAAAGTTATAGCGCCACCAACTGGCAGCAGGAAGTGTATCACTTTTTGAAATGTTTTGAGATCACCCTCTTATTTTTACCTGATTTGCTTCAAACTTCATCAGTGTAATGTCAATACACAGCAGATGTAGACCTATGACAGGATTTTTGATATTTGAAATATTGTTGCCATGGCAACAGGTCAAACTGTAATAATATTCTTGAGTGTTTTTGAGGCTCTTAACATGCTTCAAATTGCATGAAACTCGACACACACATCAATATTGTCAACCAGTAGACATGGACAAAGCCATAGAAATGGGCGTGGTGAAGGGGCTCAGTAGCGCCACCTTTTGACAAAAGTGGGGGTTAGTTTTTCCTACAGTCACCAAACTCGGTACACATATTGTTCTCATCAAGCCGGACAATTTTCTAATTTACATTCATTAGCTCCGACCAACAGGAAGTCGGCTATTTTTGTTTGAATGTTAATTTTTTGAAAAAACAGGCTATGAATTTTATACTACTACTCCTACAGGGTTTATCCAATTTACACCAAGCTTTTTTTAACTTGTTGCTAACACATTGAAGTTGTTTAATTGCAAACGGATTTTGGATACCTCAAACGGTTTGGCCGTGGCGAGGCAACAAATTTATGGCGAGAAAAAGGAAACAGGAAATGTGTTATAACGTCTGCATACATATATTGATCTTTATGAAACTTCACGAGTGTGTTGGTTGTAGTACTCTGATCACATGGATGTGACTCTTGTGAGTCAAAGTTATAGCACCACCAACTGGCAGCAGGAAGTGTATCACTTTTTGAAATGCTTTGAGATCACCCTCTTATTTTTACCTGATTTGCTTCAAACTTCATCAGTGTAATGTCAATACACAGCAGATGTAGACCTATGACAGGATTTTTGATATTTGAAATATTGTTGCCATGGCAACAGGTCAAACTGTAATAATATTCTTGAGTGTTTTTGAGGCTCTTAACATGCTTCAAATTGCATGAAACTCGACACACACATCAATATTGTCAACAAGTAGACATGGACAAAGCCATAGAAATGGGCGTGGTGAAGGGGCTCAGTAGCGCCACCTTTTGACAAAAGTGGGGGGTTAGTTTTTCCTACAGTCACCAAACTCGGTACACATATTGTTCTCATCAAGCTGGACAATTTTCTAATTTACATTCATTAGCTCCGACCAACAGGAAGTCGGCTATTTTTGTTTGAATGTTAATTTTTTGAAAAAACAGGCTATGAATTTTATACTACTACTCCTACAGGGTTTATCCAATTTACACCAAGCTTTTTTAACTTGTTGCTAACACATTGAAGTTGTTTAATTGCAAACGGATTTTGGATATCTCAAACGGTTTGGCCGTGGCGAGGCAACGAATTTATGGCAAGAAAAGGGAAACAAAGTGTTATAACTTCTGCATACATTAATTGATTTTGATGAAACTTTGGCTTAGTCTTCGTTGTACAAGGCTGATCACATGGATTTAACTATTGTGATTCAAAGTCATAGCGCCACCAACTGGAAGCAGAAAATGTGTCACTTTCAGCATACATTGAGATCACCCTCTTATTTTTACCTGATTTGCTTCAAAATTCATCAGAATAATGTTAAAACTTGGCACATGCTCTATAACGGCACCTTGTAGTGCAGTAAATGTGGAGTGAATTTGACATAGTCCTTTGATGTTTAACCGTTTTAAGTGCCTATTGCCCGCTGTGCACAGTTGCCCTGAAGCCACCGGGGTGGCGGTGCCACTGGGCTTGGGCCCGCCATCGCTGCTCGCAGCTATATTTATTTTTTTTTTTATTTTTTTTTCCGTCTTCCGGGGCTTTTTGGGGGCCTTAACATGCTCAAAAACTCTTGAAAATTGGCACACACATTGGAATCCGCGGCCATTAGGACGCCGGAGAGGCTGGTACCCGGGCGTGGCAGGGGGGCTCGACAGCGCCCCCTTGAAAAAAGTCTGAAAATTTGGTCCATATATTAAACATGCTTGCACATATTAGTATGAAACTCGGTACACATATAGACCTCATCGGGCTGAACAACTTTCGCGCTCTAAGTTAATCGCCACGCCAACAGGAAGTCAGCTATTAAGGGTTGTTTGAAAAACGCATGCTCTGGAATTTGATATACTCCTCCTAGACGATTAATCCGATCGCCACCAAACTCGGTCAGCATGAAGTCAAGACACTGATGATTAAAAATTGCCAGGGGATTTTTGATATCTCGAACGGTTTGGCCGTGGCGAGGCAACGAATTTATGGCGAGAAAAAGGAAACAGGAAATGTGTTATAACGTCTGCATACATATATTGATCTTTATGAAACTTCACGAGTGTGTTCGTTATAGGAGTCTGATCACATGGATGTGACTATTGTGAGTCAAAGTTATAGCGCCACCAACTGGCAGCAGGAAGTGTATCACTTTTTGAAATGTTTTGAGATCACCCTCTTATTTTTACCTGATTTGCTTCAAACTTCATCAGTGTAATGTCAATACACAGCAGATGTAGATCTATGACAGGATTTTTGATATTTGAAATATTGTTGCCATGGCAACAGGTCAAACTGTAATAATATTCTTGAGTGTTTTTGAGGCTCTTAACATGCTTCAAATTGCATGAAACTCGACACACACATCAATATTGTCAACCAGTAGACATGGACAAAGCCATAGAAATGGGCGTGGTGAAGGGGCTCAGTAGCGCCACCTTTTGACAAAAGTGGGGTGGTTAGTTTTTCCTACAGTCACCAAACTCGGTACACATATTGTTCTCATCAAGCCGGACAATTTTCTAATTTACATTCATTAGCTCCGACCAACAGGAAGTCGGCTATTTTTGTTTGAATGTTAATTTTTTGAAAAAACAGGCTATGAATTTTATACTACTACTCCTACAGGGTTTATCCAATTTACACCAAGCTTTTTTTAACTTGTTGCTAACACATTGAAGTTGTTTAATTGCAAACGGATTTTGGATACCTCAAACGGTTTGGCCGTGGCGAGGCAACAAATTTATGGCGAGAAAAAGGAAACAGGAAATTTGTTATAACGTCTGCATACATATATTGATCTTTATGAAACTTCACGAGTGTGTTGGTTGTAGTACTCTGATCACATGGATGTGACTCTTGTGAGTCAAAGTTATAGCACCACCAACTGGCAGCAGGAAGTGTATCACTTTTTGAAATGCTTTGAGATCACCCTCTTATTTTTACCTGATTTGCTTCAAACTTCATCAGTGTAATGTCAATACACAGCAGATGTAGACCTATGACAGGATTTTTGATATTTGAAATATTGTTGCCATGGCAACAGGTCAAACTGTAATAATATTCTTGAGTGTTTTTGAGGCTCTTAACATGCTTCAAATTGCATGAAACTCGACACACACATCAATATTGTCAACAAGTAGACATGGACAAAGCCATAGAAATGGGCGTGGTGAAGGGGCTCAGTAGCGCCACCTTTTGCCAAAAGTGGGGGGTTAGTTTTTCCTACAGTCACCAAACTCGGTACACATATTGTTCTCATCAAGCTGGACAATTTTCTAATTTACATTCATTAGCTCCGACCAACAGGAAGTCGGCTATTTTTGTTTGAATGTTAATTTTTTGAAAAAACAGGCTATGAATTTTATACTACTACTCCTACAGGGTTTATCCAATTTACACCAAGCTTTTTTTAACTTGTTGCTAACACATTGAAGTTGTTTAATTGCAAACGGATTTTGGATATCTCAAACGGTTTGGCCGTGGCGAGGCAACGAATTTATGGCAAGAAAAGGGAAACAAAGTGTTATAACTTCTGCATACATTAATTGATTTTGATGAAACTTTGGCTTAGTCTTCGTTGTACAAGGCTGATCACATGGATTTGACTATTGTGATTCAAAGTCATAGCGCTACCAACTGGAAGCAGAAAATGTGTCACTTTCAGCATACATTGAGATCACCCTCTTATTTTTACCTGATTTGCTTCAAAATTCATCAGAATAATGTTAAAACTTGGCACATGTAATCCTTTGAAAATGGGCAGGGAGGAGGGGCTCTATAACGGCACCTTGTAGTGCAGTAAATGTGGAGTGAATTTGACATAGTCCTTTGATGTTTAACCGTTTTAAGTGCCTATTGCCCGCTGTGCACAGTTGCCCTGAAGCCACCGGGGTGGCGGTGCCACCGGGCTTGGGCCCGCCATCGCTGCTCGCAGCTATATTTATTATTATTTTTTTTTTTTTTCGTCTTCCGGGGCTTTTTGGGGGCCTTAACATGCTCAAAAACTCTTGAAAATTGGCACACACATTGGAATCCGCGGCCATTAGGACGCCGGAGAGGCTGGTACCCGGGCGTGGCAGGGGGGCTCGACAGCGCCCCCTTGAAAAAAGTCTGAAAATTTGGTCCATATATTAAACATGCTTGCACGTATTAGTATGAAACTCGGTACACATATAGACCTCATCGGGCCGAACAACTTTCGCGCTCTAAGTTAATCGCCACGCCAACAGGAAGTCAGTTATTAAGGGTTGTTTGAAAAACGCATGCTCTGGAATTTGATATACTCCTCCTAGACGATTAATCCGATCGCCACCAAACTCGGTCAGCATGAAGTCAAGACACTGATGATTAAAAATTGCCAGGGGATTTTTGATATCTCGAACGGTTTGGCCGTGGCGAGGCAACGAATTTATGGCGAGAAAAAGGAAACAGGAAATGTGTTATAACGTCTGCATACATATATTGATCTTTATGAAACTTCACGAGTGTGTTGGTTGTAGGAGTCTGATCACATGGATGTGACTATTGTGAGTCAAAGTTATAGCGCCACCAACTGGCAGCAGGAAGTGTATCACTTTTTGAAATGTTTTGAGATCACCCTCTTATTTTTACCTGATTTGCTTCAAACTTCATCAGTGTAATGTCAATACACAGCAGATGTAGACCTATGACAGGATTTTTGATATTTGAAAAATTGTTGCCATGGCAACAGGTCAAACTGTAATAATATTCTTGAGTGTTTTTGAGGCTCTTAACATGCTTCAAATTGCATGAAACTCGACACACACATCAATATTGTCAACCAGTAGACATGGACAAAGCCATAGAAATGGGCGTGGTGGAGGGGCTCAGTAGCGCCACCTTTTGACAAAAGTGGGGGGGTTAGTTTTTCCTACAGTCACCAAACTCGGTACACATATTATTCTCATCAAGCCGGACAATTTTCTAATTTACATTCATTAGCTCCGACCAACAGGAAGTCAGCTATTTTGGTTTGAATGTTAATTTTTTGAAAAAACAGGCTATGAATTTTATACTACTACTCCTACAGGGTTTATCCAATTTACACCAAGCTTTTTTTAACTTGTTGCGAACACATTGAAGTTGTTTAATTGCAAACGGATTTTGGATATCTCAAACGGTTTGGCCGTGGCGAGGCAACGAATTTATGGCGAGAAAAGGGAAACAGGAAATGTGTTATAACTTCTGCATACATTGATTGATGTTTATGAAACTTCAGGAGTGTGTTGGTTGTAGTAGTCTGATCACATGGATGTAACTATTGTGAGTCAAAGTTATAGCGCCACCAAATGGCAGCAAGAAGTGTATCACTTTTAAAATGCTTTGAGATCACCCTCTTATTTTTACCTGATTTGCTTCAAACTTCATCAGTGTAATGTCAATACACAGCAGATGTAGACCTATGACAGGATTTTTGATATTTGAAATATTGTTGCCATGGCAACAGGTCAAACTGTAATAATATTCTTGAGTGTTTTTGAGGCTCTTAACATGCTTCAAATTGCATGAAACTCGACACACACATCAATATTGTCAACCAGTAGACATGGACAAAGCCATAGAAATGGGCGTGGTGGAGGGGCTCAGTAGCGCCACCTTTTGACAAAAGTGGGGGGTTCGTTTTTCCTACAGTCACCAAACTCGGTACACATATTATTCTCATCAAGCCGGACAATTTTCTAATTTACATTCATTAGCTCCGACCAACAGGAAGTCAGCTATTTTGGTTTGAATGTTAATTTTTTGAAAAAACAGGCTATGAATTTTATACTACTTCTCCTACAGGGTTTATCCAATTTACACCAAGCTTTTTTTAACTTGTTGCTAACACATTGAAGTTGTTTAATTGCAAACGGATTTTGGATATCTCAAACGGTTTGGCCGTGGCGAGGCAACGAATTTATGGCAAGAAAAGGGCAACAAAGTGTTATAACTTTTGCATACATTAATTGATTTTGATGAAACTTTGGCTTAGTCTTCGTTGTACAAGGCTGAACACATGGATTTGACTATTGTGATTCAAAGTCATAGCGCCACCAACTGGAAGCAGAAAATGTGTCACTTTCAGCATACATTGAGATCACCCTCTTATTTTTACCTGATTTGCTTCAAAATTCATCAGAATAATGTTAAAACTTGGCACATGTAATCCTTTGAAAATGGGCAGGGAGGAGGGGCTCTATAGCGGCACCTTGTAGTGCAGTAAATGTGGAGTGAATTTGACATAGTCCTTTGATGTTTAACCGTTTTAAGTGCCTATTGCCCGCTGTGCACAGTTGCCCTGAAGCCACCGGGGTGGCGGTGCCACCGGGCTTGGGCCCGCCATCGCTGCTCGCAGCTATATTTATTTATTTTTTTTTTTTTTTTTTTAGTCTTCCGGGGCTTTTTGGGGGCCTTAACATGCTCAAAAACTCTTGAAAATTTGCACACACATTGGAATCCGCGGCCATTAGGAAGCCTCAGAGGCTGGTACCCGGGCGTGGCAGGGGGGCTCGACAGCGCCCCCTTGAAAAAAGTCTGAAAATTTGGTCCATATATTAAACACGCTTGCACGTATTAGTATGAAACTCGGTACACATATAGACCTCATCGGGCCGAACAACTTTCGTGCTCTAAGTTAAGCGCCACGCCAACAGGAAGTCAGCTATTAAGGGTTGTTTGAAAAACGCATGCTCTGGAATTTGATATACTCCTCCTAGATGATTAATCCGATCGCCACCAAACTCGGTCAGCATGAAGTCAAGACACTGATGATTAAAAATTGCCAGCGGATTTTTGATATCTCGAACGGTTTGGCTGTGGCGAGGCAACGAATTTATGGCGAGAAAAAGGAAACAGGAAATGTGTTATAACGTCTTAATACATATATTGATCTTTATGAAACTTCACGAGTGTGTTCGTTATAGGAGTCTGATCACATGGATGTGACTATTGTGAGTCAAAGTTATAGCGCCACCAACTGGCAGCAGGAAGTGTATCACTTTTTGAAATGTTTTGAGATCACCCTCTTATTTTTACCTGATTTGCTTCAAACTTCATCAGTGTAATGTCAATACACAGCAGATGTAGACCTATGACAGGATTTTTGATATTTGAAATATTGTTGCCATGGCAACAGGTCAAACTGTAATAATATTCTTGAGTGTTTTTGAGGCTCTTAACATGCTTCAAATTGCATGAAACTCGACACACACATCAATATTGTCAACCAGTAGACATGGACAAAGCCATAGAAATGGGCGTGGTGAAGGGGCTCAGTAGCGCCACCTTTTGACAAAAGTGGGGGTTAGTTTTTCCTACAGTCACCAAACTCGGTACACATATTGTTCTCATCAAGCCGGACAATTTTCTAATTTACATTCATTAGCTCCGACCAACAGGAAGTCGGCTATTTTTGTTTGAATGTTAATTTTTTGAAAAAACAGGCTATGAATTTTATACTACTACTCCTACAGGGTTTATCCAATTTACACCAAGCTTTTTTTAACTTGTTGCTAACACATTGAAGTTGTTTAATTGCAAACGGATTTTGGATACCTCAAACGGTTTGGCCGTGGCGAGGCAACAAATTTATGGCGAGAAAAAGGAAACAGGAAATGTGTTATAACGTCTGCATACATATATTGATCTTTATGAAACTTCACGAGTGTGTTGGTTGTAGTACTCTGATCACATGGATGTGACTCTTGTGAGTCAAAGTTATAGCACCACCAACTGGCAGCAGGAAGTGTATCACTTTTTGAAATGCTTTGAGATCACCCTCTTATTTTTACCTGATTTGCTTCAAACTTCATCAGTGTAATGTCAATACACAGCAGATGTAGACCTATGACAGGATTTTTGATATTTGAAATATTGTTGCCATGGCAACAGGTCAAACTGTAATAATATTCTTGAGTGTTTTTGAGGCTCTTAACATGCTTCAAATTGCATGAAACTCGACACACACATCAATATTGTCAACAAGTAGACATGGACAAAGCCATAGAAATGGGCGTGGTGAAGGGGCTCAGTAGCGCCACCTTTTGACAAAAGTGGGGGGGTTAGTTTTTCCTACAGTCACCAAACTCGGTACACATATTGTTCTCATCAAGCTGGACAATTTTCTAATTTACATTCATTAGCTCCGACCAACAGGAAGTCGGCTATTTTTGTTTGAATGTTAATTTTTTGAAAAAACAGGCTATGAATTTTATACTACTACTCCTACAGGGTTTATCCAATTTACACCAAGCTTTTTTTAACTTGTTGCTAACACATTGAAGTTGTTTAATTGCAAACGGATTTTGGATATCTCAAACGGTTTGGCCGTGGCGAGGCAACGAATTTATGGCAAGAAAAGGGAAACAAAGTGTTATAACTTCTGCATACATTAATTGATTTTGATGAAACTTTGGCTTAGTCTTCGTTGTACAAGGCTGATCACATGGATTTAACTATTGTGATTCAAAGTCATAGCGCCACCAACTGGAAGCAGAAAATGTGTCACTTTCAGCATACATTGAGATCACCCTCTTATTTTTACCTGATTTGCTTCAAAATTCATCAGAATAATGTTAAAACTTGGCACATGTAATCCTTTGAAAATGGGCAGGGAGGAGGGGCTCTATAACGGCACCTTGTAGTGCAGTAAATGTGGAGTGAATTTGACATAGTCCTTTGATGTTTAACCGTTTTAAGTGCCTATTGCCCGCTGTGCACAGTTGCCCTGAAGCCACCGGGGTGGCGGTGCCACTGGGCTTGGGCCCGCCATCGCTGCTCGCAGCTATATTTATTTTTTTTTTTATTTTTTTTTTCCGTCTTCCGGGGCTTTTTGGGGGCCTTAACATGCTCAAAAACTCTTGAAAATTGGCACACACATTGGAATCCGCGGCCATTAGGACGCCGGAGAGGCTGGTACCCGGGCGTGGCAGGGGGGCTCGACAGCGCCCCCTTGAAAAAAGTCTGAAAATTTGGTCCATATATTAAACATGCTTGCACATATTAGTATGAAACTCGGTACACATATAGACCTCATCGGGCTGAACAACTTTCGCGCTCTAAGTTAATCGCCACGCCAACAGGAAGTCAGCTATTAAGGGTTGTTTGAAAAACGCATGCTCTGGAATTTGATATACTCCTCCTAGACGATTAATCCGATCGCCACCAAACTCGGTCAGCATGAAGTCAAGACACTGATGATTAAAAATTGCCAGGGGATTTTTGATATCTCGAACGGTTTGGCCGTGGCGAGGCAACGAATTTATGGCGAGAAAAAGGAAACAGGAAATGTGTTATAACGTCTGCATACATATATTGATCTTTATGAAACTTCACGAGTGTGTTCGTTATAGGAGTCTGATCACATGGATGTGACTATTGTGAGTCAAAGTTATAGCGCCACCAACTGGCAGCAGGAAGTGTATCACTTTTTGAAATGTTTTGAGATCACCCTCTTATTTTTACCTGATTTGCTTCAAACTTCATCAGTGTAATGTCAATACACAGCAGATGTAGATCTATGACAGGATTTTTGATATTTGAAATATTGTTGCCATGGCAACAGGTCAAACTGTAATAATATTCTTGAGTGTTTTTGAGGCTCTTAACATGCTTCAAATTGCATGAAACTCGACACACACATCAATATTGTCAAACAGTAGACATGGACAAAGCCATAGAAATGGGCGTGGTGAAGGGGCTCAGTAGCGCCACCTTTTGACAAAAGTGGGGGGGTTAGTTTTTCCTACAGTCACCAAACTCGGTACACATATTGTTCTCATCAAGCCGGACAATTTTCTAATTTACATTCATTAGCTCCGACCAACAGGAAGTCGGCTATTTTTGTTTGAATGTTAATTTTTTGAAAAAACAGGCTATGAATTTTATACTACTACTCCTACAGGGTTTATCCAATTTACACCAAGCTTTTTTAACTTGTTGCTAACACATTGAAGTTGTTTAATTGCAAACGGATTTTGGATACCTCAAACGGTTTGGCCGTGGCGAGGCAACAAATTTATGGCGAGAAAAAGGAAACAGGAAATGTGTTATAACGTCTGCATACATATATTGATCTTTATGAAACTTCACGAGTGTGTTGGTTGTAGTACTCTGATCACATGGATGTGACTCTTGTGAGTCAAAGTTATAGCACCACCAACTGGCAGCAGGAAGTGTATCACTTTTTGAAATGCTTTGAGATCACCCTCTTATTTTTACCTGATTTGCTTCAAACTTCATCAGTGTAATGTCAATACACAGCAGATGTAGACCTATGACAGGATTTTTGATATTTGAAATATTGTTGCCATGGCAACAGGTCAAACTGTAATAATATTCTTGAGTGTTTTTGAGGCTCTTAACATGCTTCAAATTGCATGAAACTCGACACACACATCAATATTGTCAACAAGTAGACATGGACAAAGCCATAGAAATGGGCGTGGTGAAGGGGCTCAGTAGCGCCACCTTTTGACAAAAGTGGGGGTTAGTTTTTCCTACAGTCACCAAACTCGGTACACATATTGTTCTCATCAAGCTGGACAATTTTCTAATTTACATTCATTAGCTCCGACCAACAGGAAGTCGGCTATTTTTGTTTGAATGTTAATTTTTTGAAAAAACAGGCTATGAATTTTATACTACTACTCCTACAGGGTTTATCCAATTTACACCAAGCTTTTTTTAACTTGTTGCTAACACATTGAAGTTGTTTAATTGCAAACGGATTTTGGATATCTCAAACGGTTTGGCCGTGGCGAGGCAACGAATTTATGGCAAGAAAAGGGAAACAAAGTGTTATAACTTCTGCATACATTAATTGATTTTGATGAAACTTTGGCTTAGTCTTCGTTGTACAAGGCTGATCACATGGATTTGACTATTGTGATTCAAAGTCATAGCGCTACCAACTGGAAGCAGAAAATGTGTCACTTTCAGCATACATTGAGATCACCCTCTTATTTTTACCTGATTTGCTTCAAAATTCATCAGAATAATGTTAAAACTTGGCACATGTAATCCTTTGAAAATGGGCAGGGAGGAGGGGCTCTATAACGGCACCTTGTAGTGCAGTAAATGTGGAGTGAATTTGACATAGTCCTTTGATGTTTAACCGTTTTAAGTGCCTATTGCCCGCTGTGCACAGTTGCCCTGAAGCCACCGGGGTGGCGGTGCCACCGGGCTTGGGCCCGCCATCGCTGCTCGCAGCTATATTTATTATTATTTTTTTTTTTTTTTCGTCTTCCGGGGCTTTTTGGGGGCCTTAACATGCTCAAAAACTCTTGAAAATTGGCACACACATTGGAATCCGCGGCCATTAGGACGCCGGAGAGGCTGGTACCCGGGCGTGGCAGGGGGGCTCGACAGCGCCCCCTTGAAAAAAGTCTGAAAATTTGGTCCATATATTAAACATGCTTGCACGTATTAGTATGAAACTCGGTACACATATAGACCTCATCGGGCCGAACAACTTTCGCGCTCTAAGTTAATCGCCACGCCAACAGGAAGTCAGTTATTAAGGGTTGTTTGAAAAACGCATGCTCTGGAATTTGATATACTCCTCCTAGACGATTAATCCGATCGCCACCAAACTCGGTCAGCATGAAGTCAAGACACTGATGATTAAAAATTGCCAGGGGATTTTTGATATCTCGAACGGTTTGGCCGTGGCGAGGCAACGAATTTATGGCGAGAAAAAGGAAACAGGAAATGTGTTATAACGTCTGCATACATATATTGATCTTTATGAAACTTCACGAGTGTGTTGGTTGTAGGAGTCTGATCACATGGATGTGACTATTGTGAGTCAAAGTTATAGCGCCACCAACTGGCAGCAGGAAGTGTATCACTTTTTGAAATGTTTTGAGATCACCCTCTTATTTTTACCTGATTTGCTTCAAACTTCATCAGTGTAATGTCAATACACAGCAGATGTAGACCTATGACAGGATTTTTGATATTTGAAAAATTGTTGCCATGGCAACAGGTCAAACTGTAATAATATTCTTGAGTGTTTTTGAGGCTCTTAACATGCTTCAAATTGCATGAAACTCGACACACACATCAATATTGTCAACCAGTAGACATGGACAAAGCCATAGAAATGGGCGTGGTGGAGGGGCTCAGTAGCGCCACCTTTTGACTAAAGTGTGTTGTTTAGTTTTTCCTACAGTCACCAAACTCGGTACACATATTATTCTCATCAAGCCGGACAATTTTCTAATTTACATTCATTAGCTCCGACCAACAGGAAGTCAGCTATTTTGGTTTGAATGTTAATTTTTTGAAAAAACAGGCTATGAATTTTATACTACTACTCCTACAGGGTTTATCCAATTTACACCAAGCTTTTTTTAACTTGTTGCGAACACATTGAAGTTGTTTAATTGCAAACGGATTTTGGATATCTCAAACGGTTTGGCCGTGGCGAGGCAACGAATTTATGGCGAGAAAAGGGAAACAGGAAATGTGTTATAACTTCTGCATACATTGATTGATGTTTATGAAACTTCAGGAGTGTGTTGGTTGTAGTAGTCTGATCACATGGATGTAACTATTGTGAGTCAAAGTTATAGCGCCACCAAATGGCAGCAAGAAGTGTATCACTTTTAAAATGCTTTGAGATCACCCTCTTATTTTTACCTGATTTGCTTCAAACTTCATCAGTGTAATGTCAATACACAGCAGATGTAGACCTATGACAGGATTTTTGATATTTGAAATATTGTTGCCATGGCAACAGGTCAAACTGTAATAATATTCTTGAGTGTTTTTGAGGCTCTTAACATGCTTCAAATTGCATGAAACTCGACACACACATCAATATTGTCAACCAGTAGACATGGACAAAGCCATAGAAATGGGCGTGGTGGAGGGGCTCAGTAGCGCCACCTTTTGACAAAAGTGGGGGGGTTCGTTTTTCCTACAGTCACCAAACTCGGTACACATATTATTCTCATCAAGCCGGACAATTTTCTAATTTACATTCATTAGCTCCGACCAACAGGAAGTCAGCTATTTTGGTTTGAATGTTAATTTTTTGAAAAAACAGGCTATGAATTTTATACTACTTCTCCTACAGGGTTTATCCAATTTACACCAAGCTTTTTTTAACTTGTTGCTAACACATTGAAGTTGTTTAATTGCAAACGGATTTTGGATATCTCAAACGGTTTGGCCGTGGCGAGGCAACGAATTTATGGCAAGAAAAGGGCAACAAAGTGTTATAACTTTTGCATACATTAATTGATTTTGATGAAACTTTGGCTTAGTCTTCGTTGTACAAGGCTGAACACATGGATTTGACTATTGTGATTCAAAGTCATAGCGCCACCAACTGGAAGCAGAAAATGTGTCACTTTCAGCATACATTGAGATCACCCTCTTATTTTTACCTGATTTGCTTCAAAATTCATCAGAATAATGTTAAAACTTGGCACATGTAATCCTTTGAAAATGGGCAGGGAGGAGGGGCTCTATAGCGGCACCTTGTAGTGCAGTAAATGTGGAGTGAATTTGACATAGTCCTTTGATGTTTAACCGTTTTAAGTGCCTATTGCCCGCTGTGCACAGTTGCCCTGAAGCCACCGGGGTGGCGGTGCCACCGGGCTTGGGCCCGCCATCGCTGCTCGCAGCTATATTTATTTATTTTTTTTTTTTTTTTTCGTCTTCCGGGGCTTTTTGGGGGCCTTAACATGCTCAAAAACTCTTGAAAATTTGCACACACATTGGAATCCGCGGCCATTAGGAAGCCTCAGAGGCTGGTACCCGGGCGTGGCAGGGGGGCTCGACAGCGCCCCCTTGAAAAAAGTCTGAAAATTTGGTCCATATATTAAACACGCTTGCACGTATTAGTATGAAACTCGGTACACATATAGACCTCATCGGGCCGAACAACTTTCGTGCTCTAAGTTAAGCGCCACGCCAACAGGAAGTCAGCTATTAAGGGTTGTTTGAAAAACGCATGCTCTGGAATTTGATATACTCCTCCTAGATGATTAATCCGATCGCCACCAAACTCGGTCAGCATGAAGTCAAGACACTGATGATTAAAAATTGCCAGCGGATTTTTGATATCTCGAACGGTTTGGCTGTGGCGAGGCAACGAATTTATGGCGAGAAAAAGGAAACAGGAAATGTGTTATAACGTCTTAATACATATATTGATCTTTATGAAACTTCACGAGTGTGTTCGTTATAGGAGTCTGATCACATGGATGTGACTATTGTGAGTCAAAGTTATAGCGCCACCAACTGGCAGCAGGAAGTGTATCACTTTTTGAAATGTTTTGAGATCACCCTCTTATTTTTACCTGATTTGCTTCAAACTTCATCAGTGTAATGTCAATACACAGCAGATGTAGACCTATGACAGGATTTTTGATATTTGAAATATTGTTGCCATGGCAACAGGTCAAACTGTAATAATATTCTTGAGTGTTTTTGAGGCTCTTAACATGCTTCAAATTGCATGAAACTCGACACACACATCAATATTGTCAACCAGTAGACATGGACAAAGCCATAGAAATGGGCGTGGTGAAGGGGCTCAGTAGCGCCACCTTTTGACAAAAGTGGGGGTTAGTTTTTCCTACAGTCACCAAACTCGGTACACATATTGTTCTCATCAAGCCGGACAATTTTCTAATTTACATTCATTAGCTCCGACCAACAGGAAGTCGGCTATTTTTGTTTGAATGTTAATTTTTTGAAAAAACAGGCTATGAATTTTATACTACTACTCCTACAGGGTTTATCCAATTTACACCAAGCTTTTTTTAACTTGTTGCTAACACATTGAAGTTGTTTAATTGCAAACGGATTTTGGATACCTCAAACGGTTTGGCCGTGGCGAGGCAACAAATTTATGGCGAGAAAAAGGAAACAGGAAATGTGTTATAACGTCTGCATACATATATTGATCTTTATGAAACTTCACGAGTGTGTTGGTTGTAGTACTCTGATCACATGGATGTGACTCTTGTGAGTCAAAGTTATAGCACCACCAACTGGCAGCAGGAAGTGTATCACTTTTTGAAATGCTTTGAGATCACCCTCTTATTTTTACCTGATTTGCTTCAAACTTCATCAGTGTAATGTCAATACACAGCAGATGTAGACCTATGACAGGATTTTTGATATTTGAAATATTGTTGCCATGGCAACAGGTCAAACTGTAATAATATTCTTGAGTGTTTTTGAGGCTCTTAACATGCTTCAAATTGCATGAAACTCGACACACACATCAATATTGTCAACAAGTAGACATGGACAAAGCCATAGAAATGGGCGTGGTGAAGGGGCTCAGTAGCGCCACCTTTTGACAAAAGTGGGGGTTAGTTTTTCCTACAGTCACCAAACTCGGTACACATATTGTTCTCATCAAGCTGGACAATTTTCTAATTTACATTCATTAGCTCCGACCAACAGGAAGTCGGCTATTTTTGTTTGAATGTTAATTTTTTGAAAAAACAGGCTATGAATTTTATACTACTACTCCTACAGGGTTTATCCAATTTACACCAAGCTTTTTTTAACTTGTTGCTAACACATTGAAGTTGTTTAATTGCAAACGGATTTTGGATATCTCAAACGGTTTGGCCGTGGCGAGGCAACGAATTTATGGCAAGAAAAGGGAAACAAAGTGTTATAACTTCTGCATACATTAATTGATTTTGATGAAACTTTGGCTTAGTCTTCGTTGTACAAGGCTGATCACATGGATTTAACTATTGTGATTCAAAGTCATAGCGCCACCAACTGGAAGCAGAAAATGTGTCACTTTCAGCATACATTGAGATCACCCTCTTATTTTTACCTGATTTGCTTCAAAATTCATCAGAATAATGTTAAAACTTGGCACATGTAATCCTTTGAAAATGGGCAGGGAGGAGGGGCTCTATAACGGCACCTTGTAGTGCAGTAAATGTGGAGTGAATTTGACATAGTCCTTTGATGTTTAACCGTTTTAAGTGCCTATTGCCCGCTGTGCACAGTTGCCCTGAAGCCACCGGGGTGGCGGTGCCACTGGGCTTGGGCCCGCCA
The DNA here is from genome assembly GCF_024489055.1 of Chanodichthys erythropterus. NCBI lineage: Eukaryota > Metazoa > Chordata > Actinopteri > Cypriniformes > Xenocyprididae > Chanodichthys > Chanodichthys erythropterus. The sequence continues at coordinate 61,458,085 of NC_090223.1, forward strand.
TCGCTGCTCGCAGCTATATTTATTTTTTTTTTTTTATTTTTTTTCCGTCTTCCGGGGCTTTTTGGGGGCCTTAACATGCTCAAAAACTCTTGAAAATTGGCACACACATTGGAATCCGCGGCCATTAGGACGCCGGAGAGGCTGGTACCCGGGCGTGGCAGGGGGGCTCGACAGCGCCCCCTTGAAAAAAGTCTGAAAATTTGGTCCATATATTAAACATGCTTGCACATATTAGTATGAAACTCGGTACACATATAGACCTCATCGGGCTGAACAACTTTCGCGCTCTAAGTTAATCGCCACGCCAACAGGAAGTCAGCTATTAAGGGTTGTTTGAAAAACGCATGCTCTGGAATTTGATATACTCCTCCTAGACGATTAATCCGATCGCCACCAAACTCGGTCAGCATGAAGTCAAGACACTGATGATTAAAAATTGCCAGGGGATTTTTGATATCTCGAACGGTTTGGCCGTGGCGAGGCAACGAATTTATGGCGAGAAAAAGGAAACAGGAAATGTGTTATAACGTCTGCATACATATATTGATCTTTATGAAACTTCACGAGTGTGTTCGTTATAGGAGTCTGATCACATGGATGTGACTATTGTGAGTCAAAGTTATAGCGCCACCAACTGGCAGCAGGAAGTGTATCACTTTTTGAAATGTTTTGAGATCACCCTCTTATTTTTACCTGATTTGCTTCAAACTTCATCAGTGTAATGTCAATACACAGCAGATGTAGATCTATGACAGGATTTTTGATATTTGAAATATTGTTGCCATGGCAACAGGTCAAACTGTAATAATATTCTTGAGTGTTTTTGAGGCTCTTAACATGCTTCAAATTGCATGAAACTCGACACACACATCAATATTGTCAAACAGTAGACATGGACAAAGCCATAGAAATGGGCGTGGTGAAGGGGCTCAGTAGCGCCACCTTTTGACAAAAGTGGGGGGGTTAGTTTTTCCTACAGTCACCAAACTCGGTACACATATTGTTCTCATCAAGCCGGACAATTTTCTAATTTACATTCATTAGCTCCGACCAACAGGAAGTCGGCTATTTTTGTTTGAATGTTAATTTTTTGAAAAAACAGGCTATGAATTTTATACTACTACTCCTACAGGGTTTATCCAATTTACACCAAGCTTTTTTTAACTTGTTGCTAACACATTGAAGTTGTTTAATTGCAAACGGATTTTGGATACCTCAAACGGTTTGGCCGTGGCGAGGCAACAAATTTATGGCGAGAAAAAGGAAACAGGAAATGTGTTATAACGTCTGCATACATATATTGATCTTTATGAAACTTCACGAGTGTGTTGGTTGTAGTACTCTGATCACATGGATGTGACTCTTGTGAGTCAAAGTTATAGCACCACCAACTGGCAGCAGGAAGTGTATCACTTTTTGAAATGCTTTGAGATCACCCTCTTATTTTTACCTGATTTGCTTCAAACTTCATCAGTGTAATGTCAATACACAGCAGATGTAGACCTATGACAGGATTTTTGATATTTGAAATATTGTTGCCATGGCAACAGGTCAAACTGTAATAATATTCTTGAGTGTTTTTGAGGCTCTTAACATGCTTCAAATTGCATGAAACTCGACACACACATCAATATTGTCAACAAGTAGACATGGACAAAGCCATAGAAATGGGCGTGGTGAAGGGGCTCAGTAGCGCCACCTTTTGACAAAAGTGGGGGTTAGTTTTTCCTACAGTCACCAAACTCGGTACACATATTGTTCTCATCAAGCTGGACAATTTTCTAATTTACATTCATTAGCTCCGACCAACAGGAAGTCGGCTATTTTTGTTTGAATGTTAATTTTTTGAAAAAACAGGCTATGAATTTTATACTACTACTCCTACAGGGTTTATCCAATTTACACCAAGCTTTTTTTAACTTGTTGCTAACACATTGAAGTTGTTTAATTGCAAACGGATTTTGGATATCTCAAACGGTTTGGCCGTGGCGAGGCAACGAATTTATGGCAAGAAAAGGGAAACAAAGTGTTATAACTTCTGCATACATTAATTGATTTTGATGAAACTTTGGCTTAGTCTTCGTTGTGCAAGGCTGATCACATGGATTTGACTATTGTGATTCAAAGTCATAGCGCTACCAACTGGAAGCAGAAAATGTGTCACTTTCAGCATACATTGAGATCACCCTCTTATTTTTACCTGATTTGCTTCAAAATTCATCAGAATAATGTTAAAACTTGGCACATGTAATCCTTTGAAAATGGGCAGGGAGGAGGGGCTCTATAACGGCACCTTGTAGTGCAGTAAATGTGGAGTGAATTTGACATAGTCCTTTGATGTTTAACCGTTTTAAGTGCCTATTGCCCGCTGTGCACAGTTGCCCTGAAGCCACCGGGGTGGCGGTGCCACCGGGCTTGGGCCCGCCATCGCTGCTCGCAGCTATATTTATTTATTTTTTTTTTTTTTTCGTCTTCCGGGGCTTTTTGGGGGCCTTAACATGCTCAAAAACTCTTGAAAATTGGCACACACATTGGAATCCGCGGCCATTAGGACGCCGGAGAGGCTGGTACCCGGGCGTGGCAGGGGGGCTCGACAGCGCCCCCTTGAAAAAAGTCTGAAAATTTGGTCCATATATTAAACATGCTTGCACGTATTAGTATGAAACTCGGTACACATATAGACCTCATCGGGCCGAACAACTTTCGCGCTCTAAGTTAATCGCCACGCCAACAGGAAGTCAGTTATTAAGGGTTGTTTGAAAAACGCATGCTCTGGAATTTGATATACTCCTCCTAGACGATTAATCCGATCGCCACCAAACTCGGTCAGCATGAAGTCAAGACACTGATGATTAAAAATTGCCAGGGGATTTTTGATATCTCGAACGGTTTGGCCGTGGCGAGGCAACGAATTTATGGCGAGAAAAAGGAAACAGGAAATGTGTTATAACGTCTGCATACATATATTGATCTTTATGAAACTTCACGAGTGTGTTGGTTGTAGGAGTCTGATCACATGGATGTGACTATTGTGAGTCAAAGTTATAGCGCCACCAACTGGCAGCAGGAAGTGTATCACTTTTTGAAATGTTTTGAGATCACCCTCTTATTTTTACCTGATTTGCTTCAAACTTCATCAGTGTAATGTCAATACACAGCAGATGTAGACCTATGACAGGATTTTTGATATTTGAAAAATTGTTGCCATGGCAACAGGTCAAACTGTAATAATATTCTTGAGTGTTTTTGAGGCTCTTAACATGCTTCAAATTGCATGAAACTCGACACACACATCAATATTGTCAACCAGTAGACATGGACAAAGCCATAGAAATGGGCGTGGTGGAGGGGCTCAGTAGCGCCACCTTTTGACAAAAGTGGGGGTTAGTTTTTCCTACAGTCACCAAACTCGGTACACATATTATTCTCATCAAGCCGGACAATTTTCTAATTTACATTCATTAGCTCCGACCAACAGGAAGTCAGCTATTTTGGTTTGAATGTTAATTTTTTGAAAAAACAGGCTATGAATTTTATACTACTACTCCTACAGGGTTTATCCAATTTACACCAAGCTTTTTTTAACTTGTTGCGAACACATTGAAGTTGTTTAATTGCAAACGGATTTTGGATATCTCAAACGGTTTGGCCGTGGCGAGGCAACGAATTTATGGCGAGAAAAGGGAAACAGGAAATGTGTTATAACTTCTGCATACATTGATTGATGTTTATGAAACTTCAGGAGTGTGTTGGTTGTAGTAGTCTGATCACATGGATGTAACTATTGTGAGTCAAAGTTATAGCGCCACCAAATGGCAGCAAGAAGTGTATCACTTTTAAAATGCTTTGAGATCACCCTCTTATTTTTACCTGATTTGCTTCAAACTTCATCAGTGTAATGTCAATACACAGCAGATGTAGACCTATGACAGGATTTTTGATATTTGAAATATTGTTGCCATGGCAACAGGTCAAACTGTAATAATATTCTTGAGTGTTTTTGAGGCTCTTAACATGCTTCAAATTGCATGAAACTCGACACACACATCAATATTGTCAAACAGTAGACATGGACAAAGCCATAGAAATGGGCGTGGTGAAGGGGCTCAGTAGCGCCACCTTTTGACAAAAGTGGGGGTTAGTTTTTCCTACAGTCACCAAACTCGGTACACATATTGTTCTCATCAAGCCGGACAATTTTCTAATTTACATTCATTAGCTCCGACCAACAGGAAGTCGGCTATTTTTGTTTGAATGTTAATTTTTTGAAAAAACAGGCTATGAATTTTATACTACTACTCCTACAGGGTTTATCCAATTTACACCAAGCTTTTTTTAACTTGTTGCTAACACATTGAAGTTGTTTAATTGCAAACGGATTTTGGATACCTCAAACGGTTTGGCCGTGGCGAGGCAACAAATTTATGGCGAGAAAAAGGAAACAGGAAATGTGTTATAACGTCTGCATACATATATTGATCTTTATGAAACTTCACGAGTGTGTTGGTTGTAGTACTCTGATCACATGGATGTGACTCTTGTGAGTCAAAGTTATAGCACCACCAACTGGCAGCAGGAAGTGTATCACTTTTTGAAATGCTTTGAGATCACCCTCTTATTTTTACCTGATTTGCTTCAAACTTCATCAGTGTAATGTCAATACACAGCAGATGTAGACCTATGACAGGATTTTTGATATTTGAAATATTGTTGCCATGGCAACAGGTCAAACTGTAATAATATTCTTGAGTGTTTTTGAGGCTCTTAACATGCTTCAAATTGCATGAAACTCGACACACACATCAATATTGTCAACAAGTAGACATGGACAAAGCCATAGAAATGGGCGTGGTGAAGGGGCTCAGTAGCGCCACCTTTTGACAAAAGTGGGTGGTTAGTTTTTCCTACAGTCACCAAACTCGGTACACATATTGTTCTCATCAAGCTGGACAATTTTCTAATTTACATTCATTAGCTCCGACCAACAGGAAGTCGGCTATTTTTGTTTGAATGTTAATTTTTTGAAAAAACAGGCTATGAATTTTATACTACTACTCCTACAGGGTTTATCCAATTTACACCAAGCTTTTTTTAACTTGTTGCTAACACATTGAAGTTGTTTAATTGCAAACGGATTTTGGATATCTCAAACGGTTTGGCCGTGGCGAGGCAACGAATTTATGGCAAGAAAAGGGAAACAAAGTGTTATAACTTCTGCATACATTAATTGATTTTGATGAAACTTTGGCTTAGTCTTCGTTGTGCAAGGCTGATCACATGGATTTGACTATTGTGATTCAAAGTCATAGCGCTACCAACTGGAAGCAGAAAATGTGTCACTTTCAGCATACATTGAGATCACCCTCTTATTTTTACCTGATTTGCTTCAAAATTCATCAGAATAATGTTAAAACTTGGCACATGTAATCCTTTGAAAATGGGCAGGGAGGAGGGGCTCTATAACGGCACCTTGTAGTGCAGTAAATGTGGAGTGAATTTGACATAGTCCTTTGATGTTTAACCGTTTTAAGTGCCTATTGCCCGCTGTGCACAGTTGCCCTGAAGCCACCGGGGTGGCGGTGCCACCGGGCTTGGGCCCGCCATCGCTGCTCGCAGCTATATTTATTTATTTTTTTTTTTTTTTTTTCGTCTTCCGGGGCTTTTTGGGGGCCTTAACATGCTCAAAAACTCTTGAAAATTGGCACACACATTGGAATCCGCGGCCATTAGGACGCCGGAGAGGCTGGTACCCGGGCGTGGCAGGGGGGCTCGACAGCGCCCCCTTGAAAAAAGTCTGAAAATTTGGTCCATATATTAAACATGCTTGCACGTATTAGTATGAAACTCGGTACACATATAGACCTCATCGGGCCGAACAACTTTCGCGCTCTAAGTTAATCGCCACGCCAACAGGAAGTCAGTTATTAAGGGTTGTTTGAAAAACGCATGCTCTGGAATTTGATATACTCCTCCTAGACGATTAATCCGATCGCCACCAAACTCGGTCAGCATGAAGTCAAGACACTGATGATTAAAAATTGCCAGGGGATTTTTGATATCTCGAACGGTTTGGCCGTGGCGAGGCAACGAATTTATGGCGAGAAAAAGGAAACAGGAAATGTGTTATAACGTCTGCATACATATATTGATCTTTATGAAACTTCACGAGTGTGTTGGTTGTAGGAGTCTGATCACATGGATGTGACTATTGTGAGTCAAAGTTATAGCGCCACCAACTGGCAGCAGGAAGTGTATCACTTTTTGAAATGTTTTGAGATCACCCTCTTATTTTTACCTGATTTGCTTCAAACTTCATCAGTGTAATGTCAATACACAGCAGATGTAGACCTATGACAGGATTTTTGATATTTGAAAAATTGTTGCCATGGCAACAGGTCAAACTGTAATAATATTCTTGAGTGTTTTTGAGGCTCTTAACATGCTTCAAATTGCATGAAACTCGACACACACATCAATATTGTCAACCAGTAGACATGGACAAAGCCATAGAAATGGGCGTGGTGGAGGGGCTCAGTAGCGCCACCTTTTGACAAAAGTGGGGGTTAGTTTTTCCTACAGTCACCAAACTCGGTACACATATTATTCTCATCAAGCCGGACAATTTTCTAATTTACATTCATTAGCTCCGACCAACAGGAAGTCAGCTATTTTGGTTTGAATGTTAATTTTTTGAAAAAACAGGCTATGAATTTTATACTACTACTCCTACAGGGTTTATCCAATTTACACCAAGCTTTTTTTAACTTGTTGCGAACACATTGAAGTTGTTTAATTGCAAACGGATTTTGGATATCTCAAACGGTTTGGCCGTGGCGAGGCAACGAATTTATGGCGAGAAAAGGGAAACAGGAAATGTGTTATAACTTCTGCATACATTGATTGATGTTTATGAAACTTCAGGAGTGTGTTGGTTGTAGTAGTCTGATCACATGGATGTAACTATTGTGAGTCAAAGTTATAGCGCCACCAAATGGCAGCAAGAAGTGTATCACTTTTAAAATGCTTTGAGATCACCCTCTTATTTTTACCTGATTTGCTTCAAACTTCATCAGTGTAATGTCAATACACAGCAGATGTAGACCTATGACAGGATTTTTGATATTTGAAATATTGTTGCCATGGCAACAGGTCAAACTGTAATAATATTCTTGAGTGTTTTTGAGGCTCTTAACATGCTTCAAATTGCATGAAACTCGACACACACATCAATATTGTCAACCAGTAGACATGGACAAAGCCATAGAAATGGGCGTGGTGGAGGGGCTCAGTAGCGCCACCTTTTGACAAAAGTGGGGGGGTTAGTTTTTCCTACAGTCACCAAACTCGGTACACATATTATTCTCATCAAGCCGGACAATTTTCTAATTTACATTCATTAGCTCCGACCAACAGGAAGTCTGCTATTTTTGTTTGAATGTTAATTTTTTGAAAAAACAGGCTATGAATTTTATACTACTTCTCCTACAGGGTTTATCCAATTTACACCAAGCTTTTTTTAACTTGTTGCTAACACATTGAAGTTGTTTAATTGCAAACGGATTTTGGATATCTCAAACGGTTTGGCCGTGGCGAGGCAACAAATTTATGGCAAGAAAAGGGCAACAAAGTGTTATAACTTTTGCATACATTAATTGATTTTGATGAAACTTTGGCTTAGTCTTCGTTGTACAAGGCTGATCACATGGATTTGACTATTGTGATTCAAAGTCATAGCGCCACCAACTGGAAGCAGAAAATGTGTCACTTTCAGCATACATTGAGATCACCCTCTTATTTTTACCTGATTTGCTTCAAAATTCATCAGAATAATGTTAAAACTTGGCACATGTAATCCTTTGAAAATGGGCAGGGAGGAGGGGCTCTATAGCGGCACCTTGTAGTGCAGTAAATGTGGAGTGAATTTGACATAGTCCTTTGATGTTTAACCGTTTTAAGTGCCTATTGCCCGCTGTGCACAGTTGCCCTGAAGCCACCGGGGTGGCGGTGCCACCGGGCTTGGGCCCGCCATCGCTGCTCGCAGCTATATTTATTTATTTATTTTTTTTTTTTTTTCGTCTTCCGGGGCTTTTTTGGGGGCCTTAACATGCTCAAAAACTCTTGAAAATTTGCACACACATTGGAATCCGCGGCCATTAGGAAGCCTCAGAGGCTGGTACCCGGGCGTGGCAGGGGGGCTCGACAGCGCCCCCTTGAAAAAAGTCTGAAAATTTGGTCCATATATTAAACACGCTTGCACGTATTAGTATGAAACTCGGTACACATATAGACCTCATCGGGCCGAACAACTTTCGTGCTCTAAGTTAAGCGCCACGCCAACAGGAAGTCAGCTATTAAGGGTTGTTTGAAAAACGCATGCTCTGGAATTTGATATACTCCTCCTAGATGATTAATCCGATCGCCACCAAACTCGGTCAGCATGAAGTCAAGACACTGATGATTAAAAATTGCCAGCGGATTTTTGATATCTCGAACGGTTTGGCTGTGGCGAGGCAACGAATTTATGGCGAGAAAAAGGAAACAGGAAATGTGTTATAACGTCTGCATACATATATTGATCTTTATGAAACTTCACGAGTGTGTTGGTTGTAGTAGTCTGATCACATGGATGTGACTATTGTTAGTCAAAGTTATAGCGCCACCAACTGGCAGCAGGAAGTGTATCACTTTTTGAAATGCTTTGAGATCACCCTCTTATTTTTACCTGACTTGCTTCAAACATCAGTGTAATGTCAATACACAGCAGATGTAGACCTATGACAGGATTTTTGATATTTGAAATATTGTTGCCATGGCAACAGGTCAAACTGTAATAATATTCTTGAGTGTTTTTGAGGCTCTTAACATGCTTCAAATTGCATGAAACTCGACACACACATCAATATTGTCAACCAGTAGACATGGACAAAGCCATAGAAATGGGCGTGGTGAAGGGGCTCAGTAGCGCCACCTTTTGTCAAAAGTGGGGGGGTTAGTTTTTCCTACAGTCACCAAACTCGGTACACATATTGTTCTCATCAAGCCGGACAATTTTCTAATTTACATTCATTAGCTCCGACCAACAGGAAGTCGGCTATTTTTGTTTGAATGTTAATTTTTTGAAAAAACAGGCTATGAATTTTATACTAGTACTCCTACAGGGTTTATCCAATTTATACCAAGCTTATTTTAACTTGTTGCTAACACATTGAAGCTGTTTAATTGCAAACGGATTTTGGATACCTCAAACGGTTTGGCCGTGGCGAGGCAACAAATTTATGGCGAGAAAAAGAAAACAGGAAATGTGTTATAACGTCTGCATACATATATTGATCTTTATGAAACTTCACGAGTGTGTTAGTTGTAGTAGTCTGATCACATGGATGCGACTATTGTGAGTCAAAGTTATAGCGCCAGCAACTGGCAGCAGGAAGTGTATCACTTTTTGAAATGCTTTGAGATCACCCTCTTATTTTTACCTGATTTGCTTCAAACTTCATCAGTGTAATGTCAATACACAGCAGATGTAGACCTATGACAGGATTTTTGATATTTGAAATATTTTTGCCATGGCAACAGGTCAAACTGTAATAATATTCTTGAGTGTTTTTGAGGCTCTTAATATGCTTCAAATTGCATGAAACTCGACACACACATCAATATTGTCAACCAGTAGACATGGACAAAGCCATAGAAATGGGCGTGGTGAAGGGGCTCAGTAGCGCCACCTTTTGTCAAAAGTGGGGGGGTTAGTTTTTCCTACAGTCACCAAACTCGGTACACATATTGTTCTCATCAAGCCGGACAATTTTCTAATTTACATTCATTAGCTCCGACCAACAGGAAGTCTGCTATTTTTGTTTGAATGTTAATTTTTTGAAAAAACAGGCTATGAATTTTATACTACTACTCCTACAGGGTTTATCCAATTTACACCAAGCTTTTTTTAACTTGTTGCTAACACATTGAAGTTGTTTAATTGCAAACGGATTTTGGATACCTCAAACGGTTTGGCCGTGGCGAGGCAACGAATTTATGGCAAGAAAAGGGAAACAAAGTGTTATAACTTCTGCATACATGAGTTGATTTTGATGAAACTTCGGCTTAGTCTTCGTTGTACAAGGCTGATCACATGGATGTGACTATTGTGATTCAAAGTCATAGCGCCACCAGCTGGAAGCAGAAAATGTGTCACTTTCAGCATACATTGAGATCACCCTCTTATTTTTACCTGATTTGCTTCAAAATTCATCAGAATAATGTTAAAACTTGGCACATGTAATCCTCTGAAAATGGGCAGGGAGGAGGGGCTCTATATTGCCACCTTGTAGTGCAGTAAATGTGGAGTGAATTTGACATAGTCCTTTGATGTTTAACCATTTTAAATGCCTATTGCCCGCTGTGCACAGTTGCCCTAAAGCCACCGGGGTGGCGGTGCCACCGGGCTTGGGCCCGCCATCGCTGCTCGCAGCTATATTTATTAATTTATTGTTCTATTTTATTTAGCATTTTTACATTTAACATGAATAATCAAACATTAACATAAAACAAGTATTGCACAAATTTTAAATGTCTACTCATTTGTCCTTTTTAAAATAATTTATTAATTTACATTTTTATGTTTTAATTAAATTGACTTATGCTATTCCTTATTCTTTCGGTTTATAAGGTGTCACAAGAAATCTTGCATTCCAATTCTTCCATTTATAATATAATAGCCATAATAATGTCAGAATTATCAAAGAAATTCAATAGGCAGACGCAGATTATCTTGAGTTTTGCGTTAGTTCAAATGCGCGTTAAGGTGATGAAAACCATTTATTGGCTGTGTGTAGTGACCATTTGTGCGTAAAACACCATGGCATTATGCATATAGGCCCAACAAAGTCTGACAAACAGCCCTCGACATAGAAATCAGTTGAGTTTTAAACTCAATGTTTAAACTCGTAGTTATTTTGTGCGCAAGCGCGTTCATGTGGAGACTGCAATGTATGGGCATACGCGTTTAACCAGTATTTCATCGGTTCTTCTGCGTCTCCTCACAGCATTTCAATAAAACGATATCCAACAACACAAGCTCTCTCTGTAGTCACAAGTTCCCTTCATAATGCAAAGCATGCGACTTGCACGCTTAAGTTTCAGAAAACATCATCATTGAAATTTATATGTCTATGTAATTATATAATTTATATGCATTCTTTATATCACAGGTTTTCAAACCCTGTGTCACGAGACTTAAAAATGGGTTGGAATTTTCATAAAAGCATAGTCTAAAATGAATATAAAACAAAATATTTGACTTAATTGATTAACAAAGCGAAAGAAAATAAAAACTGCCCAATAGTAGCCTATATACTGTCGAGTTTGATTCATTTTTGTGAGGTGCGGCGCTCCACAAACAAGTTCAAGGAAAGGAAACTGAGATGGCAAAAAACGCATCCTGTTTTCTTATTTTGCAAAAGCATAATGTTCTGTTTTTAGTGTGAGTGTATAAAAGTAAACTTCGCAGTATCGAATAATGTCTTATTCATATCTGTAAATTACAAAATATTTTTGTTTCTGCTGGTAAGGAAACAGTTGAAGTGATTGCGCCGGCGCCTTGCCTGTGTTACAACAGAGACACAGGAAGCAGAGATATAAGCAGTTTCGGTGTTTATTGAAGTGACCAGCAGAGCAACAGGTAAGTAGATGGTGATGAAGATGGTTATTGGAGAAGAATGCAAGTTAATACTGTCCTTTTTGTGCTGCAGGTGATGGTGGATGGAGACGCTGGAGATTGCAGACAGGAACACTCACACACACAGGCAGGTAGGAACACGAGGAGAACTGGAGACAATGGAGACAATGGAGACGAAGGAGACGATGGAGGCGGGTAAGTATCACTTGGGAAGTCCTTGAGGTAAGCATACAACAAGTTGTACAACGAACGAGACCGGACAATGTGTGTGTGTGAGTGTGGGGTTTTTGTAGTGTGGCTGATGACTGTGATGATGAGCTTCAGGTGGCGGTGATTAGAATTCCGGTGATTGAGTGCGCGGGTAAGGGAGTGAGGTGGAACCTGACATGTCTGTGACAGTACCCCCCCTCCCACGGCCCGCTCCTGAGGGCCGAGGACCCCGACGTCGTGGTGGTCGTCCTCGAGGTCGTGGGGCAGGTCTGTCTGGGTGGTTGGTGTGGAAAGTCTGTAACAGAGTAGGATCAAGGATATCATTCTTGGGGACCCATGAGCGTTCTTCGGGGCCGTAGCCTTCCCAATTCACCAGATATTCTAAGAGACCACCACGGCGCCGGGAGTCCAGGATCTCTCGAACCTCGTAGGCAGTCCCATCGTCCAGGATGAGTGGAAGGGGGGGCTCGACGGCTGCCACGTCAGGTTCTGTGGAAGGAAGAACAGAAGGGTGGTGAGGTTTTAAGAGTGACACATGGAAGGTTGGATGAATTCTCTTGTACTGTGCAGGACGTTGTAACCGGTAGGTGACGGGGTTGATCTGTCGGAGGATGGTGAATGGGCCAATGAAGCGGGGACTCAGCTTCTTGCAGGGCAGGCGCATCCTGATGTCTCTGGTGGACAGCCAGACCTTCTGCCCCGGTTGGTAGGTTGGAGCATGGGAGCGCCGAAGGTCGGCTGTCATCTTGCGCCTGCGCAGGGCTCTCTGCAGCTGGTGGTGAGCTGAGTCCTATACCCTCTCGCTCGCCCAGAACCAGTAGTCGACTGCAGGCACGTTGGAGGGTTCCCCGTCCCAGGGGAACAGTGGGGGTTGGAAACCGAGTACGCATTGGAAAGGTGTTAATCCAGTTGTGGCTTGACGGAGGGAGTTCTGGGCGTACTCGGCCCAACCCAGGTACTGGTTCCAGGAGTCCTGGTGGCCGTGACAGAAGGTACGCAGGAAGTGACCGATCTCCTGGATCTTCCGTTCCGTCTGCCCGTTCGACTGAGGATGGTATCCAGATGATAGGCTGAAGGTCACACCCAGGAGGGAGAAGAACGCCTTCCAGACTCGAGAGACAAATTGAGGTCCTCTGTCAGAGACTATGTCTTCGGGGATTCCATAATGACGGAAGACATGGTTGAACATTAATTCTGCTGTGGCCATGGCAGTGGGTAGACCTTCCAGGGGGATCAGACGGCAGGCTTTGGAGAAACGGTCTACGACAACCAGAATACAGGTGTGACCATCAGATTCGGGGAGATCCGTGACGAAGTCCACTCCCAGGTGTGACCAGGGTCTCTCAGGAACGGGCAGAGGATTGAGCTTGCCGGTTGGAAGATGGCGTGGGCTCTTGGAGATGGCGCACTCCCTGCAGCCCTGCACGTACCTTCTGACGTCGCTGGTCATGTTTGGCCACCAGAAGCGCTGTTTGAGCAGCGAGAGGGTCTCATTGACCCCCGGGTGACCGGTGCCAAGTGATGAGTGAACGGAGTGCAGTAGTGGAGTGCGTCGTGTCCTGGTGATGTAACGCAAGCCCTGGGGGCAACCCGGCGGAGTGCGTGAGGAGGCATTGGAGGAGGGTAAAGTCTCTTCTGACCATTCAATGGGACTCATGAAGATAGATTCAGGTAGAATGGTTTCGGGGTCGTCATTCTTTTCCTCGGGAGCGTGGAGACGTGAAAGAGCATCGGCTTTGAGGTTCTTGGAACCAGGGCGGTATGAAATGGAGAAGTTAAATCTTGAAAAGAACATTGCCCATCTGGCTTGGCGTGGGTTAGTACTTGGAAAGGGTGGTTTGCTCCCTCCAACCAATGCCTCCATTCTTCTAGGGCGAGCTTTACAGCTAGGAGTTCACGGTCCCCGATGTCATAATTCACCTCCGCCGGGTTGAGCTTGCGGGAGAAGAAGGCGCATGGATGGAGCCTACTTGGATTCCCCTGCTGCTGTGAGAGGACCGCTCCCACTCCGGTGGTGGAGGCGTCCACTTCTACGACGAATGGCAGGTCCGGGTTAGGGTGGACGAGGAGGGGAGCGGCGGTGAAGGCCTTCTTGAGGGTCTCAAAAGCTTCTGTGGCAGGCTGGGACCAGGACAGAGACTTGGGCTGCTTACGGAGTAGGTTGGTGAGTGGACTGACTATGGTGCTGTAATTCTTGATGAAACGATGGTAGAAATTGGAGAAGCCAAGGAAGCGTTGGAGTTCTTTTATGGTACTTGGAGTGGGCCAGTTCTGGATTGCAGAGACCTTCCCCTCGTCCATCCGGATGCCACTGTGGTCAATCACATATCCGAGGAAATGGACAGAGGGCTGGTGGAAAGAGCACTTCTCTGCTTTCAGGAAGAGATGGAATTGCCATAAGCGCTTGAGGACCTCCGCAACGTGGTGGCGATGTTCGGCCAAGCTCCGGGAGTAGATGAGGATGTCATCAATATATACCAGCACGAACTTGTGGAGAAACTCCCGGAGCACCTCGTGGATGAAATCCTGGAATACGGAGGGGGCGTTGACCAGGCCATACGGCATCACAAGGTATTCATAGTGGCCGGTGGGCGTGACGAAGGCGGTCTTCCACTCGTCCCCCTCGCGTATCCGGATGAGGTTATACGCACTGCGGAGGTCCAGCTTGGTGAACACAGTGGCACCGCGGAGATGTTCCAGGGCCGCTGGGACGAGGGGAAGTGGATATCTGAATTTTACTGTGATCTTGTTCAAGGAGCGATAATCGATGCAAGGCCGCAAGCCTCTGTCCTTCTTGGCCACGAAGAAGAAGCTTGAAGCAGCAGGGGAAGTAGACGGGCGGATGTATCCTTGGTTAAGGGCCTCTTTGATATATTCCTCCATGGCCTTCTCCTCCGGTACTGATAGGGGGTATATACGTCCCCTAGGCACTGGCTCACCCGGTAACAGATCGATGGCACAGTCCCATGGCCGGTGTGGAGGAAGCTTGGAGGCACGTTGCGGGCAGAAGACGTCACTGAAGGGGGCGTAGTCGGGTGGAACATCGACGGAGCGCTTTTCCACAGGACTTTCGATGGAAGTGGCATTGATGGAGATATTCTTGGAGGAAGGAGATCTTGAAACTGGAAGTTCTGGGAAGCAGTTGGAGAAACAGTTATCGCCCCACTTCAGGACTTCGCCCGTGCACCAGGAGATGGTGGGATTGTGGAGTTCCAACCATGGGCGCCCTAGAACCACGTCAGCGGTGGATTCCTCCAGAACCAGCAGATGGATGTACTCTGTGTGGAAGATGCCCACTTGCAGTTGAAGGGGTCCCGTGACACGACGAATCATCTTGCGGCTCAGGGGTTTACCCGTGATAGAGTGGACCTGGTAGTTAGTCGGAGAAGGCGAGGTCTTGAGCCCGAGGTGTCGACAGAGGGCGCCGGAGATGAAGTTTCCTGCTGACCCTGAATCGAGGAGCGCCACCACTGGAACAGAAGCATTATCAGCAGTAAGGTTTACTATAGTAGTGAGTGGTTTCATCTGTTGTATAGAGGGAACGATAGCACTCACCACGGGCCGAGGAGGACGGGTTGGGCATGTGGAAATGACATGCCCAGGAGATCCACAATATAAACAAAGATTCAGGGTCAGCCTTCTCTGTCTTTCAGCTGGGGACAAACGGGAGTTATCCACTTGCATTGACTCGGTGGCTGGTTCTGGAGGGCTGACGGGCTCGGATCGACGGAGGGTGGTGGTCAGTGGCTGGCCCTGGTGCTCTAGGAGACACGACTGCATACGAGAACCCACGCGGATGGCGAGTTGGATGAATTGTTCGAGTCCAATGGAGTCCTCGTATGCAGCGAGATGCAACCGCACATTAGGCTCCAAACCTTGTCGCAAGGTGGTGATGAGGGCTTGTTCATTCCAGCCGCTGGTTGCGTCGAGCGTTCTGAACTGCAAGGCATAATCGTTAACAGTTCTGTTTCCCTGTTTTAAATTGTACAATTTCTCACCAGTTGAAGAGTCAGTTAGAGCCTTTTTGAGTCCAGAGGGAATCCGCCCATTGAAGGGCCTTACCTTGCAACTGGGAAATTATGAACGCTATTTTCGCCGTATCGGAGGGATAGAAGTGCGGCTGCATCTCCAGGACCAACTCACACTGAAGGAGGAATCCGCTGCAGTCCTCCGCCGATCCTGAGTAGGGCGCCGGTTTGGCCATGGGACTGGCGGTGTAAACAGGTGAAGCAGCGGTGACTGCGGGTGCGGAAGAGAGCAGCGGCGGTGGGTGCTGGTGACGGTGCTGGGTGTTGAGGAGTGAGTGCTCGGCGCAATGCGTCCACGAGCTCTTGAGACAGGTCCCGGTTGCTCATGCTGATGGGTAGTTGTTAAGGTCCGGTCTTCTGTTACAACAGAGACACAGGAAGCAGAGATATAAGCAGTTTCGGTGTTTATTGAATGGACCAGCAGAGCAACAGGTAAGTAGATGGTGATGAAGATGGTTATTGGAGAAGAATGCAAGTTAATACTGTCCTTTTTGTGCTGCAGGTGATGGTGGATGGAGACGCTGGAGATTGCAGACAGGAACACTCACACACACAGGCAGGTAGGAACACGAGGAGAACTGGAGACAATGGAGACGAAGGAGACGATGGAGGCGGGTAAGTATCACTTGGGAAGTCCTTGAGGTAAGCATACAACAAGTTGTACAACGAACGAGACCGGACAATGTGTGTGTGTGAGTGTGGGGTTTTTGTAGTGTGGCTGATGACTGTGATGATGAGCTTCAGGTGGCGGTGATTAGAATTCCGGTGATTGAGTGCGCGGGTAAGGGAGTGAGGTGGAACCTGACGTGTCTGTGACAGCCTGCGCACTCAACATATTCATTGCAAACTTGACATCGCAGCCTGTTCATTATCAAAATAAAATACCGTCAGCCAAACATATAAAAAATATCCTGTCTGTGCCGTTCAGCGTGACCACCGCTGAAACTGGTCCTGCCAAACACATATTTGCTCATGTAAAGAGGATGATTGTTTTCGTTGATATTGAAACGGGAGTGAAGTACAAATACTTTTTGACATAATAAATAAAAGTTCAGCATCCAAATACATTGCTAATATGGAAACATATGAATTCGTGCCAAACGAGAAAGGCTGCTTGAGAACACTGGTTTCGCTTCAAATTAATTTGTTTGGGCTTGTTTATAAGCTACTTATAAGTTTTTATTCTTGTTCTGTACATGTATATTATATATTTTAGTACTCTTATGCTTGGCTTGACTTGGTTTGGTCGCGTCAATTTAAAAAAAAAAAAAAAAAATCGTTCTTTAAAAAAAGTTTGACAGCCACTGCTTTATATGTTGCTTATGTGTCGGAAAACACAAAACACGGCATGGACCACTTTTGGTGTTATATGAGAGGGGGATCACCAAATGAGGTGCCGGATCAGATTTCGGAGGTTCCG
The DNA here is from genome assembly GCF_024489055.1 of Chanodichthys erythropterus. Lineage (NCBI taxonomy): Eukaryota > Metazoa > Chordata > Actinopteri > Cypriniformes > Xenocyprididae > Chanodichthys > Chanodichthys erythropterus. The sequence continues at coordinate 61,475,417 of NC_090223.1, forward strand.
GTTCCAGCATGTCCCGGCACAAATTAAGGGCTTCCTGCCGCTGTTCAGTCAAATCAAATCTGTTATGTGGCTTTCAGTGACATGCTTTTAATTATGAAAGCTGCAGTCCGTAACTTTTGGAGCTCTAGCATAAATAAACTAAACTGCAGGCGTCTTGGTACTGCAGGTACTGTACTCCACAGCAGTGTCGACTCAAACCAGTCAGTCCCAATATAAACACTTATTATAGGTGTGTCATAGTGATTCAGGATAAGACAAAAACACGGTTTGGAAAATGGATTCATGATGTAGGCTACTCACTGATTAAATTTGGTAGCCTACATTTTAAATACAAAAAAGTTACAGATTTAATATTAATAATAAGAATAATAAAAATAAGAATAATAAAAAAAAACACAGATGTGAATTATACATTTTGTTATTAGTAATACAGAATAATAATCAGCATACTTTCAATAAAGACATTTATCCCTTGTGTGAGTGTGTGTTGTGTGTGTTGGGGGGGGGTTGGGTTGTGGGTTTGTCGGTATTTGGGGGGCGGTAAAGGACCTGGATAATGGATAGGGGGCGCTGGCCCAAAAAAGGTTGAGAACCACTGCTGTAGGGTATTCCAGCGTTGCTTAGTTTCATCTTAACCGGGTTGAAAGAAGCTCGCAGCTTGCTGACCTCTGGACTCATATTTAAAAAATATGTACAGGTGATCCTGTGTAAAATTGTCATGATGAATCACAGGAAGCAATTGCAAGTTACAAGGTTTATTGTAGAGAGAAAACAGAGATGGACACAAACAGTCGATGAATGGTGCAGGCTTCCAGTAACGCAGGGACTGAGATGATCCGTTGGTGGTGAGTGAAGGTGACGAGAAGTGACGTGAAGATAAATCCAGGGTCCAGACATAGAACGAGCAACGTAGACAACCAACTGGACTGAAGACGAGATGAACAGGAACTCCGGTCAGGAACAGACGAAACACTAACGACACAGGACACCAAACAACGATCTGACAATGGAGATGAGAATGAGGTGAGTATATATAGGGGAGTGAATGAGCAGCAGGTGATGGGATGATGAGCGGCAGCTGGATCCGCTGATGAGCCGCGTGGCCTGGACACGCCCACAAACACACTCGCACACACACAAGCACAAACACACCCACAGCTGTCAAAACACAGAGCACGCGACAAGAAGGAAACAATGTATCTGTGAACCGTGACAGTACCCCTCCTCCTAGGGACGCCTCCTGGCGTTCCCCGACTCCCTTACCTGTCGATTGTAATCATCGATAAGGGTGTGATCCAGGATGTCTCTGGCAGGAACCCAACTTCTCTCCTCCGGTCCGTAACCTTCCCAGTCCACCAAGTACTGAAATCCACGTCCCCTCCGCCTCGAGTCCAGAATACGGTTGACCGAATAGGAAGGTTCCCCATCTACGAGTCGCGGCGGTGGGGGAACCGGAGCAGGCGGATTAATATTGGAATGAAAAACGGGTTTGATCTTGGATACATGGAAGGCGGGATGAACTCTCCTGTACGCTGGAGGAAGTTTGAGGCGGACTGCCACCGGACTAATGATCTTGGTGACAGTAAACGGACCAATAAATTTGGGAGCAAGCTTATTAGAGACGGATCGGAGAGGAATGTTCTTAGTTGAAAGCCACACTTTTTGACCAACGACGTATACGGGAGGCCTTGACCGGTGGCGATCGGCCTTGGCCTTGGTGCTCTCCCTCACTTGGAGAAGAGTCTCTCGGGCTCTCGTCCAAGTGCGGTGACACCTCTGGACAAAGGCGTGAGCAGAGGGGACCGCGACTTCGGATTCCAGACTAGGAAAAATAGGTGGCTGGTAACCTACGCTACACTCAAACGGAGATAGGCCCGTGGACGACACTGGTAAAGTATTGTGCGCGTACTCCACCATCGAAAGTTGCTGACTCCAGGAGGAAGGATTCTTAGAGACCAGACATCGCAACGTTCGCTCCAAATCTTGATTGGCTCTCTCAGTCTGGCCATTGCTCTGGGGGTGAAACCCTGAGGACAAACTAACCGTCGCCCCCAGCAATCTACAAAACTCCTGCCAAAATCTGGACACAAACTGGGGACCTCTGTCAGAAACCACGTCTATCGGGAGGCCATGAAGCCGAAAGACGTGGTCAATGACTGTAACCGCTGTCTCCTTGGCTGATGGTAATTTGGGCAAGGGAATGAAATGAGCCGCCTTCGAGAATCGGTCCACTACGGTCAAAACAACCGTGTACCCTTGGGAGGGTGGGAGGGCGGTGATAAAATCTAGCGAAATATGTGACCAGGGTCTCGAAGGGACTGACAGCGGTTGAAGCAACCCATCCGGGGAACGATTGGAAGTCTTGCCAACGGCACAAGCTGAGCAAGCCAATACAAAATCGCGGACGTCCCGAGCCATGAGAGGCCACCAGAATCGTTGCTTGACTAAAAATTTTGTTCGACTGACTCCTGGATGACACGCTACGTTGGAGCAATGACCCCATTGAATGACCACGGACCGTAGTTGCTCCGGCACGAATAAGCGGTTCGGTGGACACTCGGGCGGAGGCGTTACCCCTTCTAGAGCCAACTTGACTCTCGATTCGACCTCCCATGTGAGAGTGGAGACCACTAACGTCTCAGGTAAAATGCACTCGGGAGTAGACGGGCGTTCGGAACGATCAAAAATACGAGACAAAGAGTCGGGTTTGATGTTCTTAGAACCCGGGCGGTACGAGAGAACAAAATCAAAACGTCCGAAAAAGTGCCCACCGAGCCTGCCTGGAGTTCAACCTTTTGGCAGTTCTGATATATTCTAAATTCTTGTGGTCGGTCCATACAATGAAAGGCACCCCAGAACCCTCCAACCAATGGCGCCATTCCTCCAAAGCCAACTTGACTGCCAGCAACTCCCTATTACCAATGTCGTAGTTGCGTTCGGCGGGAGACAATCGATGAGAAAAACGCGCACGGGTGCATCTTATCGTCTGCGGAAGAACGCTGGGATAACACTGCTCCTACCCCCACCTCTGATGCGTCGACCTCTACCACAAACTGCCGTGATGGATCAGGGGCAACAAGAATGGGGGCTGAAACGAAGCAGGCCTTCAGTTTGGCAAACGCAGCCTTGGCTGCGTCTGACCACCTGAACGCAGTTTTGGGAGAGGTCAAGGCAATCAGAGGCGAGGCTAGTTGGCTGAAGTTGCGAATGAACCGCCGGTAAAAATTGGCGAACCCCAGAAACCTCTGTAGGGCCTTACGGGAATCTGGACTTGGCCAATCCACCACAGCCTTAACCTTCTCAGGATCCATGCGCACTCCCTCAGTCGACACGATGTACCCTAGGAAAGGAACAGACTGTGCATGAAAAACGCATTTCTCCGCCTTGACAAAAAGCCCATTCACTAACAACCTCTGAAGCACTCGTCGAACGTGCTGAACATGCTCCTGGAGAGATGAGGAAAAAATCAATATGTCGTCCAGGTAGACATATATGAACTGATCAACCATATCTCTCAGCACGTCATTGACGAGTGCCTGGAAGACCGCTGGGGAGTTGGAAAGCCCGAACGGCATAACCAAGTATTCAAAGTGCCCCCTGGGGGTGTTAAAAGCGGTCTTCCATTCATCCCCCTTCCTGATGCGAACCAAATGATAAGCATTTCTTAAATCCAATTTTGTGAAAATGGACGCTCCCTGCAACCTCTCGAAAGCTGAAGACATTAACGGCAAAGGATAGGTATTCTTTACCGTAATGTTGTTCAGCCCCCGGTAGTCAATACAAGGTCGCAGGGACCCGTCCTTCTTCCCCACAAAAAGAACCCCGCCCCCGCTGGAGAAGAGGAAGGGCGGATGAACCCGGCTGCCAGTGAATCAGAAATATATTTCTCCATGGCCTCCCTTTCAGGAACCGAAAGGGAATATAACTTGCCTTTAGGCGGAGACTTTCCTGGCAATAAGTCTATAGCACAGTCGTAGGGACGGTGCGGAGGAAGAGAAGCAGCCCTAGACTTACTGAACACCTCCTTCAGGTCGAGGTACTCAACGGGCACGTTAGACAGATCCACTGCTTCCTCCTGTAAAACAGAAACAGAAACGGACGAACAGGCAGAGACAAGACAAGACTTATGACACTGCTCGCTCCAGGCCACGATGGAGTTCTGGATCCAGTCTACCCGGGGGTTGTATCGGATCAGCCACGGATGACCAAGGACAACGGGGGTCTGTGGAGAATCAAAAATGAAAAAGGTAGTCTGTTCTGTGTGATTTCCGGCGGTGATCAGGGTGACGTTCTCGGTGCTGTGAAAAATAGTGGGGAGACTCTGTCCATTGAGTGCGTGCACGGCGATACTGTTGGTGAGAGGTCTGAAGGGAATGTGAAGTCTTATGGCAAGAGATTTGTCCAAAAAGTTACCTTCAGCACCGGAATCCAGTAGTGCACTGCAGTCGTGAAGATGATTGGACCATCCCAGTCTCACCGGGAGGAGGGTGGATGTGGTTGAGGGCTTTCCGGCGGAGATCCCACCCGACAGTAGCCTCAAACTTACTGCCGGGCTTGCCCCTTTTAACGGGCAGTTGTAGGCGAAATGACCGGCTCCACCACAGTATAAACACAGTCCCTGGGACCTCCGCCTCTCCCGCTCCTCCCGGGAAAGCCGAGCTCGACCCACCTGCATGGGCTCATGGTCTTGAACGGGGCTGACCGTGTCCACGCTGCTGGAGCGAATCCCCTCCGCGCTCCTCTGGGCTGGAATCCTCCGCTCGACCCTGGTCAGCTGAGCGTCCACCCTGAGCGCCAGGTCAATGAGTTCATTAAACGTGGTCGGAAGGTCCAGCGTGTAGATCTCCCGCTGAACACGGTCAGCCAGCCCATGCAGGAACATGTCCCACTGCGCCTCCTCGTTCCAGTGGCACTCAGCCGCTAGTGTACGAAATTCGATGGAATAATCAGACACCGACTTCTCTCCTTGGCGAAGTTCCGCCAACTGCCTGGCGGCTTCTCTCCCAGCGACCGACCGGTCGAACACTCTCTTCATCTCCGCGGCGAGTGACTGGAACGAGGCGCAGCATGGGTCTTGATTCTCCCACACCGCCGTCCCCCAAAGAGAAGCTTTCCCCGTAAGGAGAGTGAGCACAAAAGCCACCTTACTCTGCTCCGTATTAAATGTCCGGGGCTGTAGAGCGAAATGCATAGAACAACGTGTCAAAAATGCTCTACAGAAATTAGGTTCACCTGAGTAGGCTTCTGGCACCGGAAGACGAGGTTCAGGACTGGCGGCGTTCTCTGGTGTGGGTGGGAGGACGGCCGGTGTGGGCGGCGCAGCGGGACCGCGGAGAAGCTGGAGCTGTTGGGTGAGCTCGGACACCTGCGTCACTAAAGCCTGCACAGCTCGCCCGGTTTCATTAAGATTTCTCTCCTGGGAATCCATACGACGCATGTTGCTGTTGATAAACTCCTCTAGGGTAGTTTGCCGGGCGCTTGCTGCTTCCGTAGCTTGGTCAGATCGTTCTGTCATGATGAATCACAGGAAGCAATTGCAAGTTACAAGGTTTATTGTAGAGAGAAAACAGAGATGGACACAAACAGTCGATGAATGGTGCAGGCTTCCAGTAACGCAGGGACTGAGATGATCCGTTGGTGGTGAGTGAAGGTGACGAGAAGTGACGTGAAGATAAATCCAGGGTCCAGACATAGAACGAGCAACGTAGACAACCAACTGGACTGAAGACGAGATGAACAGGAACTCCGGTCAGGAACAGACGAAACACTAACGACACAGGACACCAAACAACGATCTGACAATGGAGATGAGAATGAGGTGAGTATATATAGGGGAGTGAATGAGCAGCAGGTGATGGGATGATGAGCGGCAGCTGGATCCGCTGATGAGCCGCGTGGCCTGGACACGCCCACAAACACACTCGCACACACACAAGCACAAACACACCCACAGCTGTCAAAACACAGAGCACGCGACAAGAAGGAAACAATGTATCTGTGAACCGTGACAAAAATAGGTTGCCTTTGCTCCTGGATAGTTGCAGAATCTTCTCCCTGTCTGTGTAGTAATGTAGGCGAGCTATCATCACTCTTGGGCGCTCTCCTGCTCGGGGTTTAGGTGCCAGGGTTCTATGAGCTCGATCTATCAGGATTGGTGATTCAAAATTTTCTTCACCAAGCACTTCTGAAAAAAACTCTGCTATGAAGCGGCTTGGGTTCCCATCCTCCATCCCTTCGCTAATTCCCACCACGTGTAGGTATTGCCTGCGACTTCTGTTCTCCAGGTCCATGTATTTTTCCTGTAGTTTATTGTAGTCCTTCTGTAAGGTTGCGTGTGCTTTGTCCATGGCGGTTATTCTATCCGAAACATCGCAGAGAGATCTTTCCATCTCTCTCTGTGTGTGCCGTTTCAGTATGGGCTCTGTGCAATGTTTCTATTTTCTGTGAAAGTTCGTTTCGGAGCGTGTTGATGTCCGCTTTAGCTTCCTCCCGTAGCGATGTGATGTCTTTGCGTATATCTTAATGCATAATCTCGATTTCCGCTTTAATATAATTCTTATAAAGTTTTCACGGTAAGCACATAGTTCACTTCGAAATATTCCTACAGAGAGAGGCGTTTCTTCTTCCGCCATCATGCCTTCATCTTGTGAGCAGGCCAGAGCTTCACCATCTGGAGCAGTGTTAGCCGAGGCTTTGTCAGCCTGTGCTGCAATAGCATTCGCAGTGCCGGTTGAGGCCTTGTTAGCAGAGTCGTTAGCCGGAGCAGTGCCAACCGGTGAGGGTGTGGCTTGTAGAGTTTTTTGTGTGTATTTCCGAGTGCCCTTCATATCAAATATTGTCCTAAATTATCTTTATAGGTAAATTACAGACAAAGGGCGATGTTTGTTGACCCAGGATACTTAAATTGTTGAAACTTTTGCGGAGCTGCCTAACTTCGTTGCTCACTCCATTCGGCCGGAAGCGGAAGTCCCTGTGTTTATTGTGTTTTAACTGGTTTTGAGAATGACACATTTGGCATTGCTCAAGAATCTCAGGTGAGAGAGTGTCATGTTTGATGAGAGTGACGAAAGGAAAGCATGAGAGTAGATGAGACCCAATATTATTTTTCTCTTTTACAGTTTTTTCCAATTGCTAACACACAATTTTTCAAACTAGTCTGGTTTTATCAAAACACTTAACACAATTCACAAAACCACACACCCAAACTGCAAAATACCTCATATATCCTGCAAAATGAAGCACTGCAACCAAAACTACACAGAGCATTATCAAAATCAAACTTTTGCATGAAATGGCACACACTTCATTCATATTACCAGATTTTTGCCTAACCACCTATACACTGTTGGGCATAATGAAAAGCACCCCCATCTTTAGTATGCTTTGCCATAATACTAAAATATGTATCAGATTGTTCACATGCACAGAAATATTTGCAGATACACACACATGCTGTTGCAACATTTTTATTTTTTTTCCTTCACTACAGTAAACAAGTCAGTACAACATAAGCACAGCAGATATATTTACATGGGACTGAACAAAAATATTCTTACAAAAAAAGTAAACTGAAAAAGAAAATTTCTGAAAAAAAATATATTACAGTAAAAAAAAAAAAAGTTAGGCAGCATCTTGCCGCACAGCCGGGTCTGGCCACAACGCCTCGTCAACATCACAGGCAATATCTTCCCTTGCCAGACATCGAGGGAAGCGCTGCCTTGAGTGCCTTATCCATCCCTGAATTGCACCCACATCAATCTCATCACATGCCTCTTCCATGGCCTGCACAAGAGGCATGCGCACAAAGGGCTGCCGGTCGTATACCTTCCACCGCCATGCCAAAAAGAATTCTTCTATGGGGTTCAGAAATGGTGAGTATGGTGGGAGGTATTGCACGAGAAATGTTGGGTGGTCAGCAAACCAGTTTTGGACTGGGGCTGCACGATGAAAGCTCACGTTGTCCCATACTACAACGTACCGGTTTCTTTGATGGTCTGCATCATTCATACGCTCTGGTGGTATGAGAATGTTGTGAAGTCTGTCCAGAAATGTGAGAATATGGGCTGTGTTGTATGGTCCAAGTTTGGCATGATGGTGGAGGACACCATGCATATTGGAGATGGCAGCGCACATTGTGATGTTCCCACCACGTTGGCCAGGAACATCTATAATGGCTCTGTGGCCAATGAGGTTTCTCCCTCTTCTTCTGGTCTTTGCTAGGTTGAACCCAGCCTCATCTATAAAGATGAACTCATGTGGGATTGCATGAGCATCCATTTCCAGTACTCCCTGAAAACAAAGAACAAAAATCACTCAATATGGTGTTATCCAGTACACTGGGAAACAATGTTGTGTGTAGTGTACTGCAGTCAATATAGTACTTACATCCACATATGCTCGTCTGAACTCTTTGTTTCTTTGAGAGTTTCTCTCAAACGGCACCTTATAAAGTTGTTTCATTCTGATTTGGTTTCGCTTGAGAATGCGAGCCAATGTGGACAGACTAACTCATTGAATGTTGTTGAATAAAGTGTTGTCTTGGATGATGTGGCTTTGAATTTCTCGTAATCTGATTTCATTATTTTCCAAAACCAAGTTTACAATGGCAGCTTCCTGTACCCCGGTGAACATTTGGCCCCTTCCTCCACCATGGTGTCGTCTCTCAGTCCTTTAGAAAAAATAAAATAAAAATATATATAGGGCTTGGACAATGCAGCCTAAATATTTTCCCCCACAGTAGAGTACATTGTACAGGAAACTTGTACAGTTCATGAATGGCTGATGTCATACACTAAGTAAACAGGTGTCACCCAACTGATACACTATGACATGGGGTATACTACATGTGTACTACATGAAATTTTGGTTACATACCTGTTCTCCAGTCTAAAGGTCCGGATGACAGAGGCGACAGTAAAACGGCTCAAGTTTGGCTGCACTCTCTGTCCAGCCTCACGCATTGTCAACCCATGGTTGATGACATGATCTACTAAGGTTGCTCTGATTTCATTTGAAAGTGTTTGTCTTCTTTGGCCATGAACTCCTCTACCTGCTCTACCCCTACCTCTCACTCTTCCTCCCCCTCTTATTCTCAACCTCCCTCTTCCTCTTCCTCTTCCTCTTCCTCTCTCTGCAATGTCTTCCATTGTTGTTGTAAAAAAAGGTTCTTACCTGTGGTCTTTTCATAGTGCTTACATCCTGATTGAAGTGTTAACAATTAACCACTGAGGTGTTTGGCCAGGTGGCACATGTAATTGGCCAATTAGCTCATGTAGTGTCATTTTGAATAGCAGTGTTTTGAAATGGCAAACATGTGACTTTATGTCAGATTGTTGTGTCTTATGCAGAGAACTGTATTTAGTGAATTTAAAAAGTGCTATTTTGAAATGCAAAATGTGTGTAAAACAGAAAAGGTGTTTAGACTTTTGGAGACTTGAGAAGAAGTTTTGCTCTCTGTGTGTCAGTTTAAATAATTGTGCTGTGCATGTCATTTTAGTGTGTTAGCAATTGGAAAAAACTGTAATATAGTACATATGATTTAGAGCTTTATTTGTTTTTTGGAAAGTGTCTTCTGACAGTGGAGCAATTCTAAACCTTTTTCTTCATATCCAACAGCAGTGAGTCTGTGAAGGACGATGACATCTGTTGATCAGCATTGTGACACACTAGATGAGATGGAAGAAGACAAGCCTAAATACAAGAAAGGTAATTAAGAAAATCAGTAATGTTAACGTTGTCATTTAGGAAATGTAATTAATCTCTGTCCCTATTCCAGTCAAACAAACTGCAAGCGGCCTTTAAATTATTTGTTTGATTTCTGTTGTGATTCATCTTTATTTTGATTTATTAACCATATAAGATATTGTTTGTAACATTGATGTTACTTTGCAAATGTCAAGATCATTGCCTGCGACTTCTGTTCTCCAGGTCCATGTATTTTTCCTGTAGTTTATTGTAGTCCTTCTGTAAGGTTGCGTGTGCTTTGTCCATGGCGGTTATTCTATCCGAAACATTGCAGAGAGATCTTTCCATCTCTCTCTGTGTGTGCCGTTTCAGTATGGGCTCTGTGCAATGTTTCTATTTTCTGTGAAAGTTCGTTTCGGAGCGTGTTGATGTCCGCTTTAGCTTCCTCCCGTAGCGATGTGATGTCTTTGCGTATATCTTAATGCATAATCTCGATTTCCGCTTTAATATAATTCTTATAAAGTTTTCACGGTAAGCACATAGTTCACTTCGAAATATTCCTACAGAGAGAGGCGTTTCTTCTTCCGACATCATGCCTTCATCTTGTTAGCAGGCCAGAGCTTCACCATCTGGAGCAGTGTTAGCCGAGGCTTTCTCAGCCTGTGCTGCAATAGCATTCGCAGTGCCGGTTGAGGCCTTGTTAGCAGAGTCGTTAGCCGGAGCAGTGCCAACCGGTGAGGGTGTGGCTTGTAGAGTTTTTTGTGTGTATTTCCGAGTGCCCTTCATATCAAATATTGTCCTAAATTATCTTTATAGGTAAATTACAGACAAAGGGCGATGTTTGTTGACCCAGGATACTTAAATTGTTGAAACTTTTGCGGAGCTGCCTAACTTCGTTGCTCACTCCATTCGGCCGGAAGCGGAAGTCCCTGTGTTTATTGTGTTTTAACTGGTTTTGAGAATGACACATTTGGCATTGCTCAAGAATCTCAGGTGAGAGAGTGTCATGTTTGATGAGAGTGACGAAAGGAAAGCATGAGAGTAGATGAGACCCAATATTATTTTTCTCTTTTAATATAGTACATATGATTTAGAGCTTTATTTGTTTTTTGGAAAGTGTCTTCTGACAGTGGAGCAATTCTAAACCTTTTTCTTCATATCCAACAGCAGTGAGTCTGTGAAGGACGATGACATCTGTTGATCAGCATTGTGACACACTAGATGAGATGGAAGAAGACAAGCCTAAATACAAGAAAGGTAATTAAGAAAATCAGTAATGTTAACGTTGTTGTGACGAGCAGGGCGAGCGAGAGCCGTGAGGGAACGGCGCGAGGCCGGTGACGTGAGTGATAATGAGCGTCACCTGCGAGGCGTGCCGGCCTCGAGTCTCTCACGGAGGAGCTCCGGAGGCATAAAAGGAGGAGCGACATCAGTGAAGGACGAGAGAGGACCAGGCCTGGACTTTATTTTATGTTTTGTTATGTTTGTGTGGCCGGCAGACGTCCGCGAGGGTCTGCCGGCATTACTTTCGTTTTGTTCTTTGTTTATTTTACATTAAAAGTTACGTTCAATGTTCGCCGGTTCCCGCCTCCTTCTTCCCATATCTACTAACCTCGTTACATTGGTGCCGAAACCCGGGAGGAAGGAGGGACATGCTGTCGGAGAGCCCTCGCTGCTGAGGGGGATCGCGGTGCTGCGGAGTTCGGGCAGCGCGGAAGTGAAGACCGCGAAAGGCTGCCCGAGGCGGTGGTGCTGGAGCCTTGTGAAAGGTGGGACGGAGACCCGGATGCCGTGCTCCTGGGACGAGGTGGGGTGGCTGCCGTCTTGGACCTGGAGGGAGCGGAGGAGTCGCCGCCGTCTGCCGTGGGCCGGAGCCTGCTGCCGTCCGCCATGAAGGGGAGGAGCAGGGGACGGGGGACTCGCTGCCGGCTGCCCTCAGTCGGAGGAGCCATCGCCGGCCGCCAGGAGGCGGTCGAGGATCGGGCAGTCCACCGAGCGTCCAGTGCCACCGCATGGCACCGCGAAGAAGAGCCTCTTGGCAGGCTGAGGACCGAGCGGCAGTGTGTCTGGGAGCCGGACCCAGCATTTTTTTTTTTCCTCTCTCCCCTCTCTCGTCCTGTCGCTCCCCTTGCTTCCGTCTCCTTTCTCTCGTCTCGTCTGTCCTTACCCCCAGGTGCTGCGGCCGCCGAGACAGGCCCCGGGGGGGGAGTAAAGCGCAGTCTCGGAGGTACCCCCCCGGCCTGCGAGGGGCGTTGGGGGTATGTGACGAGCAGGGCGAGCGAGAGCCGTGAGGGAACGGCGCGAGGCCGGTGACGTGAGTGATAATGAGCGTCACCTGCGAGGCGTGCCGGCCTCGAGTCTCTCACGGAGGAGCTCCGGAGGCATAAAAGGAGGAGCGACATCAGTGAAGGACGAGAGAGGACCAGGCCTGGACTTTATTTTATGTTTTGTTATGTTTGTGTGGCCGGCAGACGTCCGCGAGGGTCTGCCGGCATTACTTTCGTTTTGTTCTTTGTTTATTTTACATTAAAAGTTACGTTCAATGTTCGCCGGTTCCCGCCTCCTTCTTCCCATATCTACTAACCTCGTTACAGTTGTCATTTAGGAAACGTAATTAATCTCTGTCCCTATTCCAGTCAAACAAACTGCAAGCGGCCTTTAAATTATTTGTTTGATTTCTGTTGTGATTCATCTTTATTTTGATTTATTAACCATATAAGATATTGTTTGTAACATTGATGTTACTTTGCAAATGTCAAGATCATTGCATCGACATCAGCGCTCTCACTGGAGTCAGTGTTGATCTGAATGCTGAAATGGGAGCAACTCTAAATGCTCCTGTACTCACTGGAAACAACTTCACAGCCCCAGTGACCTTCATCATGAACCCTGCAGGAAACGGTACTATCACTACAGCTGTGCTTACTGACACACATTAGCAGTCAGTTAATAGCTTGTATGCTAATATGCTCAGTGCTTGTGAATCCTTATCCTATAAAGGTCATGTAAGAATTAGATTTCTCTCATTCTTCAGTTAAGATTCAGTCCCTCTCAGTTATCATTGCGGCTGTGGGAAGAATCATAACACGAACAGAGTCATGTCACAAATCTTCAATTTTTACTGCGCAGTTTACACAATTTATATTTTCAATAGAAAAAAAGTGACACTCCCATCCTGGATGTTGTCCTCCAGAGGGCGCACAAAGATAAAACCATAAAATGAATCATTTCATAGTCCGAAATTACAAATAAGGAACATAACCTTGAACAAAGAAAACAGTAACAAGGTGGCTAGAAATAAGAGCAAAAGAAACATATCACTTGAAAAACAACTTATTATAAGGCAGTTATGGAAAAATACAAAAGAGGCTATGACACATTTCTTCACTCATGCCTATTCTCTATGGTGACTGAACATAAAGGAAGTGAATGGTGACTTATATTACACTCAAGAAGAGAATAATAGGGCTGTAAGGGGCCTCTAAATCTCACAGTTGATTTTAAAGTCATATTGTTCACAGGCAGACATACTTTAGCTACAGGATTTTCTTTTGTGTATCTGTAGAAAATTATTATTTTTTTATTTCCTTCCTTTTCTTTCTCCTAACAGAGCCACAAAATATCGCAGAGACAGCAGAGAAACACAGAGAAGAGCAAGGTACCATCTTAACAGTCATATCTCTTAAGGCTAATTCACACTGCACCATCAGATGTCGACCAACGGCAGTAGACAGATATTGTCAGATAAGTCTTTTCCCTGTTGGCATCTGTTAGTGTTAGTTGGTGTTTGTTTTTACCTACAGAACATGTTCATTCACTGTTTGTCAGGAGCAGGAATGTGATCAGCATCAGTCTGTACAGTGTGAACTAGTCTTTTTAAAGTGTTTCAGAAGTGATTTAAACATGTCAGATGTATTTTGAATTTGGACTCTAGTCCCTGGGCCTAATGTACAGAAAATCTGTGTTTTATCCTAAATGTCTGTGTACACACAAAATTTATTCTCTTGAATAATAAAAGTCAGTGTAGGATTATTTATGACTTTTTAAATCTAAACGCTGCCATGCAGTGGTTGGACAAGTCAGGTTGAGATCTTTATTAATATTGTAACAGAGGTTAACTGTGAGAGGTGATGTACTGTATCACCAGAACTAACCAGACCACACCACTGACCTTTTCAACAGCCACATACTCCAGTCAACCACCAGATGTGACTGCCAATGACCATGATAGTATACCTTACAACCAAACAGTTGGGACACTGTACAAATTGTGGATAAAAAAGGAATGCAATAATTTACAAATCTCATAAATTTATAACATACCAAATGTTGAATGTGAGACATTTTGAATTTTGGATTTCATGAGAGCTACACATTCCAAAAAAGTTGGGACAGGTAGCAATAAGAGGCCGGAAAAGTGAAATGTACATATAAGGAACAGCTGGAGGACCAATTTGCAACTTATTAGGTCAATTGGCAATGATTGGGTATAAAAAGAGCCTCTCAGAGTGTCAGTGTCTCTCAGAAGCCAAGATGGGCATAGGATCACCAATTCCCCCAATGCTGCGGTGAAAAATAGTGGAGCAATATCAGAAAGGAGTTTCTCAAAGAAAAATTGCAAAGAGTTTGAAGTTATCATCATCTACAGTGCATAATATCATCCAAAGATTCAGAGAATCGGGCCCTTAGACGGCACTGCATCACATACAGGAATGCTACTGTAATGGAAATCACAACATGGGCTCAGGATTACTTCCAGAAAACATTATCGGTGAACACAATACACCCTAAACTCTACAGGTCAAAAAAGAAACCATATCTAAACATGATCCAGAAGCGCAGGCGTTTTCTCTGGGCCAAGGCTCATTTAAAATGGACTGTGGCAAAGTGGAAAACTGTTCTGTGGTCATCAAATCAAAATTTTAAGTTCTTTTTGGAAAACTGGGACGCCATGTCATCCGGACTAAAGAGGACAAGGACAACCCAAGTTGTTATCAGCGCTCAGTTCAGAAGCCTGCATCTCTGATGGTATGGGGTTGCATGAGTGCGTGTGGCATGGGAAGCTTACACATCTGGAAAGGCACCATCAGTGCTGAAAGGTATGAACAACATATGCTCCCATCCAGACGTAGTCTCTTTCAGGGAAGACCTTGCATTTTCCAACATGACAATGCCAGACCACATACTGCATCAATTACAAATCATGGCTGCGTAGAAGAAGGATCCGGGTACTGAAATGGCCAGCCTACAGTCCAGATCTTTCACCCATAGAAAACATTTGGCGCATCATAAGGAAGAAGATGCGACAAAGAAGACCTAAGACAGTTGAGCAACTAGAAGCCTGTATTAGACAAGAATCTTTCCCTTAAAATGATACATTTTCTCAGTTTAAACATTTGATATGTCATCTATGTTGTATTATGAATAAAATATTGAAATTTGAAACTTCCACATCATTGCATTCTGTTTTTATTCACAATATGTAAAATGTCCCAACTTTTTTGTAATCGGGAACTAGAGCATTCACTGCCAGATGT
The DNA here is from genome assembly GCF_024489055.1 of Chanodichthys erythropterus. Taxonomy (NCBI): domain Eukaryota; kingdom Metazoa; phylum Chordata; class Actinopteri; order Cypriniformes; family Xenocyprididae; genus Chanodichthys; species Chanodichthys erythropterus. The sequence continues at coordinate 61,490,638 of NC_090223.1, forward strand.
TCCTCGAACCCTATCCTCTGTACTGAGTTTACACATTAGGCATTAAAAAAGTATATATGCCTGGATTACAGTTTTGTTTTGAATGCTTAAGGGTATTCCCTTCCATGAGTGTAATATATTTATCAAAATATAGTGAATTAAATGGAAGATCTGAGGCCTCTGAGCTGTAAGAATTTCAACAGTAATTTAATTACATTGCTGATGTGAAAGCTTTGACATGTTTCTTTTTTTAATAAAATATGTTTTTGCTTTCCCTCATGTTTTATTTATTTACACCAAACAGAGGATTTGATTTTGAAAAAAATCTTGCAAACTCACAAAACAGACATGAAGAAGAAAGTGGAGCATATTTTTGAGTGCAAGAAAGAAAAGGAAGCACTTCTTAAGGATGTTTACACAGAACTCTTCATCACAGTGGGAGATATGAAAGATGTCAATCAGGAACATGAGATTCTGAAGATTGACGATGCTTTCAAGAACAAAGAAACACAGGACAAACCAATCAAATGCAGTGATATATTTACATTACTAAGAGAAAAAAATGAAGAAAAGATTGTACTGACCAAGGGAGTCGCTGGCATCGGAAAAACTGTCTCTGTGCACAAGTTCATCCTGGACTGGGCAGAGGAAACAGCCAATCAAGATATAGACTCTATGTTCCTACTTTCATTCCGAGAGATTAACAGCATTAAAGGCATTAAAGACAATGGAATTAAAGAGTTCAATTTGGAATTAAATCTCCATGAGTTTCTGCTAAAATTTTATCCTCAATTGAAGGACCTGGAAAAATCAAAGTTATATAAGGAATGTAAACTTGCATTTATATTTGATGGACTTGATGAGAGTCGCCTGGATTTGAATTTTAAAAGCAGAATATTAAACAATGTTGAGGAAAGATCAACTGTAGACGTGCTGTTCACAAGTCTGGTCAAAGGGAAGCTGCTTCCATCAGCTCTCATCTGGGTGACCTCACGACCAGCAGCAGCCAATCAGATCCCTCCTCAGTATGTGGGTTTGTTCACAGAGGTGCGAGGATTTACTGACCAACAGAAGGAGGATTACTTCAAAAAGAGAATCAAAGATGAGACTCAGGCCTCCAGAATCATCTCACACATTAAGACGTCTCGTAGTCTCTACATCATGTGCCACATTCCTGTGTTCTGCTGGATCACAGCCACAGTACTTCAGGATATTCTCAAGAAAAACACTGAGAACATCAGCACAACACTCACTGAAATGTACATTCACTTCCTGCTGATACAGATGAACATGAAGAGCCAAAAATATGACAGAAAAACAGAGAGACAACGTACAAAGCTCTTACAGTCAAATAAAGAAATGATTTTGAAGTTAGCCAAGTTAGCATTTGAACAGTTGAAGGAGGAAAACATTGTGTTCTATGAGGAAGATCTGGAAGCATGTGATATTGATGTGAGTGAAGACACCGAGTTCACAGGAATGATCGCTGAGATCTTTAAGGAGGAGGATGGACTTCATGAAGAAAAGGTCTTCTACTTTGTGCATCTGAGTGTTCAAGAGTTCCTTGCTGCAGTGCATGTGTTCATCTGTTACCTGAGGAAGAACATGCAGGAGCTTCAGTTTTTCTTTGAGGGACCTAAAGAAAACGTCACATTGCATGAGTTACTAGAGAAGGCTGTTGATAAAGCCATGAAGAGTAAGAGAGGACATCTGGACTTGTTCCTGCGGTTTCTGATGGGAAATTCACTGGGATCCAGTCAAACCCTGCTCAAAGGACTGATCCCACACACTGAAGACACTACAAAGAGCATCACACAAACAACTAAATACATTAAACAAGTACAAGACATGGATATCTCAGATGAAGCTTCAGTCAACCTATTTTTCTGCTTACTTGAGCTCAAGGATCATTCATTATATGAGGAAATCCAGAGATACATCAGTTCAGAAGAACATACAGGGAAAAAACTCATCTCATCTTCAATGTGCACAGTGCTGACCTACATACTTCTGATGTCAGAGAAGGTGCTGGATGAGTTCAACCCAAAGAGGTTTACGTCATCACAGGAAGACAACAAGAGACTCGTTCCAGCTGTGAAATGCTGCAGAAAAGCCTTGTGAGTAATTTCACTGATCACTGTTTAATTAAAGATTTTATTCTATCACTAAACAAATAAATGTAAAAATACTGAATAATGAAATATGTCTTTCCTGATTATGAACAATGTGTTATTGGAAAACACTGAACATCAGAAAAATAATCTGGTTAAACGTTCGGTTTTGGCAGATTTGATGGCTGTGGTCTTGACGAAACATGCTGTGAAACAGCATCTTCAGTTCTACAATCATCAAACTCCCATCTGAGAGAGTTGAACCTGAGCAGCAATCATCTGAAGGATTCAGGAGTGAGGCAGCTTTCTGATGGACTGAAGAGTTCAGAATGTAAACTGAACATTCTGAGGTTTGACATTCACTCATTTTCTATGTTCAAAAATGTGGAGAAATAGCTGTTTTCATAACTATGATAAGTACATATTTTCTCCTGTCTATATTGTTGTATGAAAGTATCAGTGGAGTTTTCTCCAAGCACACAAGGCAGAAAACCTGATTTTGGTTTTAAGAAAAAGACTCCTGTCTCAGGCAGCATGCAATCTAAAATTCAGTTCTCTTTAGTGTTATATTTCACTCTTGAGGAATAATTAATAAAAAATTAAAAAAAACAGCCAAAATAAAACAAAAACACCAGGAAACACAACAAGCAAAACGGAACACCAGGAGCAGAACTGAGATCACCAACAAAAACACCCATACAAGGACATGACCTGACCAAGAATACAGAAAGCACTGGGGTTTAAATACACAAGGGCTAACAGGCTGACAAAACAAACCTGGGAACTAATCAACAAATCGGGGAACTAATCAACAAGAAAAACTACAAATGAAACAGGAAACAGGAACAAAACCAAACTAACAGAAACACATGGTACACAAAACTGGCAATGCATAACAGTAGCATTTTATGAGATTTGTGCATTAGGTCTTAATATAATAAACCTGCTGCTGTCTGTGTCATTAATGTTAATCAAACAACATCAAAAGATAAGAGGGAATCACTCACTGCTCTGGACTGAATCATTTTTTTCATCTTTAATAACAATCAATTTATTTACAATTAATACACTGAATTAATACACTTTGGGCCACCATTGGCTTCCATAGTATTTTTTTTTCCTACTATGTTGTATTTCCTACTATGGAAGTCAATGGTGGCTCAAAGCAGCCTGGTTAAAAACTTTCTTCAAAATATCTTCCTTTGTGTTCAGCAGTACAAAGAAATTTATACAGGTTTGGAACAACCTGAGGGTGAGTAAATGATGACAAAATTGTCATTTTTGGGTGAATTACCCATTTATTTTCTGTAATATTTCTTAAATAGATGTAAAATGAAAAAAGTAAAGCACAATTTCATTGTTAATTTCTTTCTTATATTGTATTTTTTCTACTGTTTGTCATTTGCATTTTTTAACTATATTGTGATTATTAATATAATAACTATTATTAATCCAAGAATTTGAGGAAAAGATGAATCATGAATTGATTTATAATCAAATCGATACCCTCTGAATCATAATAAAATCGTGAGGCAAGTGATGACTGACACTGAATTTTTTTTATGCATTTTTCCAATTACAATTATTTCCAATGAAATAATACCCAAATTTTCTTAAGTGATTAAGTGATTCTTATGAACAGTTTGTTTCAATGAACTGTTTCATGTCATAATAACAAATTAAAACATGTTTCCTTTCCTTGTGCATTTGATTATTACAGTAGCTTTATTTTCATTTCATCAGACAAATTCTCTGCACACCATGTTCTGACGATCATATAACTACCAGTAATTGCCTAATTTTAGTAGGACAGTTTCAGTATGCTGATAACTTGAGAACCACTGTGACCGGATCATTGAGATTTAATTGATCTGAACTGTATCAGTTGCATCCATGTACAATTTGCTGCAGTGTTGAGCACAAATGCACAGATGAGTTACAAACTTAACCCTCAACCCTACATTTTAATGGCTAATGTCTCATTACACTGAATTTAGCACAAACATGTAGTTCAGATTATAAACCCTTCCTGATAATAACACTGATATCACTATTTGTTTTGTTCTCTACACAGGGTATGTGGGTGTAATCTCACTGGTCAGTCCTGTGAATGTTTGTCTTCAGCTCTACAGTCATCAAACTCTGTCTTGAAAGAACTGGACCTGAGTAACAATGACCTGCAGGATTCTGGAGTAAAGCTTCTTTCTGATGGACTGAAGAGTCCAAACTGTCAAATGCAGATACTGAGGTATTTAAGAACATATGTGACCAGTCACGGAAAGTAGGGACACAAGTCGGTTCTGGGGCATTTTGAGTTATTCACAGATTCTGAAAGTGTAGTGATTATATTTCTGATAATATTTGGAGAAGTTGTGGCCATTTGAAGGTAGGCACTTAAGAAAGCTCTATAGGGAGAAAAACGCCTCTAAAGTTGCAGTTCTCGCCTGTTCTCACCTGCTGGGAGTGACAATAGGGCTCATTTACATCTCATTTAGATAAGCCATACCCCCTGTAAAGCTCCCCCCTGTTAATGTGGGGACACATTTCAAGTGAGAGCAAGGTTACATCGTGTTACCTTGTAAAATACATTGTTACAGTTTTCATGTGTCAAACACAACTTTGCAAAAAGCTTTTTTTTTTGCATTTATTTTTGGCCATATGACAGAGGTCTGATTCTATTTGTCATATTTCTGTTCTGCATAAAACTAAAGAATATTCGGTACATCCTATACTGTATTCTAAAATGATCTGATATTAACTTTTGCATGGATTTTATTGAAAAGAGCTTAGGCTCATGTAACCAGTCATTTCACAGTGTGTCTGTGAAACGCTGAGGTACCGTAGTAGTTTTGTGCGCGCGTGAACATCATGGCAACGTACAACACAAAGTAACTCATGTGGTAAACACTTAACGTAATGTGTAAATGCAAGTAACTAACGTAAATCAAGCATAGTCCACGAAGTGTTGGCGAAATAACACATTGGACCGGAGAGAATAATATGGAATTTCGTCCAGAAAACTTCTTGCACGAAATAAATTCAAGCACTTTCAAGGATCTGTATCTATGTATGTTTATTTTCAAAAACTTTCCAGGGCATGAGTATGAATCCAAGTATGTACCAAAAGTACCACTTTTACTTGGTAATAGCAGCATAAGACAAAGGTCTTTGTGACACAGTCCAATGATATTACATTTGCGGTCTCTTCTGTGTTGCGACCCTTGATGCTGGGCATGTGATGTATCTTGCCTCGTCAGCACAGAATGGCCTGATTTTTTCATACAGATAGGTCTGCCTGTCAATGTGTTTAGTCCAGGTGGGGCCAGGACAGAAAGACCGTCGATAGAGGGCAGATCTGTTCTGTCGCGCAGTAGCTGATATTCGACAGGTTGTGCATCACAGTGAGTTTTTGCAAGCACCACACCTGGTCTCTTGGCATCAAAGCTGTGACAGAAAAAGCACATACGACAATTTAAACATGGCAAAGTATTTTCTCATAAAATACTTTCATGTGTATGTTGTTACTATGTTATATTGTATGTACACAATGTGAAAGTTTCAATATAAGTACCTGAAGTGCTGATAACTCTTGATCTGTGGGAGTCTACGGAAGTGGTGAGTCAGAAGCTGCTGCCAGTCGAAGGTCTGGACTAAAACTTTGCCCTCTGCCGTTCCAACAAGCTGTGGGATATTGAGGTGACTCACAGGAGAGCTGTTTTCCACAACCTGATGACAAAAAAAGAGAAGAGAGGGAAAAAAAATCTTCAGTTAAATGTTTCATTGAAGCAGAACAGAAAACAACACTGAAGTCATTAAAGCAAAGTAAAGTTAAAGTACCTCAGCGATGTCTGCCAAAGTGTTGACTCTTGTCTTCATGTAGGCTTGCCTGATGAGTCCAAAGCCACAGTCAGGGGAAAACTTGGTGTGGTCAGCAATAAGGAAGTGGATTTCAATTTTATCGTGAGGCTTGTGTCCAACCCGCCAGGCAAGGTACCAGAGCATGAAGTTGTTCTTGTTCTGCCCACTACAGTTGTCACAATGAAAATCCACCTCTGTTTCTACAACTCCAAAGTTGCCGAAGAAATTATGCGTGTAGCTGATGACTTCATTGCTTCCCTTAGTAGATGACATGCCTTCATCAATCAGGTAATTCACCTGTTTCTGCAGCCCTTCACAGGAAACACCAAATAGGCCACATTTCCGTGGGGTCAGGAAGTATATTGGTCCTGGCTGGAGAGGGTTTGAGGGAAAGTGTAACTGTTGGAGACAGAGGGAGAGAGGGAACTTGGATTAGATTAAATAAAATGTGTATATTCATAACTGTCTAATAAAGATAAAAATTACTATATTGATGCTATTCTGCATTTGCGCTATTATCAGGCTGCTTATTCTCATGCACCAAATCGCCCTTTAAGGGACATTAATAAAGTAAAGTAAATGTGTGTGAAGTATTACCTGCTGAGCAAAATCAAAACTGTAATGCATCCTAATCTTCTTGCTTGCTGGTAGGGACGGTCCAAAGGACAGGTTAGAGCCAGAGCAAATCTTTCTGCAGGCAGCACTCATGTCGTTGTACACAGCCCTCTCTTTCTGCACAAGGGAAAGATGATCTTGTTGCTTCTTTACTGCTTCAGACTTTCTGTCATCTGGGAGGTTTGCACTTCGTATCAGCTGCTCAGTATTGCTTTGGCACTGCCAGCAGAGATCTGTGCGTGGCCGGCAACTTTTGATGTGTGGGAGAAGTCGGTCCCACAGTGCTTTGAAGCTGGTTTTACAAACTGCACGCTCACCTGAAAAACAGATATGGCTTATGGTTAATTGTATTGTAATTGCTAATAGTGCTTCACATTATTACACATTATAAGCACTCAATTCTAAATCAATGTTTACACATACCAAGCTCCTTAGCAGACTTCACGTAGAGACGCCACACTGAGGCCTTGGACACATGAGTTGGCAGCAACTTCACATGCCAATCCTTATGCCCAGGCTGTCGGCCAGGCAGCATGATGGCATTGTCTTCTGCATAGTTTTTTATGAAGTCCACAACTCTGTTGATATCCTCAGGCCTGATGAACCTGGCTGGCGGACGTGGCAGTGAATGCTTCTTCCTCAAACGTGGTCTTGCGCCATTCTCCTCATAGTGTTTGACTATATCAGCCAGGGTGTCTTTGCCAATGCTGAAAAAAGGAGAAAAAACAAGGAAAAAACGTTTAACATCATACTAACACGCATCTTGTCTGCAAAAAAATCCTGTACATTAAACTCTTCATAAATACTTTTACTTTTGACTCATAACGCACATTTTACGGCTACGGATACTTTTACTTTTACTTAAGTAGGAATTTAATCTGATACATTTACCATTACGTTAGAAAATCCTTGTTAAGAATGTAGCACTTCCTCCACCACTAGCTAAAATGATTAGCATCACATTCAATTCAAGAATGCTAACTGGCAGGTTTACATGGGCTAAGTCATTCACACCAGTCAATTCAAGCAATTGAAGCATTATTCAAATTAATAGCAGATGCTAACAGTACCATGTAAAAGCCCATTATAGTAATGGGGCTTTTTGGCAAGTGATACGATGCTAACGATTACAATTAAAACGACAGTCCTGAGCTAGCTAATAACAATAGACACATGAGAAAACGTGTACGTGTTCTTAGAATGAACACAAAACGACAAACTTTGATGTTAATGGAAACTCACCCCATAAGAAACAGAAAAGTATTCTTGCAGATCTCGTTGCCTCCAATGAAATAAGTCGTTCGGGCACACTTTCTCTTTGTCGGTGTCTTCTTTGTGGTATGTCCTGCCACTCTTTTTCCGCAGCTAAAGAATCCAGCCGTATGTTGTACATAATATCTGGAGAAAGCTTCTGGCTACATGACTGTCTCCCATGCAGAGAGTTCTCTTTTCTCCTCGTGCAGCATTTACAGTCAAAGTTACGGATTTTCACCATTTCTTTGTCTTTATCCCCATCAAATGTGACCCGATCTGGCGAAATAAGTCGGAAGTCTTATTTTAAGATATGGGCTGATAATGTGGAAAAACAATGAAAAAATAGATTTTTTTTTAAAGCTAATTTCAAAGAACAGACTTTCAAAAATAATCTCCCAAAGTTTCGTAGTCCAGATAATTGAGTAAATGTATTTAAATGGCAATTAAATTTGACATGGTTTTACTAAATTCGCTGGAAATGAACTTCTCAACTCCTCTCGTCACTTATGAGCAATTCCCGGTATCCCCTGAAACGTCTATCTCTGCTCTACAAATATGGTGTTACACGTTGTATAGAACCAATCAAAAAGCTTAGAAATGTAAACACACTGACCTAAACGCTGATTTTTAACAATGGGAAGCCCCGTTTCGACTGACAGGCACGCGATCCAGCCATCCTCCTGTCAGACTAGCGCGCCTTATAAAATAAAACTCCCATTTGCGTGTCTCTCTTTAAAAGCCAATAAAAATTGAATCCATATAGGTAGCACAAAAATTATTTTTGCATACAAAAACAAATACTTTAAACTTTCATATCAAGCCTCCAACATGCTTCTGTTGTGTTGTTTTCACCCTCTAATGAGTCTGAGTAATATGCGTTTACAACAATCGCACATCAATAAAAATCTACAAAAACAAAAATCGCACATCAATATTTAAAGCAGATTCTCAAGATTAAAATGAATCCAAAATCAATATAATATATTGCGTTGATCACAAGATATTACTCACGGAATGATTTAACATACTTGGCTAATAACATGTCTCTCATCTCTCCGGGATGCAGTGTGTATCCAATGTTCCCGGACCCATCCATGTTCGTTTTCCAACGTGGAATAACACATAATAGATATCATTTTAAAGCTGAGAATCTCATCTTTTTAATGCATCTAACCATTTTGAAAAACTCCCAACGAGTGCTGAGAAGCACCTCTAAACCGGAGTTTACCGCCTGTTGGCGCCACCTGGCTGAGGAAAAAATGAACAACAATTTTTCAAACTATTCTTTATAATATCACCACGAATTTTGAACCAGATGCAGCTCACATATAGGAGAGCATCACCAAAAAAAAAATTTTGTTCCTGAGTTATTCCATGTCAAATAAAAAAAGAAAATTATTTTTAAAAAATTATATATATTTTTTGTCTTTTATCAGCTGTTTCTCAGCAAGATAATGTCCAAATGTAATGTAATTTATATTTTCTTAAATTTTAAAATGTTTTGTATAAAATGATACCTACCTTTTGACTCTCCTTGCCAGAGTTTTGGAGTTATGAGTCTTTACTTGTGTGTGTGTCGCTCAGAAAAAAAGAAAAAAAAAAAGTCTAAAAAAGCCTTCAGATCTTAAAGTGTTAATTCAAATAAATACTTTAAAATAATTTGAGCTTCAGCCTGGTTTAATAGCATTTATATATATATATATATATATATATATATATATATATATATATATATATATATATATATATATATATATATAATGTCTTTGGTCAAATTAAGCTGTAAAATAAATAGTTTATCCCTTTAAATGCAATGGATTTTGAAAGATATCAACAAAAAAATGGGCAAAAAACTTTAAAAGCGATTTTCGCAGGTTTTCAATTGGAAAAAGAGTGCAGACGACCATAATTCAAATGGGTATATCTTTAAAACCATTCAAGGTATGACTTTGACTAAGATATCATTTTAAAGCTTATTGTCTCATCTTTCATCAGTTTTGAAATTTGGGTCACTGTGACTCATTTTGCTGGATCAGGTCACAAATGTTACTATCGATATAGCCTCTGATATCTTACGGTCCAACTCGTCTGACGCCAGTCCGATACATTCTTCCTCGTCTTCATCTTCGCTCATTTGCAGATTAGGGATATTATTCAGTCTTATTATGCTGCTTTCATCATCGCTCAGATTGTCTTCAGAATCAGTGAGCGCTTGTTCATAATCATCCGGCTTTTCGAAGAAGTACTTCAAAACATTTTCGGTGTAACGGCCACGGTTCAGCTCGTCTGCGATATTCTTTGCGGCGTCCATCTTCACTGAATTTTGATATCAGAGCCGGTCAGAGCGCTGCATAAATAAGTAGCCACGCTTCCCTTGGAGGGCGGGAAGAAACAAAAGAAACAACAGCCGGCGTATCCGATTCCAGTATGGAAATACACACAGACAATGACACGCCCCTATTGCGAGATAGAATCCCAGAAAAACAAGCCGATTTCAACCTCAAAATGTATGCTTTTAAATAAACCAATACTGCTATCTCAAACACGGAGAGGCTTCTTCGTGATCTCAACTAACAGATTCTGCAAAAAAACGAAAATCACCAATTTTGAAAAAAAACGCTTCTTTCTCATTTTGCTCGATAGTTGTGCTGCCGACTTGTGTCCCTGGTTTCCGTGACAGGTCACATATAAGAGATAATTTAGTCAGTCAGTCATAGTGTTTGTAGATGATCTGACTAAATCTGCTCTCTTTCAGCCTTACTCACTGTAATCTCACTCTTCAGTCTTGTGAGAGTTTGTCATCAGTTCTACAATCCGCAAACTGTGTCCTGAGAGAACTGGACTTGAGTAACAATGACCTGTTGGATTCTGGAGTGAAGCTTCTTTCTGATGGACTGAAGAGAAACTGTAAGCTGGAGATTTTGAGGTAAATTATTTTTCTTAATAATTAAGAAAAAGCTACCACAATACCGTTTTTCTCAATTGATTTGACACATTTGTCTAAAGGTCACTGTTCTCCAAACAGTTAACACAGTGATCTGAACACTTTGTAATGAGTGAAATGTGAAGGCCAAATATGATAACCATATTTGTCCTCTGTATTTTTATCCATCCAGGGGTGCGTTTCCCAAAGCGAACTATGGTCGCAAGTTCCGTCGTTACCAATAGAGTTCAATGGGACTTACGACCATGGTTCACCAACGATGCTTTCGGGAAACTCACCCCAAATTAGTGCACATACTACAGTGACTGGGACCATTCACTGATCGTTTATTTTTTATTTAATATGTTATTATAGATTATTATTAGTTACATTTGTACATTTATTTGCTTTATTTTCCCCTTAATTTCCCATATTTCTTTATCTGATTAACATTCTGTACTTTGTTACTTAAAGTTTGTATTCTGTAAATACTCTAAATGCCCGATTATGCCAATACAATTTTGACTTTATGATTATTTCTGTAGTCTATTTCTGACTACAGTAGATTAAATGAGCATCTGTTATCACTTGTAGTCCCTCGTGCCTGTGACAGCATTTGAATTAAGTTCAAAAATGTTTTACTATTAATAGGCTATGTTAACACTCTGAGGTCTGACGGTATCGCCGGCGATACCACCGCGTTTTTTTTCTTACCAGTGTGAAAGAGACTCAAAATACTCCGTCAATGTTGCACATACAATTAAGAGTTATACACCATTTTAATCTGTGGAATATCTTCTTTCATTTGTGTACACTCAGAGTAAAAACAGAATGTTGTGCTTTTTGTAAAATAAAGAAAACTAACATGATGCGTGATCTCTCGTCTCCCTCTGAACAAAGTCCAATCTGATAGTTCTCAGAAAACTGTAACTTAGTGAATACGAACGACAAAAAAATTAAACTTCCGTCTAAAGAAACGTTGAAATGTCAGGTTTTAAATTGTGCAAGTCAAATCGAAAACAAACATTTTGTGTTTATGTAATCTGTATGAAAAGAGAGCCATATCAGAAGTGTGCGATTCAGCTCATTATCCGCTAATGCGGCCACGCCCATGGAGTCAGCGCTATTCAGACACAAATTCAGAAGCAATACATGCATACATCGTCTCAATCGTGTATTTATTGTCTTGAAAACTGTTTATTTGGATGGTAAAGCCATGGTTAGTGAACTCTAGAAGACATGCAGTTAGTTCCTGGTTCTTCTTCTTCTTTATATGGATTTGTGGCCTAAAGGTGTACAGAGCGCCCTCCGGCTGCAAGTATGAATTGTATCCAGCACTCATAGTGATGATATATAGAATAAATATAGAATAAATATTACTCCTCTGTATAGAAATTTGACATAAACATATAAGAATCCATCAATATTTCTCCAAATGTGCATGCTTTAAGCTAAAAGCCTATATGAAATGCCACAGAGGTAACATAATTGTTTAGACTCTTTGCATCACAGAAATACATTATATTTTAAAGAATATAATAGAATACCATTATTTTAAATTGAGCTGAGACATGATTACAGAGGGTTTTTTCTAGCGGTGGGCCGTTAACGCGAGACTCTTATCGGACGATAAAAAAAATATCGCCGTTAATCTATTCTCAAAGTTGGGTTGGGAGCTGGGTCTATTCTACGCAGGTTATGATGACTTTCAACTTGATATTTTAGCGCAATGTATACCTAGCCGAACTGACCCTTCTCAAAGACCCACCCCCCTTAGTTACTGTTGCTTTGGTCGACAAGCCGTTGTGCATACAGTGATAAATGCATCACGGAGCAGAGGACACTGACAAGACAAAGCAGGTAACTTATGATATTTAACAAAGTCCCAGTCCCGCTGAAAGATGTCAATATACAAAATATAATATACAAAAGTTTAACTCCACTGAGGTTAATCTTCTAACTCCTATCTGCTTTGTCGGACAAAATGGTGGATTACTTTTAGTCATTTGCTGCGTTCCAATTCGCCTAATTATACTACGCCCTAAAATATGTACTCTTTCTGTGAACAAAAAGTACTTACTTTTGAGTGTGTGGCAAAAGAGTAGACAAGCTTTGGGACACACTATCACGTCATTCAGTTGCGTCTTTGCTCTCTGTCGCATCCAGTCACCGTAAACTTCCCTGTCAATCATCTTACATCCTCCACATTTCATTTAGCTAATTTCCTACCGTATCGGAGAGAAATGCAGCACGTTGATCTGTAGTCGCGAGTCTTTCATGTGGAGAACTCTCCTCATAATAATGCATAAAGATGCATTTAAAACTTAATGGCCAATCAGATCTTTATAAAAGTCCACATTGGTATTTGCAGATGAAAAATAACACATATAACATTAAATAAATATTTTCTATGTTCATGTTTTGTAGTTTTTAACACTTTTTACTCGTGTTTGTAGTTCTGAACTGAATCCTCGTACAACGTGCAATGGGTTGTGGGCAATATTAGCCTTTATAGTGTGCAAGGATCCACACTTTGAAAATCTACCGGAAATAGTAGACCATCCGGGGACTTTTGGCATGCTCTTTTCAACATACTATGCTTTGGCACACGCTTATTTTAATCTCACATACTATTTAGGATGGATAGTACGGACATTGGGACGCAGGGACAATTTGGGTATCTCACATATTCTGAATGTCTTCGGCAGAATTCAAATGAGCCATTTTAATCTAGATTAATCTAGATTAATTCCAAAATTAATCTAGATTTAAAAAATTAATCTATGCCCACCTCTAGTTTTTTCACACCGTACCTGACTGAAAGGCCTCATTAATATGCAAGTCATTTCAGGTCATTACTATTTGATTCTTTTGTCTTCTCAGGTCTAAATGGCCCATTATTCATGATCATTCACGCCTCCATGCATACTGTGTTTCTTGACAAAAAGTGTCTTACAATAACTAAATCAATATAACATTTTATATGAAGGAGTAGGCAGCATAATTTTTACATAATTCTGAAGCAAAAACTCTAGTCTACAACCTCCAATACCCAGAAGTCTTATGTACACAGATTTAATATACTTTTTTTGGCCTTATTTCAGTGACTTAAGTTTTTAGTTTTTTCAATAACCACGCATAAACATTATTCCTTCAAAAACAAAAACATGTACATACATGTTCCTTACATATTATTGTAGCCTAGTTTGTGTTGAATACAGTGTAATGACACTTTTGTCATTTATATGTTTATGAACAACTGAAAACAGCACAAATGTCAGGGCATGTCAAAACTTTTCCGGGCCCCAAATCAGCCTCAGTCTCCAGAGGGTTAAAAGAATATTTTGTTTATTACTTGTATATAACCTATGAAAGCTTTATTTATGATTTTATTTTATTTCTGTAGGTGCACAGGAATTTTACAGGAAATTCATTTATGGTAATTTATATAGGTTAATAATCATTCCTTAATTCCACCCTTATTTTACATTCTTAATTAAAAATATTATGGTATTGTCCATTTGTGATAGTTCCAGGTTGTTTAGACATTTAACTCATGGCCATGAGAAATAGATGTCGTTCCCTCAACATAATGAAGTCGTGGACACAAGAAAAATGAGAAATGAGAAAAACTGTTGTTTTTTTTTATTACCATTTTTGATAATTATACATTATCAGCTTAACAGTGAAAACTAACACCATACTCCCAAGGGTAGCATGGACATGGTGAAAAGCAGTGGTGTAGTCCTAAAAAAAAAGTGGTGTACTATTTCCTGCACCACTAATGCATTAAATATACACGGCTTCAGTTGCGCTGATGATCTTTTCAAATTGTACGGGAACCGAACGCATGATGTAGGCTATATAATTAATTAATAGTCTTATTTACTCACCACCACATTTCTCATGCCATGACCGCTGCAGTGAGAGAAATGCGCTCAATGCACCGCTCAAAACACTGAGTGGCTTTGATCGGAGATCTCTCACTGCAGTACGAACACGCACTATGAAGCCTGTTTTTTAGCCGAGGATGAGCAGGAAAAGGTAGAATGACAGAAGTGCTCATGCACAAATTACAAGAATCGTGATTTACACAACAGCATTGGACAGTTAAAGGGGAAGCTAACAGAACAATATTTTATGGACTTTCAAAGCAAAAAACAAGTGGGTATACGCAAATACTGATCCTTATAAGTCGTAATACGCAAACAGCCCTGGGCAAAAAGTAAGCATACGGCATATGCGTGCGTATCGCCCCGACTATCTTCGTCCAAACAGGGCAAAGAACTCTAATAATGTCCAGTATGTATATAAAATGTATTTTAAATTTGATGTGAGTAGTTAAAAACAGTGGCCCGTAACATGTATACTACATGCCTATCTGAGTGTGCTATAACCTTATTTATTAGCGAATAATCAGAATAATGAGAATTGCATTTACAGTCAAACCAAAAATTATTCAGACATTTGTGATATATTTTTACTAGAGGGTGCAAGACACTATAGTTCATTTATGTAAGTAAGGAAAGCAAAATAAAGTGTGACATATACCCAAAAATCTTCAAAATCGATAAAGATTTTGCCAAATTTTGCAAGAAACTTATAGATTTTGATTATTACCATTTGCTTGCATCAATTCATGTTTTCGGTAAGTTTAAAAAAATATATTTACACAATTATGTCACTTCTACCCTTCACTCACTGTCTGGTCTCAACCTTACCTGGTTGATACTCACCTGATCCTTGGATTCCCCTCTGCCTTCGCTAGTGATCCTCATCAGCCTCTTCAGCTCTGCTCCACAGAGAAAGACTTCAGTATACAGATAAGACATTATCAAAGACTTTCCATCAATATGTTTACTTATCTGGATTCTCCTTCGTGTTGATCTTCTGTTGTTTACAATAAACCTGCCATATTACCTTCACTTACCTCTGTGTCCTGTGTATACCAGCTGACACATGAAGTGAAAAGATGAGAAGGGCATAACCTTACGAGAAAAGAACATGCAAATATCGTGGTTGCTGTGGTTCTTCCATTCCTCTGTGGTTGTCTTGTCAGTAGGGCAGTATTAAGATATTGCGGTTATCATGACAGCCCTATGTTGCAGAATAAAAAACAAGGAAGCGACACAGTTCACAACAAAAGACAAACAACAACCAAGAGGAACAGAAATATGTGCTCAATTTGTTGTGCTCTGGCTTGGTCTTTTGTATCCTTAATGTTAATAAAAGCATATGCAAAGCAAATCAATCGATGAATTATGTAGAGAATATAAACAGTTATAGGGTGCATGTCCCTTCTAGCCTGACTTCGTCATACTCATATTCTAGGCAGATTCTCCATTGCACTTGAATTATGGGGCGTGTCTTAACCGAACCAGTAAAAAAACAACAACTCTGCACTCCATTGGATAGACCTACAACCAATCAGCAACGCAGTAAGTGACGTATGTTGAACTTGTACTTACACTTTTGCCGAATCCCGTTGGAAGGACGGCAAACACATCTTTCCCATCGCCTTGATTGCGGTTCTTTGTTCGTCTTTTAAAATGAATGCGCTGTCGATTTCTTTTATTACAGACGTGATAGCGTAATCTAAACATCTTACTTCTCCAGCTGCAGTCATTGCTGCCGAAAACCAATTCAACCCAAGCGCTCTTTGATGACGTGGGTGGTTACGTAACTGCAGATAGCCTGTCCATCATCGATTAAAGCCCACCCTGGCAATTTGATTGGCTCTGCCTTCTGGGAGCCGAGCATAATTACTCCACAATGGATCGAGTCCAGACTGAACTTCCCGTCCAAAAAATGTTGTGGGCGGGGTTCGGGCTGGCACCCAGGCTATGTCCCTTCGGCTTTATTACATGATTGAAATAATCCATAAAACAAGATCTGATAGCAAACAACAATTCCCATTCCATTCATTTGTTTGAAGTTCAAAATGCCACGCCCACTGCAGACTTAGTTTATGAATATACATGTATACTCCACCCGTTGGAACAGTTTCTCACAGGACCTGAATAATTTACAATATGTCATGTCGCATCAAAAACAAGCAGAACCAATCACCATTAACTACACCTGATACATTATACAGATGCCTATTCAGTTTCTGACGTACTCCACACATTTAAGTCTGCTGCCAACAGGACAAATGGACGAGTAGAGTAATGGAAACAGCATGTTTGTGTTTTTGTACAGATTTCACAAGGATCCCAGCATCAGGAACAAGTGGATGGTTTATTTTTAATGGCGTCCCGGATTGTGTTAGATGATTACATGTTTGTGCGGTGCATTTGACTGTAGATTTTTTTGTAAATGAGGCACGATGTAATGGAAAGTTTAGAAAGGAACTGATATTGAAAGATGAAGCAACAAACTGTATTGGGTCTGACAGCAGCAGCATTGTAAACCACAAGAAAACAATTTCAAAATGCACTGTCTGTAAATGACAGTTCCCTCTCTGTCGGTCATATTCAACGTTGTGTCAAACCGACACTAGGGGTCACTCTTAAGATTTCTAATCACTTTTGATCTCTTCAAAACCAACTCTTCCATGGAGTACCTCAAGGGTCTGTTTTAGGCCCTTAGTATTATTATTCAGTATTTGTATGCTACGCCTTGGTCAGATTAGTAGGAGTCATGGATTGGGGTATCAATGTTAGGCGGATGATCCATACATTTACATCAGCACTACACCTGATTATTATTATTTCTGTTCTGAGTCTTTGTATCTTTGCTGACAGTCCCTCTGTGCCTTGCATTGAGATCTCTTCTGTCTTTCATTTTCTTTTTCTTTTTTTGTCTCAATATCTTTGGCACAGTCCTGTTTCCTTTTCTGCAAATACTCTGCTCTGTGTTCATGTTCTGCATACCTACACTGCCTGTAAAGTTGGTGTCTTGGTGTCTCAGCTGCACTCAGTTACTTGACTAATATGGAATTAGATTTGTGCCAAATATTTTGAACTTAACTTTTCAATAAACGTATAAAAAATATAAATTATATATTAATGAAAAAACTCTTTGAAATTGGAAAAAATAATTCACTGTGCCATACTGGTAGAAATCCCTCATGTGGGTGGGGTTGACAGCAAGTTTTTGATTGGCAGTGCGTCTTTGATTTGATAGCTTCTTGGCCTGAAAGTGAAAACAAATTTCATTGTTGTGTTTTAAAGTGTGTGTGTGTGTGTGTGTGTGTGTGTGTGTGTGTGTGTGTGAGAGAGAGAGAGAGAGAATCTGCAAGCACCATCATTTTTCAGTAACAAAGTTAGAAATGTTGTTTTTAAATGTTATTTTTATATTCTTTTTAGTGAAAGGAGCAGTATTGTGCCACTGTTGTCTGGTTGAGATCAAATGCCTTATTTACTTTCCATTTAAATGCAAGATATAATGTCCAATGTTTTGGGGGAATATTTCTACTTTACTGAAGTATAAATGTTTCTATTGACTTCACTTTTGTTACTTTTGTGACAGAAACTACAGAAAATAACAGCTGCCACCCAAATGACTGTGCTAGTGACATCTGACTGCTAAACTAATGTGATGTGGATTGTTGTTGTGTGTTTGTAGGTTGTCTGGCTGTATGGTGACAGAGGAAGGCTGTGGTTATGTGTTTTCAGCTCTGAGTTCAAACCCCTCACACCTGAGAGAGCTGGATCTGAGCTACAATCACCCAGGAGACTCAGGAGTGAAGCAACTCACTGATAAACTCAACAATCCAAACTACAGACTGGACAAACTCAAGTATGTTAAGCATGAAAAGTGAAAAAAAAATCTAATAAACATATGTAATATAATAATAAAACATACAAAAATAAATTAGAGAATTGCATGGCAGTAAAGGATCACTTGCTCTGAGTCTATATGAGTCCAGTCTACAGAGAGTAAAAAGGTAACACTAAACAGTCTTGAAGCTAATAAGACTTAAATGACTGAGTGATGATTGAGCATTAGTGATGAACTCCTGCTATTCACTGTAGATTCACTAAATGTTCACATCGAAACCATGTTGATCTCCGACCAACAGCGATTCAACATCTTTTTACTAATCAAAGGCTACGTTCAGACTGTTTTTTTTTTGTTTTTTTTTACTGAAATGAAAGGCAATGTGGATAAACATTCACAGCCACTACAGAACACCACACAAACATAGAAATGAATAAAAAACATTTTGGATTATAAAATATATATGCCTATATAAATAACTGCAGAAAGGCCACACTCCAGATGGATATACATTTCACATGTCGGCCATTCAAATTAAATCGGTTAAATTGCCTGTGCGAACAAGCTTTAACTCTACAGTGCAACACTGATGCACTCAAAAACAATCATAAATTAATTTACAGAATTTAATCAGAACAGAATATACTGTTCTAATAAATAAATTAAAATGATTAAATTATTAAAATAATGAAAGTATAGGCAGAATTGTCAACTTTGTCTTTTTAATTGCAGAGACAATAAATTGTTTATAAATGCTAAACTGGAGTGGCAGTCTTTTTAACTAAACATTCACAGCATCCAAAAATCAAATTAGAACCATCTGAGATGTTTTGAAATCACTTTTCCCCTACCTGATCGAAAAAATCCAGTCTTTCACTGCCTGTGTCCGTTTGAGTCTTTTCAAACAGACAGCTAATCTGCTCGTTAACACTGGACGGCAGAAGTGCACCGCACTTTTTTGGGTCATCTTTTACCATTCCAAAGTGCATCCAATTCTACACTTTAGATATTCTTATCCCAGACATTGTTAAAGATTTAATCCCTGATGCCAAGATGCTCCTCTGTCGGTAATGGATCATGGAAGTGAAACTTAAATCGGTCACAGGGGTGGTTGGATTTTTTCACACACATTAAAATTATTTAATAAAAGATTAATTCTTTTTATGTTTTATTTATAGCATTATCATAATAGGCTATATATTAACTTATTAGGAGAAAACTGGTAGGTCTATGTAAAATCAGATATTGAGAACCCCCATATCTCTTCTCATAACACCTCTGCGAAGATTCGACTGTGAGATTGGTAGTCGAATCAGGCTCTTCCTATCGAAGCATCGAAGCGTCAACTATTCAGGGTCACCCCTAAATAAATTACAAACATTTGAAGCAGGAAAGTATTAAAGTCCCTGTAAAGTCATTTTAAAGTATGTGTTCTGAGTTTCTCACATGGCAGAAAAATGTGTTATTAACCACCCAGCCAAATTTGAATGATTAAAAATATCTGCAAGTAAATTAAATAAGTCATCAAAACCAAAAAAAAAATAGGCACTGCTCTCTGCTCTCAAACGCTGGGGCCGTGTCCGCTGTCGGCGCTGAAACCACGCCCACTCGCGAGAGCTGCTGTCTCAACTGACTTGTCTAATGTGTCAAACATACTGATGCAGCATCAGTATTTTTGACACATTAGACAAGTCAGTTGATGAGAGATGCATATGAACTATCAACTTTATGTTTCTATACTTCAATAATTAACTGAGTGACATTTATTGTGCAGCCTTGTTTCATGTAGTTCTCAGACACCAGCCTGTCACGTGATTATCACTTTTTGCGGAGATGTAAGGCCCTCGCCTTGACACAATATAACAAAATGTGCAGTGCATTTCACATAAAAAAACCCTTTTAATATAATTTTGACCACATTAGATATTTTTGCTACTCATGGCAAGTGTTTTGCTTTTCTTTGATTTACCCCAGGCTTAAAGTAAAAAGATGACTGTGAAAATCAGTAGTTTAATTGAATTAAATGCATTTATGGTGAGGTTACTACATTCTGATTTCAATCTGTGTTCATTTTGAGCATGAACAAAGCACTGTCGCTTTAAGTCAGCACGTGTAGCACAGCAAAAATAGACTTGTAAGCACACTGCAGACGGAGTATGTGTGAACCTGATGGGAGTACAAACTACAACTGCCAGACGTTACCCCATGCCAGGGTCATACATTCACTTTTCCATTAAGGGGCTGCTTGCAATTGATTTCCAGGGGCCTTTTTTACCTTCATAAGTGCAATTTTTATGATTACCTGTGTTGTGTTTTATGTAAAATACTTAAATTTAACCAATTACTTAAATTAATCAGAATCCTATAGACTATAACCAATAAAAATGTGTCATTGACAAAAGCCATCTTTACACTGCAAAGGTGGAACAGAAGCTGCATTTGAAGTAGCATTTAAATTGTTTATTTACTTCTAAGCTTTATAATGGCAGTGATGGGAATAATGGCGTTATAAATAAACGGCGTTACTAATGCTGTTACTTTTTTCAGCAACAAGTAATAACAAATTAATTTTTCTCCCGTTACAACAGCGTTACTGACACAAAAAAAATGCCGCGTTACTATAATTGAGCTCACTGAAGCGGTAGGTTAGTAGGCTCTCTTAGCATAGGACCTGCAAAGTGTTTTCTCTGGTGTGTGCTGGGGTTAGTCATACACAAATATAATTTTAAACTGATAGTAATGTACGATGCTTTGTGTGTGTGTGTGTGTGTGTGTGTGTGTGTTTTTGTGGCATATCAGGACACAAATGTGTATAATGACATGGGTATGACATATGTATTACAAGGAGAGGTGATTTATGAGGACATTACCCAATGTTCCCATTTTTCAAAAGGCTTATAAATCATACAGAATGAGTTTTTGTGAGAAAGTAAAAGTGTGCACAGTTTCCTGTGATGGGTAGGTTTAGGGGTAGGAGGAGAGAAAATATGGTTTGTACAGTATAAAAACCATTACGCCTATGGAATGACCCCACAATTTGCAAAACCAAACCTGTGTGTGTGTGTGTGTGTGTGTGTGTGTGCGCGTTTACCGATTAAATGTGTATTTACTGACACTATGTTTTTGTTGCAGTGTGGATCATGGAGGAAAGTTCAGGATTAGAGCAGGACTGCACAAATGTAGGTCTACACACACACACACACACACACACACATATAGGGTACAATGGGCTAAAGGCACACCTTAAAAAAAAATGTGCTTTTCACTACTCTCAAAGTGTATGATTACAGGAAAAATATATATGCTTGTACTGAACATTGATGGAGCAGCAGATTTTGTGTGAAAATAAATCATAAAAGTGGTTCCCTTTCAGTCGGTCACGGAGACGTACGTCAGTAGTGACCGACGAATTGGGATATCGCTTAGAGAGCCCTATCATCTTCGTGTAAACTAAAACAAGCCAATGGAATTGGCGTGCGATATTTGCATAATGCGCACCGCCCCCGACAGGTGTATATAAATAAGAAGCAGATGCAATCGCACTCTGTCTTTCGCTTCGGAGCCATTCACTGGTGTCCTGTTCAGAAGACTCCTTTCTTCATTTGTTTTGTACTAAAACACTGCCTCAGAAGAGGATCTGCAGCGAGCTTCGGTGCTGGTGAAGAGGGCACGTTCAGCGAGGTCGCGAGTGTCCGAGGAGCTGAGCTATAAGCTCTAAAACTGCTGTTTTCACAGCAACACAAAGAGTGTGTGTGTAGCGATTTGGGCCGGTTCCTCGGTGTGTCAGGGAGTGGTGTACCTGACACATCGCGTCGCTCCCTGGGTGCTTCAGCACGAGTGAGTTGACTTCCCCTTCTAAAAGAGCTTTACAGACGAACCCTGACAGTATGTCATTTCGTCTGTGCGTTACTGGGTGCGGTCGTTCCCTGGTCCCTGCTGATGGGCACAATCACTGCATCTCGTGTTTGGGCGTTCAGCACGCTGAAGCAGCTTTTGTGGATGGTTCATGTTCCCATTGCGGGAACATGACCATCGCGGTGCTGAGGTCGAGGCTCTCCTTCCTGAAGTCTCAGGAAGCGGGGGTCCCCTCTCCTATGCCGCATACGACGGTGCCGGCAGCGGATCGGATGTCGATCTCAGCATCGGAAGGTGAGCCAGAGTCCTCGGGGGAAGACCCGGACGTGCTGCCGCCCTCCGGGACGGTAGCGTGGCCCAAGTCGGATCCTGAGTTGACGGCTGTGCTCTCCCGTGCGTCAGGCTTGAGTGGAACCCTCCACCCTGTCCCGGCCCATCTCGGTTGGATGATTGGTACTTGGGGGGGGGGGGGGGGTCGCGCGGGCCAAACCCAGCGTCCCGCACCAATGCCTTCCTTCCCGGAAGTGCATGACGAGGTGACCAGGTCTTGGCAAACACCATATAGTGTTCGTTCGAGGCCTGGCCCCGCGTCCGCCTTCACCTCCCTGGACGGCGGGGCAGCCAGGGGGTATGCGAGGATCCCGCCAGTCGAGCTGTCTGTTGCGATGCAGCTGTGTCCAACGGCCACTGGCTGGCGTGGTGAGCCGCATCTCCCGTCCCGGGCCTGTAAATTCTCAGCCGGTCTGACTGAGAAAGCTTACAGTTCCTGTGGGCAGGCTGCCTCTGCCCTGCACGCGATGGCCCTTTTGCAGGTCTATCAGGCAAAAGCGCTGTCGGAGATGCCCCAGGAAGGTCCTGACCAACAGCTGCTTGGGGAGCTGCGCGCTGCCACTGACCTTGCCCTCCGGGCAACGAAGGTGACAGCACGCGCTGTTGGTCATGCGATGTCTACCTTGGTAGTCCAGCAACGCCACCTTTGGCTGACCCTGGCGGACATGCGGGCGCCCGCCTGCATCGTCCTCCGCCCCTGCTAAGCCGGCAAAGCAGCAGCCTACACCAGCCAGGCAGCAGGGTGCCGGTCGCGGGCGTGGTGCCCAGCCCGTCTCCGCTAAGCCCGGTGGTAAACGGAAAAGGAAAACACGGCACTGAGACGGGCAACCTGGAGGGGAAGGATCTTGCTCTTCGGGAGAGTTTTCCACCATCTCTCCCACCCCCGGAGGAGGGCCGGGGGGAATTTGTGATGTCTGTCTATCAACCACCGCTGGCTCCCCGGAGTCCAGCGGTACCCACTTTTTCACAAAAAGAGCAGTTTCCTCAAACTCCAGGTCACAACAAGGTGTGTCTGCCAGTGTGCCAGGCCCCACCTCGCCGCTGGCAGCTCCCTCCCCATTCGCCAGCAGGCGGCAGTGTGATGGCGCAGACCGCGTCCCGTGCGCCGTCTCCCATGCACACTGCTGCCTCGCAGAGTCCGACCCCACTCTGGGCCGCTCCCAAGCCGCCCGAGTCGGGTCCCTCTCTGCCTTGCTGCCCCACCCCCGGTGCGTCTGTGGTGCCTTTGGTCCCGCTGGCTCGGAGTCTGGAGGCATGGATCACGCTTTCTCCACAGATGCCTCTGCCACGGGATGGGGGGCCACGTACAACGGGCATGCAGTGGCAGGTCTTTGGACGGGGCCTCAGCTGCATTGGCATATCAATTGCCTCGAGTTGCTAGCGGTTCGTCTTGCGCTGACCCGCTTCAAGAAGCTGTTGTTAGGCAAGCACGTTCTAGTCTGCTCAGACAGCACTGCGGCCGTTGCGTACATCAACCGTCAAGGTGGTCTACGCTCCCGTCGCATGTCGCAACTCGCCCGCCATCTCTTGTTGTGGAGTCAGAAGTATCTGAGGTCCCTTCGGGCCACTCATGTCCCAGGTGTGCTCAACCGTGCAGCCGACGAGCTGTCACGGCAGCCTCCACTTGCGGGCGAGTGCGGCTCCACCCCCAGGCGGTCCAGCTGATTTGGCACCATTTCGGCGAGGCCCAGGTAGACCTGTTTGCCTCCCCGGAAACTGCCCACTGCCAGTGGTTTTATTCCCACTCGGACCTGGTTCTCAGACCTCATTCTCCTCGCGACAGCCCCTCCCTGGCCGATTCCTCTGAGGAAGGACCTCCTGACTCAGAGACGGGGCACCCTGTGGCACCCGCGTCCCGATCTATGGAACCTCCACGTGTGGTCCCTGGACGGGATGCGGAGGTTCTGAGTGATCTCCCGCAAGCGGTCGTAGACACCATCACTTCCGCTAGAGCTCCTTCCACTAGGAGTCTCTACGTGTTGAAGTGGAACCTGTTCGTCGAATGGTGCGCCTCTCGCCGAGAGGACCCCCGATCATGTTCGGTCAGATCCGTGCTTTCCTTCCTGCAAGATGGGTTGGAGCGAAGGCTGTCTCCCTCCACCCTCAAGGTGCATGTTGCCGCTATCGCCGCACATCACCACGCAGTTGAGGGTAAGTCCCTGGGGAAACACGATCTGATCGTCAGGTTCCTGAGGGGGGCGTGGAGACTAAATCCTCCTCGCCCTTCCTCCGTACCCTCTCGGGATTTGACCCTGGTTCTCACAGCTCTCCGGGGTCATCCCTTTGAGCCTTTGCAATCAGTCGACCTGAAACTAATGTCTCTTAAGACAGTTCTTCTGGTTGCATTGGCTTCCCTGAAGAGGGTAGGGGATCTGCATGCATTTTCGGTTGACGAAACGTGCCTAGAATTCGGGCCCGGTGATTCTCACGTCATTCTGAGACCCCGGCCTGGATACGTGCCCAAGGTTCCTACTAGGGATGGGCATGATTAATCGACGATCGATAATTGATCGTTAAGAATTTCGTCGATCACGTTAATTTGTTATCGAATAATGCATTTTTTGCATTGCGTAGTGTGAGTCTTAAAGCAATTAAATGAATTTCACTGTGTGGCAGCAATTAAACATTTTACCACCAGGGTGCAATATTTGACACCATACTCGGTTATCTGTGATCTTCCGTTTTGATTCTGAGGGAGAATCCCCCACCCCTGAATTGCACACCTACAGACTGGTAAAGTGAATGGAATAAGGTTCCCCGGGCTGGCCAAGTTAGCGCGCAGGTACCTGTGCATCCCGGCAACGTTCCGGTCACCAGGTTGCGGTCGCGTCTGACCCAAGATCATGTCAACATGCTTATATTTCTCAACAAAAATCAGTAGACTGGTGCAGAAGTTGTATGCGAGTTACTAAAGTTAGTTATTTTTCACGAGGCTTTAAGTAGCCTAATTTGTTAAGTTAGCCTAATTGTTAGGAAGGCTAATATCTGGCTCTTTCTTCTGGCTTGGATAGTTTTGAGTTACATTTTGACAAAACCTGTCAGATCTAAGTATTATTATGTTTTTTAAGTTATTGTTTAACATGATTCTTTTTTATTATTATTATTTTGGAACAAATGAGGTCTCTGTTTAGAAACGCCGGCTCGCAGCTGCAGGTTCCACTGCTTTAGAGCACCGCATATGCACGCGCATATGTTTGGTTTGCCTAACTGAATATAGTTTAACTGTCTGCCACAAGTTGATCTTGTAATAAAGGTCTCAACGAGGAAAAACACGCTGTGTTTTTGTATTCATTGTATTCATTGCATTATAATTACACATGAATTATAAAAGTTAAATAATTAATTGTATTATAAAAATATTAATGATTAATCGATAGTCGATCATTAATTCTTCCGACGATCGACTAAGAAAATTTAATCGAATGCCCATCCCTAGTTCCTACCACTCCCTTCAGAGATCAGGTAGTGAACCTGCAAGCGCTGCCCTCGGAGGAGGCAGACCCAGCCCTAGCTTTGCTCTGTCCCGTCCGCGCTCTGCGCGTTTACATGGATAGAACGCGAAGCTTCAGGACCTCAGATCAGCTCTTCATCTGTTACGGAGGCCAGCAGAAGGGAAAGGCTGTCTCCAAGCAGAGGATGGCCGACTGGATAGTGGATGCCATCGCCTTGGCGTACGAATCCCAGGGCGTGCCTTGCCCGCTCGGGTTGAGAGCCCACTCCACCAGAGGGGTGGCCTCTTCCTGGGCGCTGGCTCATGGCGCCTCGCTGACAGATATCTGTAGAGCTGCGGGCTGGGCGACACCAAACACGTTCGCTAGGTTTTATAGCCTACGTGTAGAGCCGGTATCCTCACGTGTACTCGCATCCACTAGTCGGTAGACGTGTTGTACCCGCTCTAAGTGTCGGCTTGCAATGCCATTCCCACCACTGGCCGGATACGTGCATACTTTCACTCCAGTCGTGTTCCCCGCTTGGCGAACCCTGTCGAGTTCCTCCGCCTCCCCCTTCGGCTCGGACATTGCGGAGTGTCTGATGCCAGGCCTACATCCGTCGCTGATGCTGTCTGTTGGCTGGGGCCCATATGTCGTGACCCCTCTACGTGAGCGGTCCCATATGTGTAATTATCCACGGTTTAAAACTCCCTACGGGCCGAGTCCGTGTCTTTCCCTTAGCAGAGCCAGCTCTGCTGTCACCTGTCAGATGAGTCTCCCCCTACACAGGTGGAGCCATCCCAGGGACTCCATATGCGTACTGCCCCCCGGGCCAGTCCATATGTGTATTTCCCACGTAAACTCCTCCCCCATTGGGTAGGTAGTGGTCTCCGCAGCGTCCCTTACGGGTTCGCTTCCCCAGTGTAGTCCAGTTTACTTAGTGGGTAGTGGTTAGACAGCAGTAGACTCTCTCGGTGTAAGCTAGCCCCCTTCACCGCCAGCCGGTGTGCTATGGGCGGCTGAGCTTGCGCTGGGCACTGGAAGGGGTTTCATAACTGTGGCGCTTTAGTTGGGATCCCAATTCGTCGGTCACTACTGACATACGTCGAGCGTGACCGACTGAAAGGGAACGTCTCGGTTACGTATGTAACCCTCGTTCCCTGAAGGAGGGAACGGAGACGTACGTCCCGTCGCCACAGTTTCTGTACCCTCGCTGTAGCGCGGACACCAGTTGTCTCCTCAGCGAAAAACAGAGTGCGGTTGCATCTGCTTCCTATTTATATACACCTGACGGGGGCGGTGCACATTATGCAAATATCGCACGCCAATTTCATTGGCTTGTTTTAGTTTACATGAAGATGATAGGGCTCTCTAAGCGATATCCCAATTCGTCGGTCACTACTGACGTACGTCTCCGTTCCCTCCTTCAGGGAACGAGGGTTACATACGTAACCAAGACGTTAATTTTGTTTAAAAATCTTATAAATGTATGAGGTGGTGAGGACACACATGGGGTAAAATGAACACAGTGTTCATACAAATACTTTAGCTATAATAACGTTTTTAATAATGTGTAAGTAAATACTTGTTCAAAAGAATCACTTTAGCAAAGTTTGTACTATTTTCTGTTTATTTTGATAAACAGAAGAATTAATTTCTGTTCAATAAATATATTGTCATTAAAATAGGCCTATGTTAATATAAAAATATATTTTAAAAATACAGAAACAAAATTACTTTAAAAAGTAAAGATTCTGAAAGCATTGAAGGAGATCCCATAATATTTATTATAGATTTATAGCAGTAAAGTCAAGTCATCTTTATTTATATAGCGCTTTTTACAATGCAGACTGTGTCAAAGTACATTAAATTTACAATAAATAACAACATTTTATTATATGATTAATATAATATTTTTTAAATATGACTGTTTCATTATAAATATGGGTATTATCTCTAATATGGAAAACCAAATTTGATATATGATATTCGCCATCTAACTCGAACCATGTCACGTCAAGAAATGGAAAAATTATAAACTATTCATTATCATGTTAATTATTGTGCTTTTTGCCCCAACAGCAGGGGTGATTTTTACCCCAAATACCATACTTTTACATATTCTTCCCTTATTGAAAAACTGTTGCTTGATTTACCTTGAACAGAATGGAAAATCATTAAGAAGACCTTCGTCTGAAAATACAAACATTAATTTAATGAATTCTCATTTGCTACGTAAATCAACAACATTTAAAAAAACATCAAATATTAGATCAAACTACCTCAGAATCAACTTTGCGTTGCTGCCCGAGATCAAGTCAAGGATCAGGCAAATTTGCACATGCATTTTGAAAAGGGGATGTTTCCATCTAGCGGTTTAGAGGAAAATAATACCAAAGGCGCCTTGTGCCCCCTTCTACCCTATATATATATATATATATATATATATATATATATATATATATATATATATATATATATATATATATGAGCAATATCACACGAGTAGCCGTGCGATATGGCTGTATATCAGCACGCTGCTACGAGTGTGATATTGCGTTTATACAACAGTTCGACGGCACGAGTGTGTAAATAAATAAGAACAACAACGGAGTGTCTTTAAAACCATTTTTTGTGCAGAACTACTTTCTTCCGCCACGGATTCAAATCTCAATTGACAGTTGGACCAAGCCTCCGTTACTAATTCTAAAACGTCACTTCAGAACTAGTAACGAAGGAACGTTTCAAAACTCAAGTTGCCAGTTGAAACAAGCCTCCGTTGCTAACTCTAAAACATCACTTTAGAACTAGTAACGAAGGAACGTTGAGTCGCTTCATTGAAACACATTGAATTTTCTACTGTATTAGAGAGAGAGAGAGAGAGAGAGAGAGAGAGCGAGAGAGAGTAGGCTATTACCTCTGTCTGGCATATTGCATTAGATTCATTCATCAAGACGATGTCCATAATATTACATCCTTTATACGTTCCTTTATACATCCGTTTGAATGTCCGCTGAGGTAAGCGATCTTTGTATTTGTCTTTTTCCATCCATAACACCACAGCGCTAAAACAACTTCCTTTTGCAAAGTTCCTTTCAATTTAAAAGTCTCTTGTGACTCACTGACTAATTCTCCTGTAAAGTGTTGCCACCATCTAATGGCGTATTAATGTAATGTTCACTCAATCCATATTACTTAATGGGCATATTTATATAAAATAATATTTATTGAACAACATATAAGCACAATTGTACAGTTCAGTCAAACAAACATAAAGCACTAGTTATTAAAAAAAAAATAGGTCACCATTTACGTATGTGGGTTTTATAAATATTTAACGAATGAAAAGGATTTTAAAGAGCTTGTGACAAAAACCTAACTCCATTGGATCCTCAAACTGTCAATCAAGCCTCATTAATCCGCCTCACCTCGTGAATGAAGTGCGCAGGCAGTTTGGACATCTCCTCTGTGCAATGCAAAGGTAAATAAAGATCTGATGTTTGAAAAAAAAATGTAAAGCGTTTTCTTTACTCAAAAAAACATATGTTTATAGAGTTTAATGTTTTACGTATTTGAAGCGGAGAAGAGTCTGATATGTCCCGTATAGTTGTAGCCAATGTGCTATATAAGGATGTAACATAACGTTTATTATTATCAAATTTAATATAGCACAATTCGACTTGCTACTGATAATACTGATAAACTGAACAAATAATAGATCAATAAGACCAAAGACTGCCCATTCTATGTACTCAAATTGAATTATGTCTTGTGTTTAACCACTATAAGAGCCAGCGGCAAATCCCTGAGGCACTGGCCGAGATGAAGCTGTTCTCGGCGGTTACAGAAGCACTGAACGGCCGCTGACGCACTCGAGCTCGCATCTCCGAAAACATCAAAACAAATTGTAAAATAGGCGCTGTTAAATATGAGTCACATATTTCAGGTCTAAACAACTACATTCTCGCCTAAAAAACTATTAAAACTACAGTTCGTGGTACAAGGAGTAGTATTTGTAAAAATTACGGTTGATTAGATCGGCCGCCATGACGGTCACTTCAAGCGGAGTGATACAAACGGTGAAAAGGCAGTAGGAGTGCTGTTATCACTGAAATATCGCATGGCTATCAGCCAATCAGATTCGAGAACCAGACAGAACTGTTGTATATATATATTATATACATATATATATATATATATATATATATATATATATATATATATATATATAAAATATTATAATTATGATTAATTGCGATTTACCGCACACTTATGAAATTAATCATACACCATTTATCTTATTTAACATGTCTATTTTGCCATCATTGCCTTTATCCAGCAAAGTAAACCATCAGATTGAAGTGTGTATTTTTCAGCTTTTTTCAAGGTAAATTTAGGTGTCTTTCCAAAAAAAGGACACTTGCAGACTCCAAAAGGACACCAAATAACCAAATGCCATGATTTCATATAATACATACATTTATGTACTTCAAAGCACCATAAAAACATCACAGCAAAGCATGTTTGAGAATTCACAGTGTAAAGTGTGTGCAACAGCAAAGAGCTTGTTTACATTTTAGACAAGTAAAGGTGCGACACTGAACAGGACCGCATGAAAACAACCACCTTGACCTGCATATTTACTAAAGTTCACAGCAACATACACAGGGCAAATCCAAACATGATCCTATCATAGTAAAACACCAAGATCAAGATGAAGGCGATGCTGAAACACTGCAGCCTTGAACACTTATTCAGTTCAGCGCTTTCACAATATTGCTCCTGTTATCAGTTTCGATGCAAACTTGTTGCTCAGCTCTCTAATTCCAAGAAACATCTGCGATGATCTCCCCGGTGTGTTTATTCGGAGAGTAAGTTAACTGGTTTGCAGACAAGTGGATAAATAAAATGACCGATGTAGGGTTCCTATAGATCAGAAGTGTTTGTGAAGTGTGTTATCTGAGAAAACTGTGACAGCAGTTCGTCAACTTTAAAATACAGTTTCAGGAGCGCATCCTGGGCAAAGTATTTACGGCAAGGCAAATTGTATCGGGGGTCCATTGTCTTTAGCAGCCATTTGTAGCCAGGTGAATGTGAAACGTGACCGCTGGATTTCCTCCCCCTATGTCTCACATATGGTACACCGCAAGAGAATGAATGGACCAGCTTAATTTGTTTCGGGACGACAGGCCTACCAGATTGTTCAGCAGACGAAGAGTCCTGACTGTCGCGGGCAAAACAGCCATGTAACCACAGCACAAGCCTGTCAATTTTCCCTCTTTAAGGGGTAGTTCACCCAAAAATGAAAATTCTGTCATTTATTACTCATTTTTCGAGGAAATGTCATTGCAGGCCTCACTGAGCCATTGGATTTCTTAATTTGTGTTCCGAAGATTAACGAAGGTCTTAATGGTACTTGGCTCATCTATTTATCTGGTCTTCTGTGAGAGAGTTCACTGTCAAACCAAAAATTATTAACATTTGAAGTTCTGTGCGATAAAATCCGGCAGGCGCCCCTGAAATGAATAATGACAGACTCATGAAATACAGTGACAGGCTTTGATCAAACTTCATTAAAAGCACACCTGTTTCGATCCTCCATTTGAATCTGGAGCGTTTCCTCACAGCAGACCTGAGAGTCGATCACAGAACTGATGTAGGCTTTAAATTAAATTGAACAAAAAAAGCTCAAAATGTTTAAAAGCTCTCTAAAACAGCTAAACTTCACTGAAACATTTGCAAAAGGCCTGAAACTATAGAGTAGGGATGGAGAAATAAGCTCTTAAATCTTTGAAGCTTTTCTCTGAATGTTTCGGGAAAAAAAGTTTCAGAGCATCAAGTGTGTTGAAAACAGTGCCATCTTATCATCTTGTGGCAGGTAAAGTTTACAGCAGCCATAAACCCGAGTGCGCTGCAGCTCCGCTGTTTTATCTGTTAAGCACAAATAAAAGCCTGACGACGCTAAATGAGTTCAGTTTTCTGATAATATAATTCACATATTAAATTGTAGCAATACATTAAATGTAACAACAAAAACAATAATTACAAATATAGCTGCAAGCAGCAATTCGGGGCCAAGCCCCAGAAGGGGCAGTAGCGCAATACGGAGCAGGAAGAGCAAAAACAGCAGAAATTGAATGTACATGCAAAACAGCTGGTTCAGAAGGACAGGTGGAAATGAAATGAAAATCAATAGAAGTTCAGAGAATGAACAGGGAATGAACTAAAAACACTTGTATCTCATTCAAGAGGAATAAAGATTAGTACGATGCTTATTTGGATAAAAAAGGTATCAAAATGACTCATTACACACAATTGTATAAAGGAACCCCACACGGGATTCCAACCCACGACCTCCGAGTCCAGTGTCCATTTCTCATCTCATTGCACCACTGTGCAGGTGAATGTTGGTACACCTGCCAAAGTTCATTAGTTCATGTGAAAATGAACTCAAAATGAAGAATTTTTATAAAACTGTTATATTTAATAACTACTTTAGATCATTCTGCAGCTCATCATGCTGTAGCGCAATACAGAGCAGGAAGAGGAAAAACAGCAGAAAATGAACAAACATGAAACAGCTGGTTCAGAATTACGGGCGAAAATGAACTCAGAATGTACATAAGCTTAGATGAAAATGAACACAGCATGAAACAAAAAGCATTTATTTCTAATCCAAGAGGCAGTAAAGGAATCAAAACACACTATTTCATAAAACCGCTCCACCTGGGATTCGAACCCACTATCTTGGGGTGCAGAGCTCATCAGGTAACTGGCTTTACACATTGAGCTACTTGAGGATGCACATTCAACAATCTGTGGAAGAAAACTTTTAGTGTAAGAAAGAATTTACAAAAAAGCATTACTTAGCATGCTAACCATATTAGCATGCTAAGCTAACTTAATGCTAATGAAGCTCATGGTTAACTTGATAGCTGAAGAGCCACATTAAAGAGAATGACAACTGGTTAGCATGCTAAGCAATTAGCTATAACTAATAGCTAATAAGCTAACTAGCATAAGACAACAAACACAAGCAAGGTCACATTCGGAGATGAATATCTTGGGAATGGTAGCGAATATCAAAAATCCGTTCAGTCATTTCTGTGCGGCTCGGTCCAAAGATCACCTGAGCTGATTTTGGACAAAATTGGACAAAAATTGTAGGAGGAGTAGTGAAAAAATGGAATACTGTACTTTTCAAAATGGCCACTACTGTACTGGGTGGAGTCTTAATGTAAGATATTGAATGTGATCAGTATGAAGAGAGGAATCAGTTGTATTGACATTCATTTTTCTGGAACAAAGGGTTCAAAAGTTATAACCTTTACAAAAGTGAATATTTGAACTGGTGGTGGCGCTATAGACTTAGTCCTAGATACTCCAAAGTTGGTCAAATTACTTTTAATTACTATCACTACAAGCATGCCAAATTTGATAATTTTCCTTCTTATGGTTCATTGATTACCATACAGGGGGAAGAAGAATAACTACGAATTTGGACATAAAGGAATTGCATGTGATAGCTTCAGATTAGACCAGTTTTAGGCAGAATGCCTAGAACAGACACAAGTTCTGCATCTTTTCCTGCCACAGTACCTCATGCGGTCTGGGCATGTGTCACACTGAGTTTCGAACCCACGATGCAGAGCATTCGGGATCCGTGGCGTAACACATTGAGCTAATCAGCCATGCAAGTTCATCAGTATGCTAAGCAGAGGTTTCAGTGTGAGAAAGAGTTCACAAAAAAAAAGCTTCATAGCATGTTAACCATATTAGTATGCAAAGTTATTTAATGCCAACTAAGTTTTGGTCAACCTGTTGACTTAAGACCACATTAGAAAGAATAGCAATAGTTTAGCATGCTAAGCAATTACTGTGCTAAGCTAACTAGTATAAGACAACAAACACAAGCAAGGTCACATTCAGAGATGAATATCTCGGGAATGGTAGCGAATATCAAAAATCCGTTCAGTCATTTCTGTGCGGCTCGGTCCAAAGATCATCTGAGCTGATTTTGGACAAAATTGACCAAAATTTGTGGGAGGAGTAGCGAAAAAACTGTTTTTGATTTAATTCAATATGGCAGACAGGTACATTTAAGGAAAATGACAAATGACACATTGTCGGAATCGGCATAAACCAGGGAATAAAATGACATAAAGCAGACAAATTTTGGATAATGTTTTCAAAAGTTATAAACAATTTTGCAAAAATCATTATATCTGTGGAACACTAGGTGGCGCTGTGCTGAAACTTCTCATGTACCTTCAGGACACTCTGATGGTCATATGTACCAAATTTTGTGATGATATGTCAAATTGTTTAAAAGTTATTGCAATTTATGACAAAATTCAAAATGGCGGACACGTGGTTCATCCGATGTTGACGAATTTGATATCCTCGGATTCGGCATGGCACAGGGAATCCATAGACACCAAGATCTTGATTTTCTAATAAAGTGTTCAAAAGTTATTGGCCAAAATAGCCATTTTTCAGATCTCATGACCTGTAGGTGGCGCTGTTCCCAAATTTGGCATGGAACCTCAGATCATGGTCTTGATCAAGTGTACCAATTTTAGTTTTGATTGCTCAAAGTTTGGCCGAGATACAGCCTCTATAGCAATTTTGGGTCAACCTCGTTAACTTCGTGACATCATAACTTTTGAACAAAGATGAATAAAAAAAATCTGTTCAGTCATTTCTGTGCGGCTCAGACCAAAGATCACCTGATCAAAGTTTGGACAAAATTGGACAAATTTTGAAGGAGGAGTAGCGAAAAACGGAATACTGTACTTTTCAAAATGGCCACTACTGTACTGGGTGGAGACTTAATGTAAGATATTGAATGTGATCAGTATGAAGAGAGGAATCAGTTGTATTGACATTCATTTTTCTGGAACAAAGGGTTCAAAAGTTATAACCTTTACAAAAGTGAATATTTGAACTGGTGGTGGCGCTATAGACTTAGTCCTAGATACTCCAAAGTTGGTCAAATTACTTTTAATTACTATCACTACAAGCATGCCAAATTTGATAATTTTCCTTCTTATGGTTCATTGATTACCATACAGGGGGAAGAAGAATAACTACGAATTTGGACATAAAGGAATTGCATGTGATAGCTTCAGATTAGACCAGTTTTAGGCAGAATGCCTAGAACAGACACAAGTTCTGCATCTTTTCCTGCCACAGTACCTCATGCGGTCTGGGCATGTGTCACACTGAGTTTCGAACCCACGATGCAGAGCATTCGGGATCCGTGGCGTAACACATTGAGCTAATCAGCCATGCAAGTTCATCAGTATGCTAAGCAGAGGTTTCAGTGTGAGAAAGAGTTCACAAAAAAAAAAGCTTCATAGCATGTTAACCATATTAGTATGCAAAGTTATTTAATGCCAACTAAGTTTTGGTTAACCTGTTGACTGAAGACCACATTAGAAAGAATAGCAATAGTTTAGCATGCTAAGCAATTACTGTGCTAAGCTAACTAGCATAAGACAACAAACACAAGCAAGGTCACATTCAGAGATGAATATCTCGGGAATGGTAGTGAATATCAAAAATCTGTTCAGTCATTTCTGTGCGGCTCGGTCCAAAGATCATCTGAGCTGATTTTGGACAAAATTGACCAAAATTTGTAGGAGGAGTAGCGAAAAAACTGTTTTTCATTTACTTCAATACGGCAGACAGGTACATTTAAGGAAAATGACAAATGATACATTGTCGGAATCGGCATAAGCCAGGGAATAAAATGACATGAAGCATACACATTTTGGAAAGTGTTTTCAAAAGTTATAAGCGTTTTTGAAATAATCATTACATCTGTGGAACAGTAGGTGGCACTGTGCTGAAACTTCTCAGGTACCTTCACGACCTTCTAAAGGTCATACATACCAATTTTTGTGAAGATATGTCAAATTGTTTAAAAGATATCGCATATCGTCGGATTCGGCATGATCCAAGGAATCCATAGACACCAAGATCTTGATTTTCTGACAAACTGTTCAAAAGTTATTGGCCAAAATAGCCATTTTTCATATCTCATGACCTGTAGGTGGCGCTGTTCCCAAGTTTGGCATAGACCCTCAGACCATGGTTCTGATGAAGGGTACCAATTTTTGTTTCGATTGCTCAAAGTTTGGCCGAGATACAGCCTCTATACTAATTTTGGGTCGACCTTGTTAACTTCGTGACATCATAACCTTTGAACAAAGATGAATAAAAAAAATCTGTTCAGTCATTTCTGTGCGGCTCAGTCCAAAGATAATCTGATCAAAGATTGGACAAAATTGGACAAATTTTGAAGGAGGAGAAGCGAAAAAAAACAAATACTGTACTTTTCAAAATGGCCGCTACTGTAATGGGTGGAGACTTAATGTAAGAAGTTGAATAGCATCAGCATGAAGAGACGAATCAGATGAACTAAATTTAATTTTTCTATGACAAACAGTTCAAATGTTAAAACCGTTAGAATGTTGAAATTTTGAACTGGTGGTGGCGCTATAGAGTTGGTTCTAGAGACTCCAAATTTGGTCCAATCACTATTCATGAGCATCTCTACAACTGTGCCAAATTTCATCATTTTCTCATGTTCCGTTTATAGGGCTGCCATAGACTCCCATTCGGGAGGAAGAATAATAATAATAAAAGGGAAAACGTACAATTACAATAGGGGCTACAGCCCCTTCGGGGCTTGGCCCCTAATAATATTAATAATACCTACTGAGTTGTATAAGGCAAATAAATTGTGCTGTAATTTTATTGTTTTACCAGTTATATGACAGAACATATGACCATGTAATATATATATATATATATATATATATATATATATATATATATTGTTATGTATTCAAAATGTTAGTAAAGGGTTTTGAACGCAAAGTGAAACATTCACTTGACTGGAAAGAAAGTGAGGCTTTGTTGTTCGTTAATCACGTGCGGGGCACAAACTAATGCGGGGTTAGTTGTAACACATGGTTTAAATACTTCCACTCATGCTAGCATGAATAAAGTTATTTACTAGTAGCCATATAGACAATATACAGAGAAAAAATTGTGCCAAAATTCAGAAATCTTTGGGAGATGTCACTGAACATTTATTTAACAATAGCAAAAGTAAACTAGATGAAAAAAGTTTGTCGAGACAATCTTTAAGTTGGCTTGAAAAAGCCGGTCTTAG
The DNA here is from genome assembly GCF_024489055.1 of Chanodichthys erythropterus. NCBI lineage: Eukaryota > Metazoa > Chordata > Actinopteri > Cypriniformes > Xenocyprididae > Chanodichthys > Chanodichthys erythropterus. Next base: position 61,527,904 of record NC_090223.1, read on the forward strand.
ATAGATAGATAGATAGATAGATAGATAGATAGATAGATAGATAGATTTAGTTTGATAGATAGATAGATTTAGATAGATAGATAGATAGATTTAGTTTAGATAGATAAATAGATAGATAGATTTAGTTTAGATAGATATCTATTTAGTTTAGATAGATAGATAGATTTAGTTTGATAGATAGATTTTGATAGATAGATAGATTTAGTTTAGATAGATAGATAGATTTAGTTTAGATAGATAGATTGAGTTTAGATAGACAGATAGATAGATGAGAAGTGATAGATAGATAGATAGACAGATAGATAGATAAATACATAGATAGATACATAGATACATAGATAGATAGATTTAGTTTAGATAGATAGATACATAGATTTAGTTTAGATAGATAGATAGATAGACAGACAGATAGCTAGCTAGATAGATAGATAGATAGACAGATAGCTAGCTAGCTAGATAGATAGATAGATAGATAGATAGATAGATAGATAGATAGATAGATAGATAGATAGATAGATAGATAGATAGATAGATAGATAGATAGATTTAGTTTAGATAGATATATAGATAGACAGATAGATAGATAGATTGATTTAGTTTAGATAGACAGATAGATAGATTTAGTTTAGATAGATACATAGATTTAGTTTAGATAGATAGATAGATAGATAGATAGATAGATAGATGAGAAGTGATAGATAGATGGATAGATAGATAGATTTAGTTTAGATAGATTTATAGATAGACAGATAGATAAATTTAGTTTAGATAGATTTAGTTTGATTGATAGATAGATAGATTTAGATAGATAGATAAATAGATAGATAGATTTAGTTTAGATAGATAGATAGATAGATAGATAGATTTAGTTTAGATAGATAGATTTAGTTTCGATAGATACAGATATACAGATAGATAGATAGATTTAGTTTCGATAGATAGATAGATAGATAGATAGATAGATAGATAGATAGATAGATAGATAGATAGATAGATAGATAGACAGACAGATAGTTTAGATAGATAGATAGATAGATAGATAGATAGATAGATAGATTTAGTTTGATAGATTTTGATAGATAGATAGATTTAGTTTAGATAGATAGATAGATAGATAGATAGATAGATAGATAGATAGATTTAGTTTAGATAGATAGATAGATAGATAGATAGATAGATAGATAGATAGATAGATAGATAGATAGATAGATAGATAGATAGATAGATAGATAGATAGATAGATAGATAGATAGATAGATAGATAGAGGTGCTGGTCACATAATTAGAATATTGTGAAAAAGTTCATTTTTTTATTGTAAATTATTTTTAAAAATGAAACTTTCATATATTCTAGATTCCCTACATGTAAAGTAAAACATTTCAAAAGTTTTTTTTTTTTTTTTTAATTTTGATGATTAGAGCGTACAGCTCATGAAAGTCCAAAATCCAGTATCTCAAAATATTAGAATATTTCCTAAGATCAATCAAAAAATGGATTTTCAAAACAGAAAAGTTCAACTTCTTTAAAGTATGTTCATTTGTGCACTCAATACTTGGTCGGCAGCACATATTACAGAAAATGACTTGCTCCTAGCACAAATTACAGCATCAGTGAAGTGTGGCAATGAAGTGATCAGCCTGTGGCACTGCTGAGGCACTATTGCGCCTTCAGATCATCTGTATATTGTTGGATCGACTGTTTCTCATTAAAATATTCCATAGATTCAGGGGTCAGGCATGTTGGCTGGCCAATAAAACACAGTAATATCATGGTCAGCAAACCACTTGGAAGTGGTTTTTGCACTGTGGGCAGGTGCTAAAGTTCTGCTGGAAAAAGAAATCAGCATCTCCATAAAGCTTGTCAGCAGATGGAAGCATAAAGTGCTCCAAAATCTCCTGGAAGATGGCTGCATTGACTTTGCACTTGATAAAACACAATGGACCAACACCAGCAGACATCACGGGCCCCCAAATCATTACAAACTTCAGAAACTTCCCACTAGACTTCAAGCAGCTTGGATTCTGTGCCTCTCCAGTCTTCCTTCAGACTCTGGGACCATGATTTCAACATGAAATGCAAAATTTACTTTTATCTGAAAAGAGGACTTTCGACCACTGTTCACTGTCCAGTTCTTTTTCTCCTTAGCCCAGGTAAGATGCTTCTGACGTTGTTTCTGTTTCAGAAGTGACTTGGTAGTCCTTTTCCTGAAGATGTCTGAGTGTGGTGGCTCTTGATGCGCTGACTCCGGCTTCATTTGACTCATTGTGAAGCTCTCCCAAGTGTCTGAATCGGCTTTACTTGACAGTATTCTCAAGCTTGTGGTCATCCCTGTTGCTTGTGCACCTTTGCCTACCCAATTTCTTCCTTCCAGTCAACTTTGCATTTAATATGCTTTGATACATCACTCTGTAAACAGCCACCCCATTCAGTAATGACCTTCTGTGACTTACTCTCTTTGTGGAGGGTGTCAATGATTGTCTCCTGGACCATTGCCAAGTCAGCAGTCTTCCCCATTAGTGTGGTTTCAAAGAACAAGAGATACCCAGAATTTATACTGTAGGGATGGTCATTTAATGAAACTCAAATGAAAATATTCTAATATTTTGAGATACTGGATTTTGGACTTTTTTATTAGCTGTACGCTCTAATCAACAAATTAAAAAAAAAAAAAAAACTTTTGAAATGTTTTACTTTACATGTAGGGAATCTAGTATATATGAAAGTCTCATTTTTTAAAAATAATTTACAATAAAAAATGAACTTTTTCATGATATTCTAATTATGACCAGCACCTGTAGATAAATGGATAGATAGAGTTTTATGAGTTTCAATGGATTAGAAATAGTAAATAGAATGGCAGTTGATTCTAATTGAGTTGAGTCTAATGGGCTTCCGTAGTTTAAATTTGAATTTTGACAGTTGGAGTTTGAAAGTCTTGGCTCATTTGAACATTCAGTCAATGAAAGTCAATGGGAGTTTTTCCGAGTTTTGATCGTCATTTGTAGGAAAACCGTAAGTCCGATCAGTCTGAAAAGATATAGCAACTAACTTCAGATCAGTTTGAGTGTCTGAGCCGAGTTTGGAGTATGTAGAGTTAAAGCTCTAGGAGGAGTTAGAGTCAACTTAATTACTAAAGCTAATTTTTCATCTATATTTTTTGTGTTTATGTAAAATTAGACAAATATGATATTATTAAGTTGGCTTGAAAATGAAATGCTTCTTAAACTTATTATTATTATTCTTCTGAGACTAACATTTCTATATCTAACTGTGTTTTATCTCCATCAGATTCCCATCAGATCACTCTGGATCTGAACACAGTGAGTAAAGGACTCCGTCTGTCTGAGAGCAATACAGTGATTACTGGCACTTACACAATCCAGAAGTATCCTGATCATCCAGACAGATTTGATGATCGTCAGGTGTTGTGTAGAGAGAGTGTGAGTGATCGACGCTCTTACTGGGAGATTGAGTGGAGTGAAGGATATGTGTTAATATCAGTGTCATATAAGAGCATCTGCAGGAAGGGATCGGGTGGTGAGAGTAGGTTTGGATCTAATGATCAGTCCTGGAGTTTGTTCTGCTCTCCTGACAGTTACTCATTCAGACACAATGACATACGGACTGATCTTCCTGTAAAGACCATCATCAGTAGAACAGTGAATAAGGAGAATCCCTATAGAGTAGGAGTGAATGATGATGATGATGAGGATCACTATAGAGTAGGAGTGTATGTGGATCACAGTGCAGGAACTCTGTCCTTCTACAGCGTCTCTGGAGACACAATGATCCTCATCCACACAGTCCAGACCACATTCACTCAACCGCTCTATCCTGGGTTTAGGGTTGATTATACTGGATCATCAGTGAAACTGTGTTGATGAATCAGAACAGAGACTGAAAAACCCACTGAAAAATAACATCAACAATCAATTTATAAATTTAATCATACATGTAAAAATGTCCATTTCTGTTTGAATGATAAAATTTTTACATGTATGAATAAATACACAAACTTAAAACTGTTTATTTGATTCATGTCTTAAAATGTAGATTAATAAATCATTTTAAATCACTTTTTAAAAAGCACTGGCCAATTGCTTTTCTTTATCCATTTGTCAATCGAGTTAAAAACGCCATTGGTCAGGACACACGTGGAGCAACCAATCAGCTTTCACCTCAGTTTGAAGAGCCAATCCTCTGTCACTGTGAATGTAACATGCGCTGTCATTGGACAGTGAGAACAACTATTCATTCATTAAATATGAGAGTTGAGACACTGGCTGAAAGTCACATATTTGTTAAAGGTCCCGTTCTTCGTGATCCCATGTTTCAAACTTTAGTTAGTGTGTAATGTTGTTGTTGTTAGAGTATAAATAAAATCTGTAAAATTTTAAAGCTCAAAGTTCAATGCCAAGCGAGATATTTTATTTAACAGAAGTCGCCTACATCGAACGGCCAGTTTGGACTACATCCCTCAACTTCCTTCTTTAATGACGTCACTAAAACAGTTTTTTGACTAACCTCCACCCACAGGAATACACAAGAGTTGCGTTTGTAGAGTGTGTTTGTCGCCATGTCGTCGAAACGCTGTTATTTTCATCCCGCAGTCCAATCACCTTTGTTTGGCCTTCCCAGGGACACTGTACTTAGAGATCAATGGTTACAATTTATGTTTAACTCGGTTCCCGAAAATTATAATCCACATGTAAAACTATGCGCAGCACATTTTGCTGAGGACAGCGTCCTCAATCTCAATCAGTTTAATGCCGGATTCGCACAAAGATTATTCTTGAAAGATGGAGCAGTTCCCACTTTGTCTGGAGAAGGCATTGTTTATTGACCACAACCGGTAAGTGTATTTTATTATTTAAGTTGGTGCGTTTAACAGTTTCTGTAACTTATCACACAAAGGGCAATGCTGTTTAGCTTTGTTAACTAGATGGTAATTGAAACTAATCCTAATATCTGACATATAAAAGCAGTCATATTTGTTAAAAGCTTGTGTGTGTCGAACAGTAATGAGGAACGATCTCAAACGCTCATTAATCAGTGCAGTTTCTCACCAGAACTTGATCATAATGCTTTATCTCTCAATCTCAGTCATGAGTTTGTTTTGAAGTGATCATGTGACAGACACTGTTGAAACAAACAGCATATGCTGGTTAAGGGAGGTTTTGAAGCTGGTTTGAGCTGGTCAAGTGCTGCTCATAAACTGATCCTGGACCAGCATAGGTTCACTTTCAAATGGTGTCAATAAATAAAGCCATATAACTGAAATAATTCTCTTAAAATAAAAGGGTCGCCTTCTTTCCATAGTTTTATTCGCTTATTTTGTTTCTCAAATCAAGCCTCAAAATTGCACACATTTTTCTTTAAATAAAAGAGGAAAATGTATCTCTTGGTTTTATTAGTGAAATCTTTTCTATCAAACACTAAACCACAATTTTTTTTAACTATCACATTTTTTTTTTTTATGAAAACGACAAGAGCCTGAAGACGTCAACAGGGCCTGAAACGCTTTCTGGTAAGAGAGCGTTCGTTCAAGTAAGAAACAAGTGCTTTCATTTGAGTTAGTTTGGATTGTCTTAGTGTGAAGAGCTAAAGTTTTTAAGGTTGTTTATATGTCTATGTGGTGTTTTTAATATGCTTTAAGACAAACCATGTGCAAATTCATAAGTCAACATCATTGCTGAGTATTTCTTTGATCTAAAGACAGTATAAAAGTCTTTGAACTGAGTGACTCTCGCTCATAAACAGTCTTTGCCGCCATCTAATGGCCTAATAATGTAACTTCTGTTGCTGTTCACGGACAGGGACTGTTTTGTTTCCGGCGGATGGAAGGTTTTTAATGACTTCGTGAAAGTTGCATTGATACATATATTTTGACTTTAATAAAACAAACAAATCAGGCTTTTTCCCAACAAACACAATCTGTTTTGCAAAGGAAAACTCAACTCACAAACAAACAGAAAGTGATGTGCAAATACTAATGTTTGAGCGAAAACGCAGAGCAACAAATAAGTGTGTTTTACAAATAAACAAACTTCAATCCAGTTGATACAGGCTAAAACAAGTGTGTGTGTGTGTGTGGTTTCCTACAAAGAAATGTAGAAAACACAATAGGTTACACACTATCACTGAATTAAATGATCTACACATCTTTACACAGCTTTAAATCATATTTCTTATCAATATACATCGAGTGACACAGTGAGGTAAACGAATACTGAAACTGTGATGATTAAAATGGCGTCTTAAAGATTCACAATAAGGTCACACAGAACACTATACAGTGACATCAAAATAAGTTCAGAATCGCACCAAACACTGTTGCGGTCGTGAAACTGTGATCATGAATCCAGCCGAACGTAACGATAACAGACACACTTCACCCAAAATAATCATATTCAAACATTTAACATTAGTTACGTTCATTCATTACACATACAATACTGCACAAATTAAAAAAATCTTCACTCTCTCTGTCCCAGTATGAACTAACACAGTAAGGTGTATATATGCCACACCTCATCAGTTATATTTGGTGCTGTACTGCCACCTGTTGGCACATTTGTGTAACTTAGAGGAGATTAAAGGGTTAAAATTAACCCAAAATGAAAATAATGTCATTAATTACTCAAATTAAGATATTTTTAATGAAATCTGATGGCTCAGTGAGTCCTGCATTGAGAGCAAAGCCATCAAAACTCTCAAGAACCAGAACCTTCTATGGTACAGAGCTGCCATATGGCCACAATTAATTTCTACTCATGTCCTTGATATTTAGAACAAACACAATATATTGCACTATGGGAATTAAAAGGCCTTAAGGTTCCCAATGATGAGCTGTTGTTAATTCCCATGACATGTGAATGTCCCTCAAACACTCTCTTTCCCACTGAAGACGCTGTAGAAGTGCTCCAGGAATTGCTCTATTTACCTCATTTCTACACATCTCTTCTCAAGGGGGATTTTTTGCAGCATCTTTGATAAGTAGATTATAAAGTTTTAATCACAAATAAACTTTGTCCAACAGAGTTTTACTGTAAATTGAGAAAATGTCAAGGTTTCTTATGGCAGCTCTGTACCACAGTGGAATTGCAGCATTTCTCCATTGGGATTTTTATAGATGACTGCATCAACAATATGATTGCATTTGTTTATTTTGAAGTGTTTTTTGTAGTATAGTTGTATTTATGTATAAATAACTATCAGTTTCTAAAAGAAATATGCATTTAAATAGAAAAGAAAATCATAATTCTATAGAAAAACTACTTTTTTTGACCGTTTTCCATTGTGGAACAGAGTTTCCATATGGCAACGTTTTTGGATTTCATAACTGAAGCTATTTCATGCAATAAAAACTTATTTAAAAAAATATTTAATGGTTAGAACATAATGTGTACCACAGAGGGATAAAGCTGCTAAAAACATATTTGAATCAGTTAATGTGAGTTCAGTGGATCTATCTTAATATTATAAAGTGACAAGAATAATTTTTGTGCTCCAATAAAACAATATCTAGTGGTGGGTGATTTTAAAACACTGCTTCATGAAGCTTCGGAGCGTTTTCAATCTTTTGTTTTGAATCAGCGGTTCGGATCGCGTGTCAAACTGCTGAAATCACGTGACTTTGGCGCACTGAACAGCTGATTCGACACGCTGATTCATTATGATCCGAAGCATCCTGAAGCAGTGTTTTGAAATTGGCCATCACTATACAAGTCATTATTTTGTTTTTTTTGGCGCACCAAAAATATTCTTGTGGCTTTATAATATTAATATTGAACCACTGTACTCACATGAACCGATTTAAATATGTTTTTAGTACATTAATGAATCTTGAGAGAGGAAATGTCATTACTCCCTATGAAGGCCTCACAGAGCCATTAGATTTCATCAAAAATATCTTAATTTGTTTTCTGAAGATGAATAGAGGTCTTACGGGTGTGGAACGGCATGAGGGTGAGTAATTAATGACAGAATTTTAATTTTTTGGTGAACTAACCCTTTAAACATCTTGGTACATTTAAAATCCTTTTCTTTCTTTTGGCCTAATATTGTATAACCTCTAGTGTCCTAAAACAAATGATAGGGATACAATAGTGTCATTGTTGCAGCCAGTTCCAGTTATCAGCTCCACTTACCTGTGCTGGAGATCGAGCTTCACCCATTACAGCATCACTCGAGAGCAACTTCATTTCCTGAAGTCATGTGGTTTGAGTCTTCCTTCAATAGCAGAGATTCTGCAGGTTTCTCTGACTACAGTCAAACGCTGCATGAAGTAAGTTTGGGTTTAAAGTGCTTTTTATGAATCGTCATGCATGAAAAGAGCATTTAGAGTGAATTGTTCAACATTACTTTGATAATAATACTTATGTTTACATATGTTTGTTCCAGGAAGTTTCTCATTTCTCTGACGTTTTCAGGAATAACCGATGATGCCCTCAACACAATGATCACGGACATTGTGGGATCGGAGGCTGTCGGAGCACAGTTACGGGCAGGTGGATTTGTGTACAAAGACACAGAGTTTCAGGTGGAGAATTGTCCTTGATGGTGGTATGGATGGGTTCAGCTGTTCACAGGCATTTATCAGCCTTTACCCGACATTGGAACAGCCATGGTTTGAGAACAGAACGACACCAGACACCCATGCAGATTTTTGTCCGAGGCCGCCTGGAAGGACAGAGAAGCACAGCGATGGAAGAGATGTTTGTCAGAACAGCAAATGAAAGTGTTCTTCAGAATCAGAGCAGGAGACACCAGCATTTGAGCAGATGTTCCTCAAAGTCTCTTCACATTGGACAGAGATGCCTTAGAGCGACTTGATGCACACATTAATACACTCGCTGGTTCAAGAGGACAGCTGGAGTGGATGTCCTTCGAAATGTTGTCTTTTTTGACGTCTCTGAATCCTCAACAGTAAAGAAATGGTCATTCCTGTAAATAACACAGCTTGTTCTGGTCACCACTGAATAATTAAATGGACACTGAAGTTTGTTGTGGGCTGTGGATGGATCCACTTGTTGTGTTTTGAGTAGATATGACAATAATATGTAAGTATGGTTAAGATGGCGTGACATTTTAAAGTAACTCATAAATAGAAAGGTCATCATTTGAAGCTTGAAAATAAAAGCTTCTAGTTCCCACAGTAAGTGTCCTCTGATTTACTTACACATCACCACAAAACCTTTACTGGAATGGCCAATTAAAAATAAGTCTTGTATATATTTTAATGTTGTTAATCTTTCATAAGAACATCTATTTTATATAAAACACTTAACTAAAAGGTAAACTTGAGTGATTAAAGGCATTTACAATGTCATGCATGTGCTGGGCAGATGGGTTTAAACGCCTCTATTTCCTCTGTCAATCACATTAAATACTTTCAGTCATCTGTAAACAAAGATATGGCAGTAATATTGTACTTAAAGGGACAGTTCTGTCATCGTTTAAAGCCAAGAGATCCTTTCAGGGCAAAAGAAAATGGAGCGAAAAATTCCTCAAAAATAATTCACGCAAAGAACACGATTCACACATGCATGAAACATAATTCACGTTGTCACGGAGACGAACCCCGTGATTCCTCCCACTGGCCAGCAGAGGGCTCCATCACCGGAATACTGACATTCATGCATCCAGTCATTCACCTATACTGACTCACACTACATCTCCCACAAGCCCCATTCCTTGGACTCTGATCCTCATCCAGCTGCAGCTTGTTAGGACTGCTATTTAAGCTGCCTTTTCACACAGACCTACGCGAAGTCCTGATTATTGCCCCGGCTATCATTTCTGAGCGTTTATACCCTGTTTGTTTCCCGTTGCCATTCCTGTCTGTTTACCGTTTATTGATTCATCGCTGCCTACCTTTTGACCTGTTGTCTGTTCTCTGGACTGTGATACTTGCTTGTGACCCTGATCTACTGCCTGCCTCTGATTACGATTCTGCCTGTTCTACATTGCTGTGTTTGCTGGTTCTGACCCCTGCCTGTACGACCACGAGTACTTCAATAAAGCCTGCTAAATGGATCCCATGTCGAGTGATGAATCGTTACACACGTGCACAAAATACATTTATATATTCATAAAGTACATTTCACAAACACAAAACACAGTTCATAGATATCCATCTGCTTGCTGTGTCTCGTGAGGATGACTGAAAGCCGTTGATCAGTCAGAGCTTTGTCCAGCTCATGTTCAGGTGAAGAGCTTGATGCTCTCGAAGTGAAGAACTCCATGCCAGAAGCAGGATATCGGATGGTTCGAGGGGCGTATAGCGGGATAGGGTGTGTGCATTCATGCTCCGTTGGTGTTCCCTCGAGGATGACCAGCCTGAGATGAGAACATGTAGTGTTCCTTACCCCAATAACACCAACCACAAACTAAATCAATCAATCTTCTCTGATGGGATAGTGTTCATCAAATGTGAATCACAGAACCTCTTTGTTATGAAAACTATAAATATGGATACAGTACTCTTTTAATCTACTGGGTTTTTCCTACTATACAGTGGGGTTCATCATAATGTTCAAGTGTTTTTATGTGGTCTAGAAGCTCCAGTGACACCTGGCATCCATAGTCAACATCCATAGTTTTCAGCTACAGATACAAATGTGTCAATTCATTATTCACATTACGTCATGATTCATTTAATCCATCAGTGAAAGTGTCCAAAAACTGCTCTGTTACTGAGTGTTTGACTGAAAGAACATAAATATTGATGTCTGTCCATTCACTGAGATCAGGAGCAGATGTAAAGACTCATGAATCTGAAGGTTTACATTACAGCAGGTTTGATCCACACATTTGTTCAGGTTGTGTTTCATAAGAGAGGCCAGTAGACTGATTTAAAGTCATATATAGTGTGGTTCATCAGTGCTGGTTCTGCTAGGCCTAGGGTGGCTAACGTCGGTCCTGGAGAGACACTTCAACCCTGATCAAACCTGCACAAACAAGCTAATCGAGGTCTGAAGAGTTGATATAAAGCTGTAGGCAGGTAAATGTTTATCAGACTCTCCAGGATCACTGTACTAGTCTATATATTCTTTTTATACTAGTACTACTTTTTTTTCCTGCCACACATCCAGGTCAGCTTGGATGTCTTTGGAGAGGGGTGGGACCAACATCCCATGAGGACAGAACAAAATCTGACACCTTATCAGTTGTGCTACCAAATCCAGTTATGGATCCAGGGCTAATAAATGTTAAATGTGAAAAAAAAAAAGTTAAATAATTTCTCTAGGATGCAGCCATACCAAACCCTGAATGGGAGGACAGCAGATACTCAGAGGGCCAAACCTCGGGATGCATGTTCCTGTGCTTGACATTTCATTACCAGACGATGAAACAGCACAACTTAAAGAGGGTAAGTAAAAAAGTTTAAAAAAGTTAAAGTTCAAATAACACAGCCTTATCTTTTTTTCTTTTAAAGAGGTGTATTAGAAGTTGAACAAACACTGCCCCCTGTTGACTCTTTCTAGTTCAATGAGACCAGATCCACTATGAACAGATTGTCGGCACATCACCATATCCATGTTGAGTGTGGCGTAGCTCTGATAGTGACAGGGAAGCATGTGTGTGTGTGTGCGTGTGCGTGCGAAGCGCATGTATGACAGAGAGCATCCCGAATGGCCTTTTTCGGCAAATCAACCAATCAATAATCAGTGAGGTGAGCTGACAAGTTTCATTTCATGTGCATATTATTCAGGCTAGTTGCCAATGCTACATGAAAACAACAAACTCCTTAGACCTGTTTAAAGTTGCAATGGAAAATAAATATAAGCAGTTTACTTAAATAGTATAAACAGCTTATAGCAGAGGGGGGGGGCGTTAGGGGGGATGATGATACCTCCCTGAAATGACTTTTTGCAGGTTGGGATGTCTGCGATAACGACCAGTAAACAAGTCTCCACGCAATTGTGTGGTAATCTCTTGAATATATGTTCATAATAATGTATATGGCTTAATTTGGGTTTTATCCGAACCTATATTCTGTGTTAATGTTATATGAGTTTAATACGAGTCATGTTGTTAATTGTTTTGTGAGTATGTTATGTGATTTTATTTAGTTTATTGCTGTAACGAGATGGTACTTCAGCCTTAATTGTTATTTCTCTTTGAAATAAGCAAACTGAAGTTGTAAATATCTCCGTTATCGTTTGGCCTAAAATACAGGTCAGGTTTTTTGCTCCTGCAGAAATGGTTATTGATGCAGAAACTTGGGAAAATTAAATCCAGGCAGATGATAAAGTTGATGATAAATTATTTATTCATTACAATTAAATTTAGCCTCACACGCAAACTTTAATCGATAATGAAAATGCTTAATAAAACCAAAAGGTAAAATAACAACCATAAAGTAGCAGTCAATAGTTAATAATAAAATTTAGAGTATTGTATCTAATAGATGAAGATCAAAAAGAATTAAAACATTCAGATAAGAGAGAGAAGCAGAAGCCAAAGGGAGCAAAGGAAGGAAAAGAAAGCTGAATTATCAATGACCCGATCAGCTTTATACCATGAGCATATAGGGAAATTTACATCCCACTCAAATTGATGTTTTTGTTCTAAAAGAAAAGGTTAATTTCACCCATTATGTCGTCCAGTGTCAAAAATAGATATAAGTTGTTTTGACCCCCTAATATTATTATATAATATAATTCAATAGAATAAATATGATTGAAAGGGTTTATTTGTCCTTCTAAACAAGAATCAAGGCAAGGCAATTTCATTTGCAGACCTGCCAACATGTACGCATTTTGCGTACCAAGTACGCATTTTGACCTCAAAGTACGCTGGTACGATTTGTCACTCTATACTACGCAAAAACCCGGTGCGTCCTCTGTGCGCGCGTAGTACTCAAATCCAGCAAAAGAAAGAGTTTGACCAATCATATCGCTGGGTTCATTTCCCCAAATAGCAAGCGGGGATGATTGACAAATGCGTACAGCCTATCAATAAAAAGAGACCGCAAATCGACAGCAACACAAAATCCCGCGCGATCCTCCTTCAACTCCTGCCGTCTCAGTGACTGAATTCTCAGGCGAGGACAGTACAGCAGTCACGGTGCTTCTGACTCCTTGAGGTAAACGGGTATAAAATGCTCAAGTAATGTTGAACAACAAATCTAAATAAAATTGAAATCGCTACCCAGATAGCACAAATACGTCGCGGAGACGTCTGTTTGATGTTCGCTTTTTCATCTGGAAGACGTATTTTTTAGGGCGTTTGCTCATCTGGAAGACGTCGCATAGACGTCCGTTTCAGACGTTCGAATGACGTCTAGTGGACGTATTAAAGACGTTAACGATTAGAATCTTACATCTGTGCGACATCTGATTTATGTAGCATAGACGTCGTTTTTAATTAGACATTTTAGACATTCCCTCACGTTTACTGCTATTGACGACAGCTACTACATATATAATAACTAAACCCAAGTATTTTCCACTCAGAATGAAAGACACAAACGATGTAGAATGATTTGAATTATTTTATTAACATGCAAAGAACTTTAAAATAATTTATTTATATTATTTAAAATTATGAAACAAATGAACGAACAAACAAACAAACAAACAGAATTAAAAAAAGGAACAAATCAGTTTACATTCTCCCTGGGGCCAAGCGGAGGTAATCTTTTATGTGCTTTTCAGCCTCTGCCTCGGTTGGCGACGGAAGCACCGGATTCTTCATAGCTGCTCCTGAATGTTAAAAAGGTAAAACTAGAATAAGTTGAACAAATAAATCATTTTTTTTTTTATTGAATTAGATTTTATTTAGCTGGATTTTTATGAATTTGGGCAAAATATGTTAGCAACATAGGCTATGTCCCAGACTACACTAGCCATAATATTTGTGTACGTGTCAGTATCAATTAATTTATCTCTAATTAGTCCTTACGAGCATATTTTCCGTGCTTATGTAGCTAAAGAGCACGTCGAGCCAATCTGGCCTTTCAAAAATGACGCAACACGTTTAAATTTAAGCTTTTTCCTCACAGAAACCCATTAAGGAAAAAAACTTAAGCTAATGTAGCCTAAAGTGATATTGAAAGATCAAATTCTGCACACACCAATTTTTCTGTACAGTATGCTTTATTAGTATAGTGTTTAAGTTAGGTCTTTTAATATCAATTAAGCGTTTTCATTATTGGGAGGAAAATGCTTAATTAAACATGTTGCGTTCATATTATAGGCTGAACTGCTTTTCTGTACATGCTTTATTAGTATGGTGTTTACTAGGTTTGGTTTTAGTAAATTAAGCCTCTTAAAGCGTTTTCACGTTCATGTCTATGCTTTATAGATTGATTGGTCGCTGTTCATTTTAAGTGGTGCTGAAATGCTGCATTATGTTTTTCAGTTTTTCAGTCACTTCGCTATTGTCTTTATATAATCAGTTTCGGATATAATAATTTTTGTGTGTCGAATATTAATTATTTTATTGGCAAATACAAATGAAAGAGAGGTGCGAAAGTTCACCGCCAATTGGTTTGAGATGATCACAACGTCCTGTAATAATAATAAATAATAAAAAGAAACCCTTTGTTTTGTGAAAAGAATATATATATATATATATATATATATATATATCGTGCTAGAGTCTCCTCCGATAATTGGGCTAGTCAGATTCAGGGAATCGACTCTTTTAAAATCAACTCCCAATACTGCGCATGTGCTTTCAAAGATCATGACAATCACACGTGGAAGGCAATTAGTCCGTCCGGCGGGAAAGCTAAGGTACGTAGCTAATCTTATTAATTGTCATTAATATGTGTGGTCAGTCAAATAAATTTAACATATACGGTATTAACTTAATTAAGGTTGCGTGATGAATGTGAGTTTCTGTGGTTTAATCAAGTAACGTTAACGGTAACGGTTGATTTTGTGGTTTGTTGAAGTGATTGGTGTACTTTAAGTTCTGACAAAATATTTTTTAAATCTAAAAGAGTAATAATCGACGACAGACTTGCTGTTAAATATTACGTATAAACTATTGTAAACGTGCTATAATTCAACGGTTCTTCGTCACTTAGCATAGCAGCTGTTGTTTCCTCATGAATGCGTAATTTTAAAAGCAAATGTCTCCATATCTAAAACACTCTTGTGTCTATAAAACAACATTGTACACTGTTTACACAGCATGTGGCATATGGATTTATATGTTTAAGTCTGTATGAAAAGTTCATGAGGAGTAATGACGCTTTGGATGTGTATCGACGGTTTCATTTTAAACATTTATTGCATGTACTGTATATTGTGAGAAATTACATTTTGGATGTACCTATTAGGAGTGCTCCTAAATTTGTTTTTCTGATGCCCCTCTTTTCTCCCCTTCCGCACCAGTTTAGTTCTTTGGCTACAGGACCAAAGACTTTGGAGCAGATTCTCCATATGGTTTTTTTCATAGTGTGTCCTCCACTGATGGACAATCTGCTCACCTATTAAATAAAAGGTAATATCAAAACATTACAAACAAAACACATATAATATACTGGACACAAATGACTTCACTACCTACAAAGGTCAATGATTCTTACCATCTTTTGCATCATCCCTCTTTCACTTAATTTTCTTTCCAGATTGTCCAGTTCCTCCATGGACGTGATAGGAAAGACATTATCCTCACTGTCCACCACCAGCACTGGAGCATTGAGACGGCTGTTCCCTACAAGTGACTGGACCACTGAAGTCAGGTGATTGATCTTCATGTCCAGCTCATTTAGTGTCTCCAAAATTGTCCTCTCAACAGCTGCAATACAGTAGGTTTATCTGGTAGGTTTATCTTTATCTTTATTAAACTATAAAATGTAGAATTTTACAAGTTTAGCTTTTAAATGTATCGTACGTGTGCATTGATCAGTGATGCAGCTCCATCGTCTCACACCAGAAGCACCTGCAAGCACAAAAAGCTCTTAAATGTCTTAAAAACAACACTTACACCATGACAATAGCACACATTATAATTAGTGATAATGTCTAGACTGAATGCGCCGCAACAAATTCCCGACATCCCAAATTCCCCTAAACAAATTTCCTGTTCTATTTCTGACATTGTCCAGGCTTTGTTGTGTTCAGTGTAGACAGCTTTTAGCTGTTGCTGTTGTGGTGCGACGTGATAAAAGTCATGTCTGGTGTAGACACAGTGTTATAAAAATGTTGTTGTAGTGAAAGATATGGTTAATGCCTGAAGATTTTAACTTGTATCCATTTGATTACACAGTTTCCATGATTAAACTGGATTGAGAATCCAGAAAAGAAAAAAACACAACTGAATTTGGGAAAAGTAAAACTGAATTTTATGAATTTCATAGTCTACGCTTCTACTTATAGTATGGTCAGAGGCATCATGCCCATTTAAACCATGGGTCCCCTTAGATTTCTGAGCAAAAATGGACATGAAAATAAAATTTTTACATCTTAAAACTAAGTTCCACATTTTTTTTTGAATTTAGTCTTTTTGAAGCCAAAATATAAAATGTGATTCTTGTAGAAGGAGTGTAGTTAATGAATTAGTAAGTAATAGGGCTGGGTATTGACAGAAATTTTAAAATTCGATTTCGATTCACAAGCTTGCTTTCCGATTAAATATGATTCGATCCAATATCACTTATTTATACATTATTGAAATGGTGGCTGTCATAATAACTTCGGATTTATTCAAACATGCATTAAATATGAGATTAAATAAAACCCCCGTTCAATCTTCAACTGGCTGTCAGGAGCTGCCACTGACAGCTGGTGGTAGCTGCCAGTCTGATTCTGGCAGATCACGTGACCTGCTAGTGGCTGGCAGTCTCAGTTGCAGTTGCGCTGTAAGTATAATGTGTTCCCTATCACTATCGCTGCAAGAAATACATTATTTTATTATTATGAATATAATCTTATTACTCTATACTTTTGTATGATTGACATTTTAGGTGAGTTTATCCCAATTAAAGCAGTCAAATGAATGTGATCACAACTTACGCGTTCTCTATCACTCGCACTATAAAATTACATTAATACTCTGTATTACCATGCAGCAATAGTAATAGAGAATGCTTTATAGTTCGCTGATTCACCACGGCTGGCTGGACTGAGCGTCCGTAAGCAACCAGTCGGGATCACGTTCATTTGACCACTTTAATTGGAATAAACTCCCCTAAAATGTCAATTATACAAAAGAAGAGTCATAAGAATACATTTATAATAATAATGTATCTACATGTAGCAATAGTGATAAGGAGTATGTTACACTCTGCCAGCCACCAACCTGCCAGAATCAGACTGCAGCTACCACCAGCCACTGACAGCCAGCTGAAGATTGAAGCCCTACTGTTAAACATTGAAGAACATTTAAATTATAATGAATGTGTAATATATTTAAATTATATAAATTATAATGAATGTGCATATATTTAGCAAAATGCTCCTCTCTAGAATTAGGGTTAAGGCTTCTAACAAGTTATGGTCACACACACATCTGAGACTTTGTTTCATATCAAAAGTAACAAAGCACAAAGCTTATTGCCATTTCCTGTTATCTCTTGGAATATCTGTCATTATTAGCTGAAAATATTATACAAATGGGCAAAACCATTTGTTTAGTCAATTTAAGAAGGTCTATATTTTAAAGCTCTTTCTAACTTGTACTTGACCTTAAAAATAACATAGTTCTTGTAATTAACTATAGCATTTGTTTCAATAAGTATTTAATTACAAGTAAGACTTTTAATGGTTCCTTATTACCATGCCTAGGGCAATGTTAAAAAAGAAAGAAAATTATCTATAGCATTTATGAGAAATAGCAACACAGTTAGAAACTATAGCTACATCATGCCACAGTTGTAGTATAAAAATGTATTCCCCTAACAGATCATCTATTATAAAAACTAGTCTAAACTTACCACAATAAATACAATAGAAAGTGATAAATTCTAGTAGATGTGGTCATCATGAGTTTGAAAAGCTTGCATGATGACATTTTCCCCTCTTTTAGTGGCTGTTTTAGAGATCATGTTTGACTTTCTCCATAGCGTTTCACTACATTACATTCTCAATAGAAGAATGTAGTGGTTTTTTATATTTATATATATATATATATATATATATATATATATATATATATATATATATATATATATATATATATATATATATATATATATATATATATTATATAAAACCACTACATTCTTCTATTGTATATATATATATATATATATATATATATATATATATATATATATATATATATATATATCAAAGAGCATCGTTCTTTGCTTTACAAATTCGCAGGGCAATCTGGATCCGTAGTTTGTCTTATTTGCAAATTAATTGTGTTGCTTTAAAATCTAATTTGAAAAATGAACTAAATGTTACACTTCTAATCATAATCAGTGTTTCCCATACATTAACTAGACTGCGGTGGCCCGCCACATTCTAATTTGTCCTCCCACAGACTCGAAATTGAATGGAAATTAGGCTTGTTGTGATATTTAAATAACCGATTGATAATTGTGCTCATTTATATGGCAAAACTGGTGCTAGTCTATTTCTTTTGCTCCATTTAAAGGGTTAGTTCACCCAAAAATGAAATTTATGTCATTAATGACTCACCCTCATGTGGTTCCACACCCATAAGACCTCCTTTCATCTTCAGAACACAGTTTGAGATATTTTAGATTTAGTCCGAGAGCTTTCTGTCCCTCTATTGAAAATGTAAGTACCATACACTGTCCATGTCCAGAAAGGTGATAAAAACATCATCAAAGTAGTCCATCTGACATCAGTGGGTTCGTTAGAAGTTTTTGAAGCATCTAAAATACATTTTGGTCCAAAAATAACAAAAACTACGACTTTATTCAGCATTGTATTCTCCTCCGGGTCTGTTCATCCAGGTTCACGACTCGTTCAGTGAACTGCAGCGCACTGCTGATGTAAGACGCTGCTGACGTGTTATCTGGTGCACCAGAGTTTCGTTTACAGTCTGAGGGAGACGCACGCTGTATTTAAGCTATTTTTTAAAATGGTGTGTAAGTGTGCATGTCGCGGATGTCCTAATCGCCAAAAACAATGACGTAAAAGTGCATTACCAACGCCAACAGATGAAAGGATTCAAGGGGGTTGTCCAAGATGGCGTCCTGCTAAGTTTGCTTTATCGTGCTCTGCTGACAAATCTACTTTTAACAGCCAAATTACACTACTTATATCTCTGATACATTTATTAGTTTCTATAAATACCTCATAGTGCTCCCCGAGATTGTAAATATGAAGTCTGTCGCAGATAAAAGGAAAGAAAAAGAGATGTTGCGCGCTGCACGTGTATCTGATAATGTGAGCCATCACAGCTATGCGTCTCCCGGTGAGATCCTCTTATCTACTTCGTTTCCAGAGAGCCCTGGTAAGCCCCCTACAAAGAAAGGTAAAGCAGAAGACGACGCCGTGATTTCCACTCTCTCTCAGCTGATAAATAATCGTTCGGACGCCCTGGAGAAAATGGTGGGGGACAACGCTCTTAAGATTGAAGGACTAAAAAAAACTGTGGACTTTGTATGTGCTGAGCTGAATGATATTAAGGGTAAGGTTTGCCATGTTGAAACTAGACTAAATACAGAGGAAAAGAAGATGGAACTCTGCGAAAAAAGAATTGCAGATTTGGAAAGATACTCTCGCCGCTGGAACCTGCGTTTACATGGAGTACCTGAAAAAGAAAGTGAAAATGTCAGAGCCGAATCTATCAATATTTGTGCAGCCACCTTTCCAGAGGAGGGCAAGATCCTTCCAGATAAGATTGATACTGTCCACCGCGTTGGAAAGAGACTTCCCAATTCTCCAAGGCCGCGTGCGATCATTATCCAGTTTTCCTCACGCGTGACGAGAGATGGTGTGTGGAGAGCGGCGAAATCGTCAGAGTTCCTGCGGGCGAACAAGCTTCGGTTTACTGAGGATCTCACTGCTTTTGACCGAGAAAGGAGGCAGCTGCTTTGGCCGGCTGTTGAGAAGGCCCGCAAGGAAGGGAAAAGGGCGCATTTTGTGGGTCATCGTGCATTCGTCGAAGGCTCTGAAATTAACCCTATGTGAGTCGGCCAACTGACTTACATAGGGTCGGCTTTTTTTTTTTTTTTTTTTTTTAGCTCTACCTTTTATTGTGGAGCAGGACACATTTGAAGGCTGAAAATTTACTTGACTTGACCTTGTTGTCAGCTGTTTTAGCATTTTCCACTTTTCCACAAGTAAGCTTCTAATTCGCTGTTCATTGTTCAGAGTTCTATTTTTATTATTATTATTTTTGTATGTCTATTTCTGTTTTTTCTCTCAATGCCAGAGGTCTAAGAGACATTACTAAACGAAAGGCGTTGTTCCTGTATGCCAAATCGTTCAAGACTGACTTTTGTTTTTTTCAAGAGTCCCACTCCGTTGCCAGCGATACTGCATTTTGGAAAAATCAGTGGAACAATGACGTTTGGATGGCTCACGGTTCGGAGCGTTCAGCGGGAGTTCTGACTTTGAAAAACTTTTTTGCTGGAGAGGTTTTACACCATTTTAGTGACCCAAGTGGACATTTTTTGCTTATGGTCATTTGTTTAAATAACACTGTGGTAATACTAATTAATATCTATGGTTACAATAGTTCTCATGAAAATGACTTACTGCTTGAAGTGATAGAAGAGAAGATATTGCTGTGGCTTAATGCATACCCAAATGCCTTAGTTTTCATTGGTGGGGACTTTAATATTGTGCCTGATAATAATCTTGATAGACTACCACCTAAACAGTCTGCCTCTACAAATTCTAAATTAAAGATATTTATGGACAAATTTGATATTATTGATATTTGGAGGGAGAAATTTCCAAGCATTAAATCCTATACTTGGAGTAACAAAAGTTGTTCTAAACAATCCCGCATTGATTACTGGCTTGTTTCACAATCTCTCAGAGATTTTAATGTTTCTGTCAGTATCCTACCTTCCCCCATGACTGATCACAAAGCAACTCTTTTTCAATCCCCTCTATCTTTAGCTCTTTCTTCTTCAAGTCCTCGAACTTCTTATTGGAAGCTTAACTCTTCTTTGCTTAAGCATGACCAACTGAGAAAAAATATTTTATTTTTGATTGAGTATTACTGGATCAAAGCACAAAAGGAAAATAAATACAGCCTCAATTGGGAGCTTCTTAAACACGAACTTGGCAAATGTGCTAGAAACTTTGGCAGCCATCAAACTAAACTTAAAAAATGTGAAGAGGAGACTGTCATTTCCAAAATAATGACTCTCTGTGGTAAAATGCAGGATGGTCTGTCAGAAGCTGAGTTGGTAGAACTTACTGATCTACAAACTCAATTAGACTCAATATATAAATTTAAGGCAGAAGGCTCTTTTATTCGGTCTAGAAGAAGATGGTTAGAGCAAGGAGAGCAAAGTACAGCATATTTCTTCAGAATGGAAAAGAATAATTATAGAAGTTTAACTATTAATTCTTTAAATATCAACGGTACTGTTATTTCTGATCCTATGGAAATTGGCACATTTTGTGCAAGCTTCTATTCTAATCTTTACCAATCCAAATACTGCAGGGACTCAGCTCTGTCCTTTTTCCAGTCTTTGAAGGATGTTAGGACATTATCTAATGAAGATAAGATCGCCTGCGATAAAGATATATCCATTGATGAAGTAATGGAGTCTATTGAAGCTCTTAAGAACAATAAGTCCCCGGGCACAGATGGGCTGACAGCCGAACTTTACAAACACTTTTCCCTAGAGCTAGCACCTTTCTTGCTTAAGATGTATTTGGAGAGTATTGCTTCTGAAACACTTCCACCTACTTTATCACAGGGATTACTTACTTTAATACCTAAACCTAAGAAAGACATTTTATTGATTGATAACTGGCGTCCAATCTGTTTGTTAAATTGTGATTATAAGATATTAGCTTTGCTACTGGCTAAAAGACTGAAACGTGTTCTGGATACAATAATAGAAGAAACTCAGTCAGGTTTTATTCCTAACAGGCATATTGCTAATAATATACGCCTAGTTTTAGATTTATTAGACTATGATGATCTGATTAGCGATGAAAGTTTTATTCTTTTTTTAGATTTTTATAAAGCCTTCGATTCCCTTGAACATGATTTTATTTTACAATCCCTGTGTAAATTTGGTTTTGGTGATTTCTTTTGCAAAGTTGTCCGAACTTTATACAAAAATGGCAACTGCTCAATTAATCTTAAATCTGGCACTTCTCCAAGATTTAATGTGTTTAGAGGGGTTCGCCAGGGTTGTCCGGTATCGCCTTACTTGTTCTTACTAGCTGCTCAGCTCCTTACTTCTTCTCTGTTGAGTAGTCAACTAAAAGGTATTAATATAGCTGATAAACAGATTCTTATAACTCAATTAGCCGACGATACTACACTCTTTTTAAAAAATGACTCACAGATCCCTATCGCTCTTGATCTAATTAAACTATTTTCTAAAGCTTCCGGTTTATTTCTGAATTTAAATAAATGTGAACTCCTTCCCTTAAAGTCTTGTTCTGCTTCTTTCCTGCATAGTATTCCGGTTAAAACCGAAGTGTGTTATTTGGGTGTGATTGTTTGTAAAGATGGTAAAATGAGAGGAAAATTAAACTTTGATCCAGTAATTACTAAAGCTAATAAAAAATTTAACTCCTGGCTCCAAAGGGACTTATCTTTACGGGGAAGGGCTCTCCTTGCTAAAGCCGAAGGTGTTTCTCGATTGACCTACCCTGCTCTTTCCTTGTATGTAGATAAGTCAATTTGTGTGAAGGTTGATAGAATGCTCTTTGACTTTTTATGGAAACACAAGAGACATTACTTAAAAAAATCTGTTGTCATAAATAGCTTTGATAAGGGAGGTCTTAACTTTCTTGACTTCGCTTCTTTAAATAATACGTTTAAGATCAATTGGTTGAGGCAATTTCTAACTGATTCTGATTCCATATGGAACACTATTCCTAACTATATCTTTTCTAAAGTCGGTGGTCTTCCCTTTCTCTTAGTATGTAACTACAATATTTCTAAATTGCCCATCAAATTATCAAATTTCCATAAGCAGATGCTTTTGGCTTGGCATTTAATTTACAAACATAATTTTAGTCCCCACAGGTATTTTATTTGGAATAACCATGATATCCGATATAAAAATAAAACACTTTTTTCCCAGATTGGTTTGCTAACAATATTCTTTTGGTTTCTCAACTTTTAAATTCAAATGGTCTTTTGTTTTCTTATTCTGAATTTTTAGCTAAATATTGTATTCCTGTCACCCCACGAGACTTTGCCATAGTGATGGATGCTATCCCTAGTGGAGCTATTGCTCTTATAAAAAACTCAGGAGACTCTTCACCTCTTTTTACCTCTTGGACTCATCCTTTTGAGACAACAATAGGGAAGGTTTGTTTTTTGTCCAGTCCTTCTCTCAGGAATAGAAGGATTAGACAACTCTTTCAGAATGATATCATCACTGTCCCTTCTGTAATATCTTATTGGAGTAATTGTTTTAATAATATTCCTTGGAAGAAAGTGTGGTCTTTACCCAACAAATATTTAATCACTAATAAGGTTAAAGAGGTTTCATTTAAGTTGTTATACCGTTTCTACCCTGTCAATCTTTATATCCAAAAAATGTTTCCTGAGAAGGATTCTCTATGCTCTTTTTGTGGGGCGGAAGATGAGTCTATCCCTCACCTTTTCTGGGAGTGTGTTCATGTAGCTATTTTTTGGAAGAAATTTTGTTTATTTATACATGCTTCTTTTTTTGAAAATTTTTCTTTGACATTTAAGGATGTATTATTTGGATTATATAACTCCGATAAAAATCTAAAAGACAAATACTTTCTTGTAAATCTATTTATTTTTCTTGCCAAGTTTTTTATACATAAGTGTAAATTTTTGTCTCTTAAACCTCTTTTTATTATTTTTTGTCAAGATTTGAAATGTTATTTGGGCACTATTTCCTCTTCCAGCAATGTCAAAGCCCTAAAGTCCAATTCGTTGTGCACAAAGTATAATATTTATGCCTTTTTATGATGTTCAAAGAAGAAGGAAAGGGAAAGGAAAAAAGGAAAAGGGAAAAAAAATAAAAAGGAAAAAAAAAAAAAAAAAAGGACCCTTCTCTTCTTTTTTCAGTATAATTTAAGTTATATTACCTCTGGCTCATAGGGTTTATTTTATTATTTTTTTTTTTTTTTTAATTTATTTATTTATTTTTTTTTTTTTTTTTGTTTGTTTGTTTGTTTTCTCCATTGTTCATATATTTATTTATTTTCTCGTTTGTTTCCTTACTGTTTTTGTATTTGCCTATATTTCTATTGTTGTTAAATTTTTTGATCTGTAATTTTTGTCCTTATATATCAATAAAAAAAAAAAAAAAAAAAAAAAAAATGAAAGGATTCAATGGAATCCATTCAGTGGAATCAATTCAATGGAATCAAATGTACTTACATTTTCAATGAAGGGACAGAAAGCGCTCGGACTAAATCTAAAATATCTTCAACTGTGTTCTGAAGATGAAAGGAGGTCTTACGGGTTTGGAACGACGTGAGTCATTAATGACATAATGACAAGTCATCTGAAGCCATACCATAGCTTCATGTGAAGGACAGAAGAATATGTACATTGTTAAATTTAAGTTCAAGGAAACTTGTCTTCCCTCCACTGCAGCTGTCAATCATTCTTTGTTCAGCACTCAAACCGTGTGTCGTGTTCAGATATTATTGCGATATGCGATTATTGTCATTTTAAGACCATTTTATGCCACTGAATGAAAACGTATATAATATAACAGCATAATAATGCAAGTAGGCCTACATACTTTCAAATGACAATGAACTTAACTCTTAAGAATATTTAGATACTGGAATTGAAGCGTTACATTTATAATGTTGAATAAATAATAAATAAACCTTTGCTAACAAAAACTGCAAAATAACTAGTACTTGCAAATGCACAAAAGGCACTTATATGGAGATTTTCCATCTACAGGTTTTTCCCTGACATAATTTTCTCAGTAAAGTAAGGGTGCACGCTATTGTCAGATGTCCATATGCATCTGTTTTTCTAGAGGCATGTTTGAAAAACATCTTTTAACTTGAGCGCCACGTTTTAGCGCTGCGTCATGCATGAAGTCAAACACATTTCCATGGAAAAACACAGTGGAATGCACATTTCCATGCAGAGGCACAGTGGAATGCAAAAATGCGACTAGACACTAGACAATCGCGACTTCTGCGTCCTGTGTGAAACTAGCTGTGAGCATGCACCATTTCACGCTGTCATGTTTATATTTGCACCAGTAGATTGCTCAAACTGTCTGTAGTTGTCAGGAAAACATTTTAATGACTCAAATGGCGCATTTTTTTTTTCCTGTCAATGTCGGCAAAATGTCAGTGAAATTTATTTTTGTGTAAACGTAATAGGCAATATATTGTGCCACCAAAAATGATCGAAGTCATGTCCATATATTGTGCAATATGTCGATATATTGACTATCGCAACAGGCCTATTGTGCCGTAAACTTTTCAATGCGCAGTGCAATTGTGTGCTGAGAGTCTATATTGCTTTAAGCACATCATTCTTCACCCAGGATGCACATAAGCAGTTTGTGCTGCTGTTTTGAAACGTTTCATATTATCATTGTTTTACATACTGAAAGATTATTAATAGCTATTTTGTTCTGTTGTATCTATCATATCTTGTTAATCCATTAAAGCTGCACAATACATTGAGTAGTGTAGTGTGTTTGGTACATTCTGGATTGAGTTTAACAAATCAGAGTGACCAGTAACCTCTTTTGCTATATATTTTTAATGGTTTAAATGTATGTTGACCACTTATGAACGATCACTTAACCTACTATTTGTTGTGTACTTGACTAATGTGCCCTACCATCACCAATAAATAAATTACTATTGGAGCACAATTGTTTACAAGAGAACAAATTTATTCATTGATCTAGTCCCTTAAATTTTGCCTTCAGAATGCACCAGATTTATGCATTTAAATTTAAAATGTACAAAATTTTCCAATGAGGGGGCATGCCCCCAGACCCCCCTAGAGAAACCGATGTCACCACCACAGTCTCACAAATTCCTGTTGGAAACACTGATAATTGAGATGAGATGAGTTTTTTTTTTTTAATATATATATATATATAGAAATAAGTGACTTACTCTGTGTTCTTGCCTGGTGGGTACTTGAGGGTCTCAGTTCAGAGATTGTGTCCTCTAATAGATTATACAGAAAATGTAATATTTCCTAGTGTTAGTTATTCATTTGCAGTTTGTTTTGTGCATGTGATAATGAATGTTCTTTTACCTTGAACGTTAGATGGGTTATCAGACCAAGCATCCTCTTGCTCATTTACATGAGACAAGCTCACTGGAACAACTGGAGCTGAGAAAGGTAGTTAAGGGTAAAGTTATTTGCATTTGCTACCATGACACTGCATGAAATGGTACACAAGGGCTTTTAAGTTATACCTCAGTAATGACTGAATTATTATTATTATTTTTTTTTCTTACTCTGCATTCTTCCTTGATGTGTAGACTGTCTTGGGTCTTGATAGGGTCCCGGGTGAGAGAATGTGTTCTCTAATTAATTATACAGGAAAACAATCCATATTACTTTGTATTAGGCTGTGAATCATTTGCAATGAACGTGTTTGTGTGATTTGCGATTTTCCTCCGTACACTAATTAATGCTCTTTTACCTTGAATGTTAGGTGAGTGTTCATGCCAAGGATCTCGTTGGTGGCCTGCGTGAGAGAAGCTCTCTCTTAGATGAGCTTACATATGGAACTTGTTCAACTGCTGCAACTGAATTGTCCTCTCTTGCTTTGTATCTTAGCTTATTTAGTTTTGTAGTCTTGCTTTAAACTAACATACACATTTTATATTGTACATCTAGATGAAATGCTACAGTATTTACCAAAAGTGAGAATCAAAACTTACGTGGTGTTCTTCCTTGCTTGGAACCTGAAGGTCTCAGGACAGAAAACGCATTATCTGATGGATTATACAGAATATGTTGAATTAGCTAATGTATGTTGTCTTTTTTGTGTGCAGTGATTGCCCTTCTGATTTCTTTTTTCCCAAATGCTAATTAATGCTTTTTTTTTTTACCTTGAATGTTAGGTGTGTGTTTACCCCAATTATCTTGGGGCACATCTGCCTGGGAGAAGCTCACTGGTACAACTGGAGCTGAGGAAGGTGAAGTTGGTAAATTGTATTTGCTACCATGACAGTGGTACACAAAGGCTTTTAAGTTGTACCTCAGTTATACCTTTTTATACTTACTCTGCATTCTTCCTTGGTGTGTAGACGGTCTTGGGTCTTGATAGGGTCTCAGGACAGAGAATGTATTCTCTAATTAATTATACAGAAAAAAAATTGTAGTATTACTTTGTGTTAGGCTTTGACTCATTTGCAATGAATGTGTTTTTGATTTCCTTAATATAATCATTAATGCTCTTTAACCTTGAATGTTAGGTTGATGTTCATCTTGCTCATCTGCCTTGGAGAAGCTCACTGGTACATCTGGAGCTGAGAATGGTGGAATTGGTAAAGGTTGTATGAACTATAGTAATTTTGCATGACAGTTTCATTTTTATTCGCTGGTTTAATGAAGGTTTATTTATTATAGAGGCCTGCAACTTTCTAACATCAGGCAGAATATAAGTGCATGACTAAACATCTACAGTGCGTGCATCATTTTTATGCAAGTTGATATTCTGATCATATTTTTACTTCAAGCACATTTTACCAATCCAAACCACATTAGTCTTAACTACTTTTAATTTGTATATAATCATTTATAAGTAATATATAATTGTTACTGGCTGTGTGAACAGGACATTTTGAGACTCACACCTGAAAGTAAATGCAGTTGTCAATCTCAAAAACTGACCATGTGAACGTGGCCAGAGATTTAACTCACACTGGAAAGTCAAAAACTATTAAATGCCCATAAAAAAGATGCAATACTAGAAATTGCACAATTAAGGCGTGATCATTGGACAGCGAAATGCTCATTGACTTGCATAATGATTGTGCACGCACTGTATGTTAACTGTTTATTTTGTGATCAGAAACTTGACCCACCCAGTCATGGAGTCAGCCTCACTTTTGAGTTGGCATAAATGCTGTGTGGTTACAGCCTTTGCATGTGGTTACAGTATTCATGTAGAGCCAGTTACCTTGACAGTTGGGGAGAGTCTCAAAATAGCCCTGCTGTGGCTCTTCCACGGTCTTTTGGTGGTGATTAGCAAATGCTGTTGAAAGAATTGGTATGTGATGTCTGCCTCCATCAAAACAAATTCCCTTTCGTATGGGAACTCGCATTGTCAAAATACACTTTGGCATTCCCCCAAAGTGTCTTCGGACGCAGTGCGAGTTCCGCTCCTCTGAACCATGGTTATATGCATAACCTGAGACCATTTCTTTGTACTACACAAAGCCTTACTAAAGAGCCGTTGCCTCTAATTAGCAATCAAATGTTTGATATGCTTTATGTTTAGCATGTAAAACCTTGAGTTATAAATGTAATGATTGTAGTTCTGTCCAAACTGTTAAAATGACAAAAGAATTGGGTGAATCTGAAAAAGCAAAACAGTTTTGTAAAGCAACAATTCACAAGAGTCTGTGCATTACATTCATTTTGCTTTGGGTAAGGAGCATCCTTGGGCATGACACAAAATGCTTAAAACTATCAGAAATATCAGTTTTATAAATTTAAACTCACAATTGCTGAAAGATTTCCCTGCTCTACTTGGTGTAAGCAAAGGTCGGACAACAGGACCTGGAAAAAAAGAGAACTCAGCAGTTATACACACTTGTGTCTAGCAATCATTTAACCAGATTCATTAGTTTACTAGATTCAATGTATTTTTACCTTTTGTCTTTAAGTGTTTTGGGGGTGCTGGAGCTTTTGGTGCTGGTGGAACTTTTGGTGCAGGTGGAACTTTTTCTCTATTAATTTTTTTCTTTTTGTGGGGGGTATCATGAGGCTCATCATCTGATGAGTATATTTTCCTTCTGAGAGCAAAGTCACGGTATTACATTATTTTACAAAGCGGGATTAGTTGGGTAATAACATTGCCCTGTTTGTCAACTGAAAGAAAACTTTGACAACTTACTTGTGAATTCTTTTTCCAGGAATCTCAGATTCGGAAATGTCAGAAGTGTAGCATGCCTTTTTCCATTTTTTGGAAATATTGTCAAAAGATGCTAAAAGAAACAAAGTATCTTAACTCATTTCAAGAAATCATTAGGCCATGGGATGTCTTGTATTAGTGATTTCGTTTTAAGTGATGTTTTAATAATGTTTATTTACAGTGTAGTAGGGCTGGGCGATATATCGCATGCGATTGTCACGCGCATTTCATCAGTAAAGCCGGTTCCCTGATTACCGCGAAATCGCCATCACCTGCTTTCAAATGGAGCGGCATTTAATAGACAGAACCGTAGATCACTGATAAGCCACGCAATATCGCGTTCATTATCGAAGGCGATTCATCTGCGATATGAATGCAATATTGCGTATCTTGTCAGTGAACTACGGTTCTGTCTATTAAATGCCGCTCCATTTGAAAGCAGGTGATGGAGATTTAGCGGTAATCAGGGAACCGGCTTTACTGACGAAATGTGCGTGACAATCTCATGCGATATATCGCCCAGCCCTACAGTGTAGTTTAACTTACCTGATTCGTGCAGAATTCTGGCCTGATGTTTTGTCCACCCTTTATCTGGCTGTGGTGCCTCCATCATCCTGACACTCTTCAGCAAACGGTCCAAGTCTTTGAATGGAGGCCAC
This sequence comes from Chanodichthys erythropterus, assembly GCF_024489055.1. Taxonomy (NCBI): domain Eukaryota; kingdom Metazoa; phylum Chordata; class Actinopteri; order Cypriniformes; family Xenocyprididae; genus Chanodichthys; species Chanodichthys erythropterus. The sequence goes on from NC_090223.1 coordinate 61,557,722, forward strand.
CACGATTGGCCATCTGAGTACCAGGACTTTGCTACAGGTCCAGTTGTCCCTTCTCCCACAAACTCCACTATCAGGTACATGTTTTTTTTTGTTTGTTTTTTTTGGTGTTTTTTTGTTTAAACTGCAACAACCTAGAGCCCCATAATGTTTAACGACATTCATTAAATATCAGTTGTTCATACGCATGATTCAGATATACAAAATACCAAATATATATACCAATACCATATAACAAAACAAAAAACTCATACATTCAAAAGGAAAAAGAATAATTATTGTGTGTGTAAAAGAGGAATTGAAACAAAATAACGGTCGTAAGGAACTAAGAAAGCTTTCCCCTCAATGTTCTCCAGCTTGCAGAAATTGGTTGTTCTTGAGAGGTCATCAACTCGATGAATACCAAGTGCCGAGGATGGAAGGGGATAGTCAAAAAAAAGTTCATGATTGTTGAAGGTACTGTAGGCCACATAAATTTCATCCCTCACTGAAATTATATTTTGCAGCTTTGAAACTTTACCGCCAATGTAAACAAAACTGTTAGCCTGGTCCAGTTTCAGAGTGTAAGAGCATGTTTTTATTTCTTTGTACTGTGAAGCTCCATGAAAAGATTCGGGTAGAGGGCCAGCTGTATGTAGTTTTCTGAGCAGCTGTGGGTTGTTTTTCTCTTTTTCTTTGCTGCACCTTTGCATTTCAGAGAACCTTCTTACAATCTGACTCAGTGGACATGTAGGTTTCCGCAGAAGTCTCTTCAGCTTGTGCAGGTGGTCCTCGTACTTGAAAGCGCTGAAGTTGTCAAGGACGCCGTGGTCCTTTGCATCTTCTGCAAGATGTACAAGACAGTGAACATTGTAGGACAGGAATTTGGGGCCGTATAGCTGTCCAAAGTGTGTGACAAATAGTCGCAGAATATCATTGGCATAGTCAATGTGATCTCCAATTAGGCTGTTATTGCTCAAGATGAAAATTCCAACAAAAAACAGCAGAAAGTTTTTGTACACCTCTGTGGTGAGTAGATCTTTTAGCATAACCGGGCCTGTGTACAATAAAAATTGTCTAAATTCAGTCGCTTTCCATCGATCTATTTCCCTCAGTGCCCTTGGTTTGCGTGCAAATTCCATGGGCACATTTTTCTGGGCACCAACCAATCTTTCTGTCAGAACAGAGACTTGGAATCCTGACAGCCTGGATGTGAGGGGACCCAGCCGAAGCCACAAGAGGAGAAGCCGCCTCATGACTCCAAGGCACACAAGGTGCATGTAATCAAGGGGAAATCCAGAGACCATGTCCAGTGAGGTTTCTTCCAGAGGTGAGGTGCCATGGTGGTGATCCGAATCGGTTTTATTTCTGAAACTCTCATCATTTCTAAGAGGCATGTCATTTCTGGGGAAGGTCATTCTATTCTCCAGGTAAACACCATCCTGAATGCACTTTTCGCACCCATGGTAGCCTGTGTGTCCTTTGACCTTTTTTAGAAATGCACGTGCAGGTGCGTCACAAACCATCGAGGTAATCTTTAGTGTTAACTTAACTCCCTCAAATTCAAAACCATTACCCAATTCTTTTATTTCACAGATAAAGTCTTGGAGATACTCATCCAGTGAGCTAGGTTTACCAGCACCACAAAATAAACCTATTGTCACCGGTTCCTCCTGCACCAAGTTTTGAACAGTTCCGAGAATAGGCCAGAATTGAGTTGCAGAACTCTTATAGAGAGGCAGACCATCAATGTTCACTTGGAGCTCCAAATTGCTCATGTTTCTCAGAATGTCCATGTTCTTGTAGAGTACCCCTGAAATAGATTGAAGAAGGCCAAAATGATAGTACTGGCCACCAGCCTTGTTCTGTATTTCAGATCTGTTGGAACGCACTGTTCCTAATAGTGTCCTGGCATCTTTTGGCAGATTCAAATCATGCTCACGGAGGATATGCAGTAATGAATTTAGTGCCACATGTGTTATTTTATGTTCTGTTGCCCAGGTTGCCAAGTCATCATCCAGGGAATTTGGATGCAGTTCAGACTCTGTGTCTGAGTCTGTGTTAGATTCACTACTATATAAAGCATGTGCCATGGTGCCGCATTCAGGCTCATCGATTTGGGACAGACAATCCATAAATTCGACATCATCATAATCAACGGTGCTGCTTGTGTCACTTTGCATGCTACCATACTCCTCCCTCCATGATGGTGATGATACTGCTTGCATTGACTGCAGTTGTTTGTCCACCTTCTCTTTGGCTTTTCTTCGCAATGTCCAGTACGATTGTTTTTTGCAAGCCATGGTGCTGAGACATTCACAAAACAAAGTACATTGTACTAACCTGCTAAATGCAGTGGTTCTCAACACCAGTTCTGGAAGCCCCTTGCATTGCACATTTTGGATGTCTCCATTAGTACATATGATTCAACTCCTATAATAGAAGCTCTAAACAGCACGATAGATGAGAGAGACATCCATAATGTGTAATTTTGTGGGTCCCCAAGATCGGAATTGAGAACCAATGGCTTAATGCATTAAAGTCAATGAGTGCATATGAGCACATAACTTGTTTTTGACAGTGTATACTGTGGCTACTGTCGTTGAGTGAGTGCTGTTGACTGTAGAGAACTTTCTGTAGTTGGGGAAAAAACATAACATTAACTGTCAGTTTTGTCGTTTTATGTATTGAACCTAAATGTGTGCCTAGAAATTGTATACAAAAGTTTATTAAACCTGTGTGTGGTCACTACTTTTTAGATGTTTATTAATCCATTCAATTCAACTAGTTACTTTGTGACTAAATTTTAAGTCTAGGACAAGGTTGTCAGGTTTATCTCTACTTTTAACTAGTTGATGAATGTTGGTTGAGGGTTAAGAGAACTAAACTCTGAAGAATGGTTGGTAAAATGTCGTCATTGTAGTATTCTTTTGAATGTAAAAATATATTTTGATCTGCCAAATTTTATTTAATTTTATTGTCACGAGACAATGATTTTTAACGTAACAAGCTTTTAAGGACTTCTTTTTTTCTTTTTTATAAGTGCATTTAATTAAGCTTTTATAGTTATGTATACAAAATCATTTAGTCTTTAGTCTTTTTAGGGCCCAAGCTCAAAATGTGCAGGGCCCAGTTGTTTTCATGTAATTTGTCATATCACCAGAGCATATGAACAATCACATTTGGTATATTTAATATTTGAAGAGTTTTATCAACTTACTTTGTAGTAGTTTTATTAATTTACTTTGTAAATAAAGTTGTGGCTCATGTAAATCATGGCCAAGGGACATTTTTGACCAGTGGGTAAAACATAAGTTTGAATCGAGTGCCATTATAAAAGTCTGCAGGTGTTTGTTGCATGAAAGTTAAATTAAAATTAAATGAAACAAAGTTAAAAATGATTAAAATTAACACTTTTTTTTTTTTTTTTTTCTCCTCACAGTTGCCTAAAAATGTTATATAAAGTCATGGAGCTAAAATATTTGTAAATACGTCATGGAGTGGGGTGTGGTTTAATTTCTGGGAAGCACGTGCCAATCACTCTTTCACTTGATTAGAGACGAGGTGACTCGCATGCATGCTATGCAGCACACTTTGCAGGTTTCATTACAGGTAGGTAAAGTAAGTACATTCTGTTTCATGGCATTATTTTCTTGTATAGTAAATGTTTTCGTGGTTATGGTCGGGGGAACGGGGCCAGCACATCCACTGAAGCCGGAGTTTCAGCATTAGGTAACCATTTTAACTACGCATGGCATGAACTAACGTTAGTGCAAGGGTGACCAATCCTGTTCCTGAAGGCCCACTGATCTGCAAAGTTTAGTTCCAACCCAAATTAAATCTGAAACGGCTAATCAATGTATTTCTAGGCATAATAGAAACTTCCAGGCAGGTGTGGAGACCAGTTGAAGCTAAACTGCAGGACCGAGTTTGGACCCTCTGAACTTGTCTACATAATGATTATCACATGTTCATATTGTTTGTTTCGTTAGTTTAGTGTTTATTAAACTTAACCAGTGCAAGCCTTTGTCATCCAGGCCGCTGCTAAAGCTTGTTACGTTTCTCAGCGCTGATGGGCTAAACCAATCATAGTTATCGAAGCAGCTCAACGCTTCAAATTTCCCCGCCCCGCCCTGTGGTTGGATCATGTCGGTTAAATAGCGCTCATGTAAACAGGACGCTGTCAGTCAGCCACCGCTGTTTTCTCGGGGAGATTCAGGACCGCTTACGGTTTTTCGGTGAGGTGATTATTGAATTTGTAACTATTATGGTATTTAGTTGTATCTATTATATTGTTAATTTCAACATGTTATGTCAAAAGGCTAATTAATACTTACCAACAACTTGCTGACGACAAACGGCTTAAAGCCGACTTGACCAAATAAAACTTTAAATATGTAAAAAACGAACTGGCAATTAATAATAAATAGGAACGCTATATATACAAATGTTAGTATTTACAGATTACTGAGGTAAATTGCGAAAGAAATGTTGAGGGGTCAATAGGTCGAGTGTACTATAGTAAATCAACGGTCATCTGATACAAATGGCTTGTGGTCACGTGATTTATGAATGGCCGCGCGACGTGTCACTGAGCTGGATGCAGGAACCCCTATGGCACGTAATAAGCGTTTAGTAATGTTACTGTATTTATAAAGCTTATTAAATGTTTCTTCTCCACACATCCACTGGAGAATCATACTCGTATGATTTTTTTTTTTTTTGTGTGTGTTTATTTTTTAATGTTAATATATTATGTCATTAATATAATATATTGTTTATACCTTTGTTATAGGTGGTTGTTCACCCCATGCATTTTCTTTGCTCGTCTGTTTTGTATTTCGTATGTTATGTAATTTAGTAATTTTTCATGAGATTTTCATTTTCATGAGATTTTCATATTTAATGACTTGCTTAAAGTAGATTATTTTAAGGAGGTTCAACTTTCTGACATCAGGTCAAATATCTTATTTTTCCAGGCATTTCTGATTCTAATTTGTCATAAATGTAGCACGAATGTTGTTTATATATGCTGATAGAAATTAAGTTCCTAAATTTCATTTATGAAAGCATTAAGCCATTGGAGGTCTTGTACTTGAAACTTTGCCATCTGTTTTATTAATGTTTTTTCTGCTTACCTGATTCAGAAATCTGGCCTGATGTTTGGCTGTGGTGCCTCCATCATCCTGACACTCTTCGGACTTTGAATGGAGGCCACCATTGGCCATTTGAGTACCATCGTTTTGCTACAGGTCCAGTTGTCTCTTCTCCCACAAACTACATTTTCATGTCCTATATATTTTTATTTTTAACTGCAACAACGATGATTGTATTTTATCCACCGATTTTCACCGTACAAGAGTAAACTGTTCAGGTGGTCCAAAAATTATAAAGTTGGTTGCTTGGCCAATTTTTTTTTCTTTTTTTTTTTCTTTTTTTTTTGAGTGATGACCTTTTGTATTGGTATTGCAAAACCATTAGATTTTTATTTTATTGTAACCACGCTGGCCGTGCTTGTCTCATGGCTCACAACAAATTGTGGCTATAGACATTTCTAGAAGCCTCAGTATCTCAGCTCAGTATGGTCCGAGCTCCATGAAACAAAAACTGATCTTTAGGGCACATTACAAGGTACATGTACATATTACGGGTGTAACGGTTCTCATTTAACAAAAATAAACCGTACCATTCTCCACTCGCGGTTCGGCACACATTCACACTGTGGTTAATCTCAGATCATTCTGACAGTGTATCTGTTATATGGTTTGAGTTCTGCTAACTTTTGTTCCTCACAGTTCATTAGTGTGTTGTGGTGGCAGTGGAAAGAGACAAGCCACTGATAGAACAATCTTCATCATAAAAATATCCTGTCTGGGAACATTCTGGCTTTATAACGTTTCAACAGCAATGGTGAAAAAACATGGACAAAACAGTCACTCTTTGTAAACTTTGTTTGATACGAGTGTTTGATTATTCAATTTCTGTATCTGAAAACTACTGTTAAGACCATAAAATCTGAAAAGCACTGCTTTGTTTATTTCATTTAATTTATATTTTTGCTTTATTTATTAGTGCTACTGCTTGTACTTTGATTATTTGTACTTTTCTTTTTATTTGACAGCAGTCTTTTCTTTTTTTAACATAGCACATACCGAAGAGTACTGAAGCAGTGACTACGGTGACTCAACCATGATACAGACCAAAATGTGAGTAATTTGAACCATTACACCCCTTGTACATGTATAAATATTTTGCACCTTGTTTTTCCTTACACCATGTCTACACCAGACAGCAGCATTTCAAATGTGTCAGATAGCAAAAGCACTGTTAGGTTAATCAGACATGTCCTGTGCTTTATTCTCATTCATGCATGTTTTTTTATTGCTCTAACATGTCAGTAACTTTAAGTAGCTTTGGGTAACTTTTAAGTAGTAATCTTGGGTGTCTACCTTCCACCACCAAACTTCTTCCCACATGTAGACTATTGTATACATGAATGTTTTATTTTATTAGGGCTGCAACCATGGATTAATTTAATAATATTTTAAGTATATTTGAAAAGCAGGTTATCATTCCCAGTGTTGTGTGATCATCTGTGATTCTATTGTAGCACATCCATGCTACCTCAGCTAAAGGTAAGGTGCGCTGTCACTGTTTTCCTGGTGCTCATGTTCTCGATGTTGCTGCGCAGGTATCCACGATCCTGAATGGTGACAAGAGCATCGGAGCTTTAGTGCTCGGGGGTGAACGACATCAGTCTGTGGCAGACGGAGGTTCTGAAGAGGGTCTTCAAGAGCCTGATCGCAACAGTATGCAGCACATCGCCTGCAACAAGGATCATCGTGTCCGGAAAGCTTCTGACATGCTGACGAGAACATGAAAGGTTCAGTAGATTGTTTGCTTTAAATTAATGTTAATGTCTTGGTGTAATGAACAGAAGCTGCTCTTTGTAAATAATTAGAATCTTTTCTGGGAGCGACCTAGGCTCTTCCGTGCTGATGGGCCTTTATGGATGAGGAGAGGCTGATTAATTGTAGACATTTTAGAATAGCATTTTTATGACAGTCTTAGTTACTCAAGGAAGATCATTTAAAATCAAGCTAAAACATCACTCAGTAAGTCACAAAAATATTAAACAAAAATGAATAAAACAAGGTATGTGTTTTTGGTTTTAACGGGATAGTTCACCCAAAAATGAAAATTCTGTCACTCACTTACCTTCAACAACAACAACAACAACAAGGTAAGTAAATGACAGAATTTTCATGTTTGGGTGAACTATGCTCTTCTTCTGCGTCAGCGCTTTGTGAGTGTGAAAGAGCGCACAAACGGAGATCAGGGACACGTTCAAGTTCAAACCGCTGCGCAACATTTTGCTATGGTTTTCATGTTGAACAACATGTTTCTTGGAAACGGTGTGCAACGGGGTTTGATTTTTCCTCTTGATTGGTGGGTGTGTCAAATGTCAGCCCAATCAGCAGCAACATGTAAACCACGCGGTATTAAAGAGACAGCTCGCACAATGGGTCCAAGTAAAGTCTTTACAAATGTGTCCGCTGCAGCTCGGTATTCACAACAATTGAAGATATTAGAAGACATGTTTGTCATAGGATTTTTATAGTAAAAATATAGCATATCAGTCCTTCAAAAGGAACACAAAGAATGAAAGAAAAAAATTAAGATTTTTAGAAAAAGAAAACAAAGAATCCTGAAAGTATCACGGGTTATAAAATATTAAGCAGCTCAACTGTTTCCAACATTGATAATAAATTGGCATATCAGAATGATTTCTAAAGGATCATGTGACGCTGAAGACTGGAGTAATGATGCTGAAAATTCAGCTTTGATCACAGGAATAAATTAAGTATATTAAAATAGAAAACCATAATTTTAATTTGTAATATTTCACAATATTTGTTTTTTTCTGTATTTATTATGAAATGAATGCAGCCTTAATGAGCATAAGAAACTCACTCAAAATTAAAAATGGTAATGTTTCCAAACTTTTAGGTAGTGTAGGTTAATCCTGAAAAAAATTATGAAAATACATTTTAAAATGTACATATATAATTTTTTTTTTTTTTTTTTTTTTTTTTTTTAATCACTTTCCACAATTTAAGTGGAACACAATGCAGTTGAGTCTTGATAGCCCTTTCTTTTGCTTTATTGTGAGGCCATTCATTTTTTTGTAGGTCATGGTGAAACCATGCATCACTACACAGGAAAAAAAAGTTTACAGTTTCATGGAAGTTACACCTGTAGTTTGTGCAAAGCGCTGTGGGGTGTAGGAAAAATGTGGACAAACCTATGGAAATTATGAAAGATGGTAGCTTAAAAACACATTTAATATAAATATAAATTCAAAACAAACTGCCATAGCTTCATAACAAAAAGTAATAATGCTGTCATTTTATTCTTTTACTTATCTAACACAGTTAATACAGTGGATCTCTAATGGCACGTTGGTTTGATTTATAGAATACTCACAGACTCCATGGTTTGTTGCTTCTCCACTAAAAGAACTTGATTCTACAGTTTTGTTTTTTGTTTTCCTTTTAGAGTGTGTGTGTGTGTGTGTGTGTGTGTGTGTGTGTGTGTGTGTGTGTGTGTGTGTGTGTGTGTGTGTGTGTGTGTGTGTGTGTGTGTGTGTGTGTGTTATATCTATTCCTTTCATACATGAGTGATGTGTCTGGGACTTTTTTTTTTTTTTTTCTCCCCCTTCTAGTCTCTTTGATTCTGCCGCCTTGGGTGCACCAGCTGTGGAAACCTGACCTGGTGAGGACCCTCTTATCACACTTGCACAAGGTAATGAATTAAAGATACTGTTAGTCAGTGCATGGTTTTTGTTGGTGGTGCTGTTGTTTTTTGTTTTGTTAAAAAGATTATGAAAAATAAAGTTGATACATTTAATTTATGGAAGCATTAAGCCATGGGAGGTCATGTACTAGTGACTTAACCATTTGTTTTATTAATGTTTATTTACAGTGCATTTTATTCTGCTTGCCTGACTCACGCAGAATTCTGTCCTGTTGGCAAAATAGGCCATGTTAAAATCTAAATACTCGAAACACATTGAATCTCAGAGCTCGCTTAACATCCCGACGTGACCCGCTGCTGAGAGTGGCGTTTCGATAGAATATGTACTGCACACTTACAAAAAAAAAACAAAGTCATCAAATAGACTGACTTCCTGTTGTTAAATACTTTAGAAATTAAAAACTGCTATACTGTGAACCTTTAAAACATATACACCTAAAGAATCCTGCAGTCACTTTACTGTTTTCCCTGTATTTATATTGCACAAAATAGTGATTGTGATATAAATGCAAATGATTTTTTATTTTTTTTTTGTCAGGTTTTATGCATATGGTTGTTCTTTATGACCGTTTTTTTTCTAAAATTAGATTCTCTTTCTAAAGATTCTCTTTCCCCTCTCCCCAGAAATATTGCAATATATCGCCTTTCTTACAGTATCGCAATGTATCACAATATATTGGATCGTGGCGCGTATCGCCAGATTCTTGGCAATACACAGCCCTACTGTCATTCATGCCCTCACAGCTCTGTTCTCCTTCACAGATACGTGCTGCACTCTTTATTGCCTTTCACGGGATTGCTCTCACGCTCCGTCCGGATGAGTTTTGATGAGAGCCCACGTTTGAGCTTTCTTCAGGACAGCCACTTCTATTCACATGAGCAGATGACAGCTCTCTACTGAGACAGAATTTTGAACTATCCCATATTTACATACCACTATATAAACCAGTGTTTCCCCAACCACTGTGTTCAAATTCCAAAAAAATAAGTAAAAAAATAAATGCTACAAATAAGAATATATCACGCCGTTGGGCCGAAACCTCGTATCTCTATATTTCGTCATTGTAACAGTTATGAGCTAATGAAATTAATGCTATTGGTCATCTGTTAAAGTTTGGAGTCAGAGATCTCTGCTTGTTTGCAGTGCAAGGGTAAAATAAAGAACTGAGGTTTGCGTAAGTGCAGGCTTTTCCTTACTCAAGAAAAACTGTCCATTTATAGCTAGTGTTTTTTTGTATTTGAAGAGCCGAGAATAATCTTTGTCTTTGCCATCTAGTTGAAGCATACGGTTTTAAATATCCTTTGTTGTAGCGCTTGATCATATCATGAGGTTTTGATCATGAGATTTCAACAATGAAACCGAGTGCCCATAAGCTACAATAAACTTTATCATCTATGTTGATGAAAACGTAATGGGATGTCTCAGATGCTGTTCCCGTGACGGATTACATACCTGGCTCATGGTAGCTAACAAAAACAGGGAGGCCACACTCAACTCAAGTTGACTCAAAAATATTTATTTAAAGAAGAAACACATAATAAACTAACAAACAAAAATAACAATTCAATATTAAAATGCTCACCAGCTTCACGCAATTGATCTTTCGTGAGACCTTCCAATTTTTTTCCTCCATCGGCGCCGCTAAAAAACTCGTAACTTATCCATTATAAACTATTTGATTTCAACAAGTAGAGTTAGAAATTAATGAAAACGATCGAATCACCCCATTTTCTTTTTGGTTTTTGGTTCATAGGATAGTGGCAGAGGTTGCGAAGTGCAAGATGAAACTTTTTTATTATTATTATTATCATTATCATTATTATTAGAAAAAGAGTAGGTTTACATAGATTTGCCTCGTAAAATTAACAAAACAAACTCAAACCCTAACCTCTTTAATGTGCCCACATGCAGCTCAGCTGCCACCACCAGCAGTCTACCCGCGTCCGACAAACACAAACTGGTGCTGGAGAGAGATCAAGTCCAAATGAAGCAGGAACCCAAGCGCAGATCCAACGATCTCTAGAAAGACAGATCCTTTTATCAGTCCACTCATTATAGGCAACCTGTTACACCTGTTACTTGACTCCACCCTGCAAAACAAAGACAAACACAGACACAACAGAATCTAGAACGCCACCTAAAGGCGACCAGGTTCCGTTTCGGGAACAGATGTTACCCTTATCCGTAACAGATAATATACCTTTCATTCACTGGTCAAAACCTTGTAACTCCATTTGAGCTTGATTTTCATAAAATGATAATATTGTGGCACATGCAAGTGTTTGACCATAGCTATATAAAGCCACAACAGTGTTAAATTAAATATGAGCTATCTGTCTGACAGCGACAATATGTAAATTCACTTTTAAGCCGGGCACACATTTAACAACTAGCTATAACATTCTAAGACTGTGCTCAACACACAGCGATTGTTTCCTGCTCCTGAAGCAGATTTATATACTTTCACATGGAATTTGAACACCGACTGTAATCACAGACTGAACGCAACTGGCCCTGACTGGACGCGTTTGAGCGCGATCGGTCATATCAATTTACGTTCATAATCGGCCTTACAATCATTAGGTGTGTCCCCGGCTTTATTAGGGCTGCACGATTTGGAGAAAAAATGTAATTGCAAATTTTTTTTTTTTTTTTTCCCTCTTTTCCCTCTCCTGGTTAAAATTTAGATTTTTATAAAACAAATTGAAAAAAGTTAACATTACCAGGCTTGTTTTGCTTGTTTGTAGGGCTGCACAATTTGGCCTGAAATTTTGTGCTAATATATTAACTTTTTTATTTATTATCATTATTGCTAAATAAAAATATTAAACCTTATAAGAAATATTACTGTTGTAATAACTTTCATTATTAAAGTATTTAGCATTAGTATTTAATTATAAATATAACTATAATAATTAGAAAATATTTAAAATTATTGTATGTTGTGCATGTTGCTGCCTTGTACATGGTGTTCAATGCCCAATATTGTTTGTGAGAAATAAGTATTTTAACCCACAGTAAACTTGTCCATTTCCTTATAAAATGCTCTAACATCTTTTTCTATTTCTTTTCTCCACCAAACAGCTTTGGAGATGGTTCAGCCTAGATGCACAGATCTACCGCTGGCCCAGCTTCATTCCCACATCTGGCACCAAAGATTCATTAAGTGCAGTCCATAACCAGTGTCTGCACCTTGTCCATTGCAAATGTTATGGATTGTTCTTTTAGAGCTCATTATAATCTTTATTTGCATAGATGCAAACTCCTCACCTTTCAGTGAGAACTCACCTTTTTGAGATCAAAATAGGTCACCAATGGGATTTGTATAGATCCAATGATCTTACAATGGTACTTGTGAACTTATTAGGGTAAATAAAGAACTGGTTGTTTCAGTAAGTACTGTACAGTGTTTTCTTTACTCTTTACTTTAAAATTACTATGTCTATAATGGGTAATGTTTTATGTATTTGAGGTCTGAGATGTGGCAAACAGCATTGCCATCTAATCAGCCAATATTGTCTTTAAATATCCTGCATAGCACTTTGTCTTTTATAACATGAGATTTGAACCAAATGTTGATTTTGGTAAAATGCTGCAACAATTTAAATTTTTTTTTCATGAAAAATTATAGTTTTGGACATATAGGGTAATAAAGAATAACTACAAATGAGCATGTAAAGCAAATAAAAAAACCTTTTTTTCCCCCCTTACCTGTTTGCATCCCTGTTATTTGAGACTGGTATTATGTAGAGGCTGTTGTGAGTAAAGTTCACCCCCTTGTGAAACAGTTTCCCTTATTTGTGAGAATATTTTACCTTAATGCTCTCAGGAGTTCCTACATTAAAGTGTCTTTTTATTATTACTATTTTTTTTTATTATTGAAATATTGCTTTAGTGTTCAATCAACTTTGGGACATAATCAACTCTGGGAAGTTAGTATCATTAATTCTGTAAGGTGCTTGGAATCAAATGAATATTTGTATAGCGTGTTTCCTCCAAAGGCTGCTTTCTCATTCCTCAAACATCAAAAAGGGTCACCTTTGGCTTGCTCATTGGAGTTTGTAAGCATCATTATTTGGAACAAAATATGAAAATGGCTCGGTGTTACACTATTTCAGTGCATGGCAGAGAGTCGAAGAACCACCTGACACAAAGCCATGGATCACCCCCTTATACAGAGCATGGTAGGCTATGAGGGGTCAAATTCATGCTTTCTGCATAACGAAATTATGTGAACCACAATAAGCAGGCAGAATTACAGTTAGCTTGAAACGAGCTTTACGCTGGCAATTTTTTTTGCATGTATTTTTTTTATTATTATTATGAGGGATCAAACAAAGGGATAGATGAACAAACTGTTGTACATTATGGGTTAGAGCTTGTATTTTTATTAGTATTTTAATTTATATATTCTGATTTGTAACCAGAAGCACCCTTTGCAAATCATTTAAAGCATTTTAAAAATTAAATCCATGAATGCAGTGTTTATGAGTGCCTTTTTGATAATTCTGAGCCAAAAGCAAAAAAGCTTTTTAAATGTAAACTTGCAAAATGTAAAACTAAATGTATCAGTGAGACTGCATTTATCAATGCAGAATCTTCAGGCTTACTGTACATTGTTTACAAGTTACGTAGGCTGCTCGTTGGGGAAAATGCAACGCAAATATGAATTCGATGCTTGTCAAATTGTATGTAGATATAATTATTTCCGTGACTACACTGGACGCGTGCGGCGCGATGCGATTAAAGAATAGACACCGCTTTGTCACGTCCATGCAGACATCTGCTGATCTGTTGATCCGGCGCTGCATGGCAGCACGTAATTTCAAATATTGAAGATTCATCGTATAGACGTCGTATAGAGGTAAGGACGACGGCTCATTATCCACTAAAAATGGAAGATGGAAGACGGATTTCAAATATTGAAGATTCATCGTATAGACGTCTTATAGAGGTAAGGACGACGGCTCATTAACCACTAAAAACGGTCGATCGAACGCGATGTTTACGATCTTTCACAGACGTCTCCGCGACGTACCTGTGCTATCTGGGTAGTTTTCCGTAACGAGACAAGGCTTGCGTTAAAACAACATCGCTAATAAATGGCGTGACGTTCGAGAGAGTAACTCTTTTAGACGGTAATGAAAGTGGAAGAACGGGGATAAGAACACCTTCTAAAATAATTCCCCTCTGAACTACTTCGTTTGCTTTTTCTACTGTACTCAAAAAAATTACAATAGCGCTATTCATCTTTGAGGCAGACAAAACATTCTCATGTCCCACAATTTCCCCTACAGCTAAACAGCAACTCTCCACACTCGCTGTCGCTGCCACTTTTACACCGTGACGACGCGTGAGTGAACCCAAACCATGAGCACCTGGAACCGCCATGTTCCCCCCACCCCCAAAAAACACTCACCCCCCTCCAAAAACAAAACAAAAAAAAAAAAACTCAAAAAACGTGCCTAAAACACCAAAAACAACAACAACAAAAAAGATAGAAAAGTAAGAGAAAAAACAACTCAAGCACGAGTCACCGCTCACACTCACTCCCAGCATGCACTCCGAAGAGAGAGAGAGAGGATTTCTTCAACTTACACATTAACGCTATCAGCAATCTTTCTCCAACAGTCTTCTCTTGCTTTGGCAGCAGAGACCGTATTGTTTCGAGCTTGAAATACATATTTAAATTCATCGTAATTCTGAATGATTATCTCTTGCTCCTCCGCGGAAAAATATATCGCTCTCGCTCTACCCGCGATTGGTTGTTCAGTGTCGACGTCACTCTTTTATGTGCACGCGCGCGTGGAGTAATCATAGCTTAAGGATCAAAGCCTGAGTTGACAGAGAAAGTTGATGAGCTGCATCATGGTACCAATAAAGCCTGATTGCATCGGTTTGGTTTTGTCAACTCAAAACTAATCCTGTAACCCCGAGTTTGTTCAGCTACCTTCATGGTACAGGCCCCGGATACAATTAATTTCATCAACATGATCAATCACACCTGTTACAAATCATCATACTCATCACCCAATAATTGTATCAACACTAGTAACAAATTCTATTCATTTGATTGTATGATGCATGCTCATAGTTTCTTTTGCGCTTTATTTAAGCTATATAATAAAGTAATTATGCAGCACGCGCCGGCGCATTTCCGCATGCAATTCTTGAGTGCGCGCCACAAGCACAGTATAACGGCTGATTGGACAGTCATGTTAATTTTTCTGTGTTTTACCAACATAGCCTGACAACATTACATCAGATGTTCAAAAGAAGTTCCCTCGTTGTCGCCTGCACCTTTTCCGCTCGTCTGACTTGCAACTGGCGCTGAGCCCTAATGCGCGTCTGAAAAGTGAAAAGTTCTATATAAACGCAGCATTTTACTTGGTGATGTTTTAACAAAAGATTTTTATTTTTGGTAGTTTCTATGCTCTGTTGGTGGTTTGTGGAGTACCATCACCCTGGGGGATATTTTTATCCCCAGATTCCCCACCGCCGGGGATAAAAATAATTCAGCAGAGGCAGGGATGCATAGACCAGAAGGGGGAAATCCCCCCCCCACCCCTACAAATCTCACCCTGTATATATATATATATATATATATATATATATATATATATATATATATATATATATATATATATATACACTAGGGGTGCAACGGTTCTCGGTAAAAAAATCTAACCGTATGGTTCTCCAATTACGGTTCGGTACGCACTTGCACCGCGGTCCATCTCGAATGACGAAGCATCTATTGGTTAATATGGTTTGTTTAAAATAGCAACGTGGAAAACAGACAGACAGAGTTCAGATGTTAACTGCGAGTGCCGCATGCTCTAATGTCCAGTCATTTACGCCGTCATCACCCGGGTGTTGATAGCGCGTCAGCACAGGTGAGACCTGAACAGCACACGTTGCTGTCTGTGTTTAAATTAAACTAATTTAAGCCTTGCTGATTTAAACCTTCAAGAACAAGACACGAAAGAGAACTCGCACGCACTGTGAGAAGATTTGTGTGCGTTCATCCGAAGCGCGCTTACGCTTATTTCAGTCAGCGCTGAAACACTGAGTTCTCTTTCAAGTCTTGCGCTTCAGCGGACAAATTCATACAAAAATTATGTCAACATGCCCGTCTTGGCGAGTATCCTAGCAAACATAGTCGGTTGTCTTAAGTGAACGTATATTAGTCGAGAAAGACAGCGCATGTGTAACAGTATATGTACTGGATTGTGCATGTCTTAAAGGGAAAACAACTATTCCTGCTGCCTGTATTTAATGTTAAATCAAACAACAAATAACAAAGAAATCACTCACTGCTCTTGACTGAATAGTTTTTGTAACTTCAATAATGATTAATCTTTATTTATTTTATACAGTAAAGATAATATGCAGTGTTATTTTATATTTGATTACTTTATCCATTTTCTGTACCTGAAAACTACTGTTTATTTTATGTGAATATTTGCTTTATTGTACGTATTTGTGATGTTGCTTGAAGTTTGATTGTTTGTTCTTATTTTCTTTATTTTTATTTGACAGTAGTCCTATTTTCCCTAAACTTAGCACATACCGAACCGTACCGAAACCGTGACACGAACCAAACGGTGCGCAATTTGAACCGTTGCACCCCTAATATACACACACACACAAACACACACACACACACAGAGCGGGTACGGAAAGTATTCAGACCCCCTTAAATTTTTCACTCTTTGTTCAACTAAAAAATTCTTTTTTTCCTCATTAATGTACACACAGCACCCCATATTGACAGAAAAACACAGAATTGTTGACATTTTTGCAGATTTATTAAAAAAGAAAAACTGAAATATTACATGGTCCTAAGTATTCAGACCCTTTGTTAACTCAGACCCTTTGTTAACTCAGGTGCTGTCCATTTCTTCTGATCATCCTTGAGATGGTTCTACACCTTCATTTGAGTCCACCTGTGTTTGATTATACTGATTGGACTTGATTAGGAAAGCCGAGAAGAGAGAGGTAAAGAAGAACCCAAAGATCACTGTGGCTGAGCTCCAGAGATGCAGTCGGGAGATGGGAGAAAGTTGTAGAAAGTCAACCATCACTGCAGCCCTCCACCAGTCGGGGCTTTATGGCAGAGTGGCCCGACGGAAGCCTCTCCTCAGTGCAAGACACATGAAAGCCCGCATGGAGTTTGCCAAGATGGTGAGAAATAAGATTCTCTGGTCTGATGAGACCAAGATAGAACTTTTTGGCCTTAATTCTAAGCGGTATGTGTGGAGAAAACCAGGCACTGCTCATCACCTGTCCAATACAGTCCCAACAGTGAAGCATGGTGGTGGCAGCATCATGCTGTGGAGGTGTTTTTCAGCTGCAGGGACAGGACGACTGGTTGCAATCGAGGGAAAGATAAATGCGGCCAAGTACAGGGATATCCTGGACGAAAACCTTCTCCAGAGCGCTCAGGACCTCAGACTGGGCCGAAGGTTTACCTTCCAACAAGACAATGACCCTAAGCACACAGCTAAAATAATGGAGTGGCTTCACAACAACTTTGTGACTGTTCTTGAATGGCCCAGCCAGAGCCCTGACTTAAACCCAATTGAGCATCTCTGGAGAGACCTAAAAATGGCTGTCCACCAATGTTTACCATCCAACCTGACAGAACTGGAGAGGATCTGCAAGGAGGAATGGCAGAGGATCCCCAAATCCAGGTGTGAAAAACTTGTTGCATCTTTCCCAAAAAGACACATGGCTGTATTAGATCAAAAGGGTGGTTCTACTAAAAACTGAGCAAAGGGTCTGAAAACTTAGGACCATGTGATATTTCAGTTTTTCTTTTTTAATAAATCTGCAAAAATGTCAACAATTCTGTGTTTTTCTGTCAATATGGGGTGCTGTGTGTACATTAATGAGGGAAAAAAATTAACTTAAATGATTTTAGCAAATGGCTGCAATATAACAAAGAGTGAAAAATTTATGGGGGTCTGAATACTTTCCGTACCCGCTATATTAAACTTTGACACAGAGTAGCTTTTATTGTTATAATTGTGATTTCATAATATTTAGATATAAATCCAACTGAACAATACTTGTGAAAATGTATTTCAGTCAGTCAAATAGCAAATAGTGGAGCATTTACTGGTAAAAGTGATTTTTTTTTTACATTTAAAACTGCATTTTCCAAAAGATGGGCAAAAATCCTACACTAAACCATGTTAAATTATCTATATATACCATTAATTATCTTATATACCATTACTATTTTTCTGTAATTTTAATTACATTTACTTCTGATGTAATTGAACTAAATACTGTGTTTAAAACAATACAATACAATAGTGGATTTTCCATCAAAATTAGGGCTGTCAATAGATTCAATTTTAATCGCAATTAATCACAGTTAATCTCACACTTATCAGGAAATTAAGCATACATCAGATTCAAGTGTGATTCTCACAAAACTGTATTTTTCAGCTTTTTTCAAGGTAAATTTAGGTCTGCAAGAGGACACTTGCAGACTCCAAAAGGACAACAAATAACTAAATGCTATAGTCCAAATAATTCATACATTTATGTACACTAAAGCATCCACAAAAAAATAAAAATAAAAAAACAACGTTTGAGAATTCACAGTGTATAGCATGCAACGTCAACTGGCGGCCCGTGGGCCAAATCCGGCCCGCTAGAAATTTCCATCCGGCCCCCAGAATAATACTGAATTCAGGAATAGCCTTGTAAGAGCTTCACATATTTTTTGAGCTTCGAAGCTTCGGTATAAATGAACATCTTTTTCTCTCTAATAAAGGCAGAATCTGTGTCTGTATGTCCGTTTGCATTTTTATTATTTCGAGAACCGTTCATCCAATCGACTTCACAAGGGAGTGCAGTGTCGCATTTGGTGTAATATAGATGGACACGCAAGACGTGACCCATTCAGAATTAATAAACTTTTAGTAAACTACAGTCAGAACAGCGCAAGCAGGAAGCGGCGCACCTCACGCGGGCAGGGCTCAAGCCTCGTTTACACTGCACGCGTGTGCGGCGCGTTACGACTGCGACGCGGCTACCGGAGCTGATACGCGGCCACTCTAGTCAATGCTTGTGTTTACACCAGCCGCGCCGCGGTGCGTTAGAGAAGCGTCCCAGAAGCGGCTCGCCGCGCCGCTTCGCTAAAGATATGCGCCTCGCCTATTTCTGACGGACGCCGCGTCCAAGACGCGCAGCTCAAATACAAAATATAAAGTCAAAATAATCACCCTGAGTAAACTCCTGCTCATATTTCACATCATTACGATGCCAGAAACTGACGACAAGAGATTTGAAGTTGAAAAACTTGAAATTTCTTTGTTTTTGTTGTCCATAACTGGAATTTTAAGTGTATTAACTTCATCTGTATGGCTACCAGGGGCGGTTTCTTCATTAGGGCAATAGGGCGACGCACCACCAAAGTGAGAAAGGGGCGGATTTTTCCAATCACATTCAACCACAGAGTTACGCTAGCTGTCACTGCTAGGCTGTTTGTTCTGCCTCTGGATATAGTCCAATCAGCGTCGAGTCACGCTCTGTGGAGTACCGCCTCTTTTTGGGCGATTTCAGTCTGGCCGAGATTTGCCCCGAGTGCTCCCATAGACTTCCATTCAAAGAACTTTTTTTTTGAACAGCAGACACTGCCATGCATTCTCTATGGGTTCCGGGAGGGCTCGCACTAATGTGCCTTCGTCATCATACGTAACCTGAACTTTTCATACGATTGGTGGAAACAAACATACTTCTATTAATTTTTTTATGCTGAAGTGACATCCAATAATTTCCTCAGTGCATTATTTACATTTAACAGATATATTCTCCATCTGCAAATGTTAGAAAGTCAAGAAAATATTTCAATTTTGCAGTCAGGCGTGGACGAGCCTTCAGCAAGCACAAACTTCCATGAACGAGCGCCGCCGTGCGCATGCGCGCCAAACACACGGAGTTCAATCTGAGTAAAATACATTTTGCTAAAAATATTTGTTGTTGAAAATTTGTTTTTGTTGGCGAACATAATTATGCCATATGTAGAATTTCGAAAACACAACTAAGTGTATTCGTACGATAGCAGTAACTGTGTAAAGTGACTGTTGTAGGGTAATCAAAATAATAATATTAGTCTGTTCTTTTGTTTTTATTTATTTAAATTTTTAGTTTAGTGTATTTAACTTCTGCTTTAAAAAACATTTTGTTTTTAGATTGTAAAGTTACAATTTTAGAATATAGCCTAGGCCTAATGTAATTTGACCCCTTTTTTGCACATAATATAGCATATACTATACAGTTACATTCATATTTGTTTTTATAGCCTTCAATATCAACATTGTTTCTAAGACAATATTGGGCAGGATGTAATTTTTTTTTAAAAATTAAATACAGATTTTTTTTTTTTTTTAGATCTATCTATTTAGATCTACCTATTGCATGCTTTAAATACTGAATTTTCCATGTTTTAGATAAGCAGTAATGATACATTATTATATCACTTGTTAAATGATTATTTAAAGGTCCCCTAGAACATGTTTTTAAAAGATGTAATATAAGTCTAAGGTGTCTCCTGAATGTGTCTGTGAAGTTTCAGCTCAAAATACCCCATAGTTTTTTTTTTTTATCTGCCAATTTTGGGGCATCATTAACAATGCACTGATTTACACTCGACCCCGCCCCCTGCCAATCGCGTCTTCCCTGCCACACGAGCTCTGGACTATATTACAGTCCATTTACAAAGTTCACACAGCTAATATAACCCTCAAATGGAACTTTACAAGATGTTCGTCATGCATGCTGTATGCATGCTTCCAATTATGTGAGTAAATGATTTATTTTGGATGTTAACGGTTGTTTCTCTATGAGTTTGAGGCTGTGCTCCATGGTTAACGGCTAATGCTACACTGTTGGAGAGATTTATAAAGAATGAAGTTGTGTTTATGAATTATACAGACTGCAAGTGTTTAATAATGAAAATAGCGACGGCTCTTGTCTCCGTGAATACAGTAAGAAACGATGGTAACTTTAACCACATTTAACAGTACATTAGCAACATGCTAACGAAACATTTAGAAAGACAATTTACAAATATCACTAAAAATATCATGCTATCATGGATCATGTCAGTTATTTTTGCTCCATCTGCCCTTTTTCGCTGTTGTCCTTGCTTGCTTACCTAGTCTGATGATTCAGCTGTGCACATCCAGACGTTACTGGCTGCCCTTGTGTAATGCCTTGAACACTGGCAATATGCAAATATTGGGGGCGGAGCCCCCGACTGTTACGTAACAGTCAGTGTTATGTTGAGATCCGCGTGTTTTCTGGAAGTCTTTTAAACAAATGAGATTTATACAAGAAGGCGGAAACAATGGAGTTTGAGACTCACTGTATGTCTTTTCCATGTACTGAACTCTTGTTATTTAACTATGCCGAGGTAAATTCAATTTTTTCAATTTTCAATTTTTAATATTGCATAATTTTGACCCAAAACATGTATTGTTGGCTATTATATAAATATACCTGTGCGACTTACGGTTTTGTGGTCTGGGGTCACAATTAATGGAAACACTGAATTTTAAAGTGATGTTACGGGTGTGGAACGGCATGAGGGTAAGTAATAAATGACAGAATTTAGATTTTTGGGTGAACTAACCCTTTAATTACAAGTAACCAGCCCTAATCCAAACCCTAACTCTTGCTCTACAGTAAGTCCACTTGAATGAAACGAATTCAGACACTGAGTGCGCCAGAAGAGCTGCTGATTTCACAGAGTTTGTGCTGCTGTTTAACAATCATTTGAAACTGGAAATTCATTCAGCATGAGCAAACCTTAATTAAACAATTTCATGATCAATTAAACAGGAATTTATATCTGAATGATATTATGCTGGAGTGAATGGATTCTGTAATATTATCTGTAAAATTATACTTCTGTATATTCTCTATTTCTGTAGAGCTGGACATTTTAATAATGATCAAATTTAGCTGTGAGAATAAAACCAACCTGTTTGTTCCTCAGTATCTTCATGTTTCACTCTGCATGTTTCTTCAATCTTTATTTCTTCAAACTCCTCTTTATTAAACTCAATCTTCATGTCTTCAGTTTCCTCTTTAATAAACTCAATCTTCATGTCTTCAGTCTCCTCTTTAATAAACTCAATCTTCATGTCTTCAGTTTCCTCTTTAATAAACTCCATCTGTAAGAAGAGAATAATTAACAGAGTTAAAAGTCTTCAATGACCTGTTGGACTAAAAAAAACACTCAAAACTAACGCTGCAAATTAATAAACTTCATATTTCAGGCATTTATGATCTACATTTGGTATTTAATGAATTATAGATTATATTTAAATGATTACACTTGGATGAAAACATGATTAGTTTGTGTTTGTTGTTCTCGTTCATGTTGACTGTTTGAGCAGCACGAGTCGTGATTCACTGAATCATTTCTCAGTATTTGATTCAATTGACTCGGAGTTGAAAAGTTCAGTTTCTCCATCATGACTCTCCAGAGACTGAACTCGTGTTCATGATAAACTGATTTATGATATATATAGAGAGAAATGAGACGCAAGTTTACTGTGTCTCATCAGTGGATATGAGCTTTACTCACACAAATATCATTCATTACAGTTAGATAAACAATAACAATGTTACATTAAATAGTAAATAAACTCATTTAACATCGCTGAAAAAAACAATTGAAACTACAAAACTGTTTCTGTCGATTAAAACAACTTAAATTCTTAAAACAAACCTTTATTCAGCAGAATCACAGATGCAGGAGCGCTGCGCAGTCTTATGACATCATGTCGTCACTCCAAAATAAAAGTCATGCATCGTCTACAATCAGAAAAAACAGTGACAAATATGGTACAAACGATTTTTAAAAAAATATTTGTGGAAAAACAGAAGAAGGGATGTTTTGAAAAGTTTTTTTATTATTATTTTGTTAAAAACCAAAGAGGAGCTATATACTATTTTTTGGCAGCTGTTACAGAAACATTTTTACAAAAAAATCTTCTGATTTAACCTTGAGATTTGAAGTATTAGATAGCTTAGATTTTTTGCAACACTATCTACGATGACACTAATAATTCTTAATTTCTGATAGAAATACAAAATCAATCGGTAGTTATTAATAGAATAATGAGACACAAACCTTTATATTCTATTGCGTTTGGCCCCATTTATTTAATAGATACAGATTTTACACATTAACTTTAAAGTGTAAAAAAGGCAACAGTTATTTTTCATTTTATGATAAACATACTTTTTCTAGATCATTTAAAACTTCTTCTGATTCATTCTTTAAAGTGTAAAAAAGGCAACAGTTATTTTTCATTATATGATAAACATACTTTTTTCTAGATCATTTAAAACTTCTTCATGAAAAATTCATTCTGATGTTGTTTTTTTGTTTGTTTGTTTTTTAGAGATCTGTGATTCGTGATGATTCGGATGATCTGTTTGAAAATTCCAGTGTAAACAGTAAAGATGACCATACAGACATTCAAGATGACGTCAGACGGAATCATGCACCATTTGCAATGAGTGAACAACATTCTGCTTGTACCACAGCATCAAAAAGAGCAAAAAACACCAGAGTAAGTGTTAATTACTTTAATAGAATAGAATAGAGAATAGCCCATGATAGAGGATTAAATGAACTGAATGGTCATTGTCTGTCAAGGCTAGAGCGAAGATTGCTGAGTACTCAGATGGTTCGAGTGAAGATGAGTTATCTGTCAGTGAGGAAGAGTACATTCCTGACACATCAGAGAGTTACACATCAGATAGTAGCCTTACTGCTTCACCAAAAGGTAAAGAAAAAAGTTACAGACTTTGCCAGTCCTGAGCAGCTCAGCTGTGAACAGAATCAAAAAGTTCAGTACTCAAAGCAGTGGTGACTTAGGGAGCTCCCAGAACCACGACATAGCCAAAGTTCCTGACACATCTTCCATTCTTGACAGCGCAACATCAGTAGTTATCCCAACTATAATTAAAAAGAAAGGTGGATTGAGAATGTACAGCAAAAAACAGCAGTGCTTTTTTTGTGACGGTGCTTTTACAAAAATTTCTAGACATCTGGAACGAAAGCATAGAAATGAGGTAGAGGTAGCGAAAGCATTAAGTCATCCAAAGGGCTCAAAAGAAAGGAGGATGCAACTGGAGTATCTACGCAACAAAGGGAACTTTGCTTACAACAGTACTGTTATTAATACAGGTGCAGGACTGATGATTTCACGGAAACTGCCCAAAAAGAACCTGGATGGGGAAAGTTTTATGCACTGTATTTACTGCAAAGGACTCTTCTTAAAGAAAACTCTGTGGCGACATTTCAAGGTTTGCAAATTCAGGCCTGGTGATGAGAAGCCGAAACCTGGAAAAACCCGTGTCCAGGTTCTTTGTGGCTTTGCAGAACCTCCCCCACCAGGAGTAACTCATGGTGTTTGGAAGCTGTTAAATTCCATGAACCAGGACCAAGTGGCACTTGAAACTAGAAATGACTGGTGCATTTTAGAGTTAGGAAAGCATCTTTACAACAAGTATGGATCAAGAGTTAAAATGCATGAACACATCCGCCAAAAGATGAGGGAGTTTGGAAGACTCCTAATATGTGCAAGAGAGGTATCCCCCCTTACATCTATTAAAGAGCTCATTCATCCATCAAACTTCATGCATACCATCAATGCAGTTAAAAGGGCTGCTGGCTACAATGAAGATACCAATGTATTTGAAAAGTCTAGTGTGGCTGTGAAACTTGGACAGAGTCTAGACAAAAAAGCAATGCTCATTGAGAGCCACTCTACTATTAGTGGAGATGAAGAGACAAAAGCTTGGCGAACACTGGAGGAAGCAAAATGGAATTCCCCACAATTACTTCCATTCACCGAAGATGTTAAGCTCCTTCATATATATCTTGATGAGCAAGAGAAGACCCCTCGCAAACTCTTGTTATCGCAGCCGTCGTCTCAGCAATGGGCAAGACTGGCCAAGATTACGTTAACTCAGGTTATGCTTTTCAATCGTAGACGAGAAGGGGAAGTGTCCCAGATGCCGTTGTCTGCATACATCTCCAGCAACCAAACGGACGCTCATCCAGATATTACCATGGCCCTCACATATTTAGAAAACAAACTGTGTCCGTACTTCAGGCGTGTAGAAATCCGAGGCAAAAGAGGCAGAAAGGTTCCCGTGCTTCTCACACCTTCCATGCAAGAATCAATCAGCCTGCTTATTGAAAATCGGAGTAGGTGTGGAATACCAAATGAAAACCCTTTCCTTTTTGCACGTCCATAAGCAATGACGTTTTTCAGAGGCTCTGATTGCATTCGAGAATTTGCTGTTGCATGCAGCGCAAAAAATCCTCAGACTCTTACTTCAACAAAGTTGAGGAAACAGATCGGGACACTTTCTGAAGTTCTTAATCTTAGCAACACCGAACTAAATCAGTTGGCAGACTTTCTAGGCCATGACATTAGAGTTCATTGTCAATTTTACAGGTTACCCGAAGGCACCCTCCAACTGGCTAAAATCAGTAAAATTTTACTGGCTCTTGAAAAAGGACGCTTGGCAGACTTTAAAGGGCAAAATCTCAATGAAATCAACATTGATCCAGAAGGTAGTATACTATACAGTATACACCATACACAACATGGGTTCAGATTTTGCTTAAAATAACATTTACCTTGTGTTTATATATTTCTGTATTTTCTACCTTTTTAGAGGAAGTTACAGTGGACAGTGATTTGGAGGAGTCCACTTCTAGCCTGAAAGGTAATGATTACATATTGTCAGTTTGTTCCATTTATGTTTGCCTAATTAATGGAACATCGGATACCCATGTTTCATGAGTTGGACTGATTCTTTAGGGTCTTCGTGGAATGTCTGCAAAATACCCATCTGCCGACTCTGAAACCCGGAAGCAGTTCAAGCGGATATGTGTACGTGTGTATAAAATATATACAGGTCCTTCTCAAAAAATTAGCATATTGTGATAAAGTTCATTATTTTCCATAATGTAATGATAAAAATTAAACTTTCATATATTTTAGATTCATTGCACACCAACTGAAATATTTCAGGTCTTTTATTGTTTTAATACTGATGATTTTGGCATACAGCTCATGAAAACCCAAAATTCCTATCTCAAAAAATTAGCATATTTCATCCGACCAATAAAAGAAAAGTGTTTTTAATACAAAAAAGTCAACCTTCAAATAATTATGTTCAGTTATGCACTCAATACTTGGTCGGGAATCCTTTTGCAGAAATGACTGCTTCAATGCGGCGTGGCATGGAGGCAAATCAGCCTGTGGCACTGCTGAGGTGTTATGGAGGCCCAGGATGCTTCGATAGCGGCCTTAAGCTCATCCAGAGTGTTGGGTCTTGCGTCTCTCAACTTTCTCTTCACAATATCCCACAGATTCTCTATGGGGTTCAGGTCAGGAGAGTTGGCAGGCCAATTGAGCACAGTAATACCATGGTCAGTAAACCATTTACCAGTGGTTTTGGCACTGTGAGCAGGTGCCAGGTCGTGCTGAAAAAACGAAATCTTCATCTCCATAAAGCTTTTCAGCAGATGGAAGCATGAAGTGCTCCAAAATCTCCTGATAGCTAGCTGCATTGACCCTGCCCTTGATAAAACACAGTGGACCAACACCAGCAGCTGACATGGCAACCCAGACCATCACTGACTGTGGGTACTTGACACTGGACTTCAGGCATTTTGGCATTTCCTTCTCCCCAGTCTTCCTCCAGACTCTGGCACCTTGATTTCCGAATGACATGCAAAATTTGCTTTTATCCGAAAAAAGTACTTTGGACCACTGAGCAACAGTCCAGTGCTGCTTCTCTGTAGCCCAGGTCAGGTGCTTCTGCCGCTGTTTCTGGTTCAAAAGTGGCTTGACCTGGGGAATGCGGCACCTGTCCACCTGTCTGACTCAGTCCACTGCTTCCGCAGGTCCCCCAAGGTCTGGAATCGGTCCTTCTCCACAATCTTCCTCAGGGTCCGGTCACCTCTTCTCGTTGTGCAGCGTTTTTGCCACACTTTTTCCTTCCCACAGACTTCCCACTGAGGTGCCTTGATACAGCACTCTGGGAACAGCCTATTCGTTCAGAAATTTCTTTCTGTGTCTTACCCTCTCGCTTGAGGGTGTCAATGATGGCCTTCTGGTCGGCAGTCTTACCCATGATTGCGGTTTTGAGTAATGAACCAGGCTGGGAGTTTTTAAAAGCCTCAGGAATCTTTTGCAGGTGTTTAGAGTTAATTAGTTGATTCAGATGATTAGGTTAATAGCTCGTTTAGAGAACCTTTTCATGATATGCTAATTTTTTGAGATAGGAATTTTGGGTTTTCATGAGCTGTATGCCAAAATCATCAGTATTAAAACAATAAAAGACCTGAAATATTTCACAGTTGGTGTGCAATGAATCTAAAATATATGAAAGTTTAATTTTTATCATTACATTATGGAAAATAATGAACTTTATCACAATATGCTAATTTTTTGAGAAGGACCTGTATATAATCAGAGGTCGCGTTAGACTTTCTCATTGTCCACGTCCACTATATGCCAAAATTGTCACAGATTGGCCTGTTTCTTCCTCTTATTATCACAGCACTCTCTTTCACCTGGCTCCTGATCATGAGCCATGAGCACTCCAATCAACTCATTCATCAAGCCCCACATAAAAGCACACACCTCCAGAATCATTCACCATCCGGCCTCGTAAAATCTACGTGGACTCTACCCTTGGTATCTTTACCCTAAGCAAGCCATTACCTACCTGTGATACTTACCACCTTTCTCCTTCCTCAGTGATCCTTACGGTCTCCAGCTCCATTCTCCAGTTGAGGTGTGCCCGTGCAGCTCCCCTGAGCCTCAGCTGGTCCCGTCCAGCTCTGCTCCTCCAGAGGACCCTCACGTGCCAGTGGCAATGGCTGAGTTAAGGGTGGGTGGGCTATGGGCCAAGATTATTGTCCTCGCCATGGCCCCTCGAGGTACCTGATCTGCCCTGGAGGTCGTGGCAGCCCCTCCACTATCAGTTCCACCTGCTGTTCCCCATCTGAGTTCGGATTTGCCAACCGCCGGTGCCTCAAGTCCTGAATCACTGTCCGCGGCTCCGCTGTTCAGCCCACACTCGTGCCACTCAGGCTGCTATATAGCCATGGCTGAGTTAAGGGTGGGTGGGCTATGGGCCAAGATTATCGTCCTCAAGCTGCCTGATCTCCCATGGCCTCCTGGATCTCCTACTCCGCCATGGCTCTTCGAGTTCCTGTTCCTTTCTCTTCTCATCACAGCGCTCACCTGGCTCCTGATCATGCACACCTGGACTCCATGAGTACTTTGCTGAACACAAAAGCACAAACCTCAGAATCGTTCACTGTCCGGTCTCGTAAACTCTATGTGGACTCTACCCTTTGTATCTTTATCCTAAGCAAGCTTTTACCTACCTGTGATACTTATCACCTGTCTCCTTCCTCTGTGATCCCTCCCCTCTCCAGCTCCATTTTCCAGTCGAGGTGTATGTTTCCCGTCAGTCCTGGACTCCACTCTCCATCCGCATGAGTCTCCTGTAAGGCAAGAAAGATCTGATTATTTCCTGGATCATCCTCTAGACGAATCTCAGTGCTGGCATACTCACCTGAACAATCTCCACTCAGCTCCTTTGCTCTCCTGTTGTTTAATAAACGTCACTGTTGTTTACTTAACTCTGCGACCGACCAGTGACTGTTACAGAAATATTTCCATCAAAAACCTAAATTTCCTTTCGACTGAAGACAGAAATACATACACATCTTGGATGACATGGGGATGAGTAAATTGTCATGAAATTTTATCTTTGAAAGTGGTCCTAGAATAAGTTTTACATTTTTCCTTTCTCTTTGGAGTATTACAACCCAGCCAGCAATGACACGTGGGGCCCAGATGGGTTAACTACGGGTTCCATGGGTACTGTGTGGGCATGGGCTTTGGCTGGGTGAAATCAGCGGGTCCCATGTAGGTTTTGTAGTACGAGTCCCACATAGGAAGCCCATATGAGGTGATTACATGGGCCCCATAAGGGACAGCCATGGGCCAAGTGGGCATGGGTTTGATCTGGGAACACATATATGGGTCTTGAATGACATATTTATGGGCCAAGTGGGCATGGGTTTGAACTGGGAACACATATATGGGTCTTGCATGACATATTTATGGGCCAAGTGGGCATGGGTTTGATCTGGGAACACATATATGGGTCTTGAATGGCATATTTATGGGCCAAGTGGACATGGGTTTGAACTGGGAATGCACATATGGGTCCTGCATAGAAATTTTATGGGCCACGTGGGCATGGGTTTGAACTGGGAATACATATATGGGTCTTGCATGACAAATTTATGGCCCAAGTGGGCATGGGTTTGATCTGGGAACACATATATGGGTCTTGAATGGCATATTTATGGGCCAAGTAGACATGGGTTTGAACTGGGAATGCACATATGGGTCCTGCATAGAAATTGTATGGGCCAAGTGGGCATGGGTTTGAACTGGGAATACATATATGGGTCTTGAATGGCATATTTATGGGTCAAGTGGGCATGGGTTTGAACTGGGAATGCACATATGGGTCCTGCATAGAAATTTTATGGGCCAAGTGGGCATGGGTTTGAACTGGGAATACATATATGGGTCTTGAATGGCATATTTATGGGCCAAGTAGACATGGGTTTGAACTGGGAATGCACATATGGGTCCTGCATAGAAATTTTATGGGCCACGTGGGCATGGGTTTGAACTGGGAACACATATATGGGTCTTGCATGACATATTTATGGGCCAAGTGGGCATGGGTTTGATCTGGGAACACATATATGGGTCTTGAATGGCATATTTATGGGTCAAGTGGGCATGGGTTTGAACTGGGAATGCACATATGGGTCCTGCATAGAATTTTTATGGGTCAAGTGGGCATGGGTTTGAACTGGGAAAACATATATGGGTCTTGCATGATATATTTATGGGCCAAGTTGGCATGGGTTTGAACTGGGAACACATATATGGGTCTTGCATGACATATTTATGGGCCAAGTGGGCATGGGTTTGATCTGGGAACACATATATGGGTCTTGAATGGCATATTTATGGGCCAAGTGGCCATGGGTTTGAACTGCGTACATATAAACCGGTCTTGCATGGCATATTTATGGGCCGAATGGGCATGGCTTTGATCTGGGAACACATATATGGGTCCTGCATGGCATATTTATTGGCCAAGTGGCCATGGGTTTGGGTGATTGGTTCAGGTCCAGCAATATTATGTAATGCTCATCTACAAACAAGCATCAAAAATAAAATAAAATAAAATAAGCTTAACTTAGGATATCAAGGGGAGCCTTATCATTCAAGCTCCTCTTGGCAAAGCAAAATCTGCTCGTCACAACATGGCAGACAGAGCATCATTCTGCTTGCTTCGATGCTGGACAGGACAAGAGGAAAAAAGAAAAAAAGAAAAAAAAGGACTTGCAGGAGGCCTCATCATCAATCTGTCTGCCACTTCTGTGTTGTTAGATGTCCTTGGACCAAGGAGTAGCATGTGTTTCTATCAAGGTGTAGCTCATACACCAACAATGACTGATGTGTTGGCTGTAAAAGGTACAGTAGATCTGTTTGGTTAGGCTATCTGAAGATCTTCAGGATGCATTGACATATACATGGTTTATGGTTTAAGACGGTAAAGGGAGGGGCTGAGGTAGTTAAAGAAGTAGGCCTGTAAGGACAGAGGCCCTTTCAATTTAAGTAAAAGAATAAAGCTGCAGAAAGCCTTCCGACAGTGCATGGAGCATTCACATAAACACTTTCATTGGTGCAGTGACCCAGATTGGGACAGATTTATGGGGATAAGTGTAAAGGAGACAGCATTGCAACTGCTGGCATTTGAATATTTACAATATTTATATTGTTTGAATATTTTGCTAACTTAACATAAGTTGCTTATAACATATATTTGCCTGTAGAATGTTGGGTAAATCCCTCCCTGATGCCTCATAGGACCCATTTTGCTACCCAATTGACTTTTGGTCAGTTTGCACATCCATCTACCACGCCGGATACCCAGATTCAAGACCCGCTTGGGGAGTGGTTTCTGGTATCAGAGGTGGAAGTCATTAATTACAAATACTCAGATTACTGTAATTAAGTAGTTTTTTGGGGTACTTGTACTTTTACAGGGTACCCCCAGGATCCTCCAAATGAAATTCAAGGCTTTTTAAGACCTTTTTAATACCATTTTAAATGAAATTCAATGCCAACTTCGTACACATTCTGACAGAAGTATGAGGGGAAAATGTCAAATCTGTATAAATTTTGAACCCTAGAAAATAATTAATTCGGCATATATTTTTATACCTACTATAAATATTTTATTTACCATAGGCCTACTAAATGTAAACAGCAGTGTCTCTCTCATTGTTACAGAGTGTAATATAATTATATAGGCTAATGATGTAATTGATGTAATACTACTAATGTAATTGATGTAATACTACTAATATACTAATATAATACTACTAATATAATACTATTAATTGCAATAGTCTGGTGCAACTTCTCACATCCAACAAGGTGCATGGAATAAAAAAAAATAAGTAATTTCCCAGATAGCAACAGACTCCAGGGCGGATCCGCCTTCAAGTCGCCAGCTCCGCTGTACGCTCAGATTCAATTCGGCAACGCGCACAGGATATGCCCCGCCTCCGCACAGCGCACTGTCAACTCGCGGACTCGTTACAGATGCTGGGCGGATTCACTGATCGGACGCGCCTTTTTTCAACTGTCGTCGTCACTGAATCCTTCTCCTCACCGTGGAAAAGCTGGAGCCGGCAGGTCGGTGAAGACTAAACACGGTAAGAAAAGTTAAAATATGGTTTATTTGTTCAGCTGTATCCAGTAACATTACCGTTCATTGCTTTGTTTGATGTTTTTAAAAATGACTGTGGCCAAGTTAGCGCTTAGTGTCATTAGCGTTACTTAGATTTGAGTAAAAAAATAATTTGGCTAATAACCTTTTTAGTAAAACGCTATTTGGACAGAATTTCTTTATCTTTCTGGGAGGTGGGCTGATTTTAATAAGCTGTTCGGGTTTCGGTCCAATCCTAAACGCAAATTTTCACTCCTTTCCAGTAAAATAGCAAGCGAGATAAGCTAATGTTAGGCCTAACGTTACCTGTTCTTTTCACTGAACTTCTAGTTGTTTGAGTCTATTTTTTTGTTTACATGAGGTGAAGAATATATGTAAAGTTGTTTCAGATAATTATTTCATATCCTATTAATTCATGATTAATAAATTGCCGTGTGTGTGTGTGTGTGTGTGTGTGTGTGTGTGTGTGTGTGTGTGTGTGTGTGTGTGTGTGTGTGTGTGTGTGTGTTCTGTTGCAGCTTACAGCTCATTCAAGTGCCGCCAGTGTTTTTGGAGTATTTCTTCTTTCTATTTCATCTTTCATCTGAGGAAAGTAAGATTAAAAACTGTTTTAAACTTGATTTAGCTAGTTCTTTTGTCAAATACTGATAATGGTCCACAACTACAGCTTTTAACATGTAATAAATGTGCCGTTTTAAAAGATTTATACCTATAATTGATGGGTTAAAGTTTAAAAACCCACTTGTATCAGTAAACTTTAGTTGTAGTATACTAGTTTGAGTCTATTTTTGTTTACATTTGACAATTCTCCACCTCATTTAATGTTGTTTCAGATCACTATTTCATATATTAATTCATAATTAATAAGTTACTGTGTGTGTGTGTGTGTGTGTGTGTTCTGTTGCAGCTTACAGCTCATTCAAGTGCCGCCAGTGTGTTTTTGGAGTGTTCTTCTTTCTATTTCATCTTTACCAAACGTCTGAGGAAAGTAAGATTAAAAACTGTTTTAAACTTGATTTAGCCAGCTATTTTGTCAAATACTGATAATGGTGCACAACTACAGCTTTTAACATGTAATATTTGTGCCATTTGAAAAAATTCATACCTATAATTGATGGGTTAAAGTTTAAAAACCCACTTGTATCAGTAAACTTTTGTTCTAGTATACTAGTTTGAGTCTATTTTTGTTTACATTTGACAATTCTCCACCTCATGTAATGTTGTTTCAGATCATTATTTCATATCATAGAGAGGAAATGTCATTGCTCCCTATGTAGGCCTTACCGAGCCATGAGATTCAATCAAAATATCTTAATTTGTGTTCTGAAGATGAACGAAGGCATTACGGGTGTAGAACGACATGAGGGTAAGTAATAAATGACATTATTTTCATTTTTGGGTGAACTAACCCTTCAACTATAAGAAATTGACAAGATTTTTGTTACATTTTCTATTTTATCCCGTGCAACTGTTGGGGGCCATGACACAAAATGTGTCACAAGGAACATCCTTTCCCGCATTCAACCAGATGGAGTCCAAGAAGTTCCTCCTGTGTAAGTAAATGTAATAAGTTTTGCCTGGCTAAAAAATTTAAGTACATTTATTTTTTTTGCCAACACATAACTTTTTTTGTTGTTGTTCAAAATGTATGTAACGAGTGAGTTCCCAGCTAACACACGACGTAACAGTTACGTAATGTATTCGTACTTTTTGGTAATGTCATGACTTACTAACTGACAACGTAACTACGACGTCGCATGCCAGTAATTTCATTACCTTCAGATTACCATCTCACAACGTCGTCAGTACGTTCTCCTAACGTTATAAGATTACCAAGAACGTTCCAGATACGTCCTCTATTCGTAATATATTGGTAATTCCATGACTTACTGGCAACGTAGCAGCAACGTCATGTGCTCGTAATTTCATTACCATCATTTACACATTCTTTATATGTTATTATTACCAGAATTTGCAATATAAAACGTGTAATTAAATGTCAGACACAAGACTGAAATGTCCCCTTAAGAAAAAAAAAGGTTTCTTTTCACCAAATCAGAGTATGGATGACTGTTTTTTATATATAGTGACGTGACATACAGCGCGCGCCTCCACAAATGTAGTGCGCGCGTGCCCACAGTATGTTGATAAGAGTGTAAAGTTAATTTTTCTGAGAGAAGAATTTATTTTTCCGAGGTGACAACGAATAAATGGCTTTTATAAAAATGTATAAAGTTAACTTTGGAAAGACGCAAAACCTTTTTTTATTGTTATGTTTACGTTAGTGCAGGTGGCCGTTAGAGTTGCCATGGCAACCGGGAAAACATTCATGCTGCTGGAGAGGACAGCGTCGACGTTTCTCCGTGTTTCTCGTCAGTTTTATAGCAATAAAGTTCAACAACTGCGTCAGATTGGTTAAGTAACATTACCCACAGTCTACTTTAAGTACTTTTGTTAATATTTTTACCTTTGTGATTTCCTTGATCGTCTGAAATATATGTTATGCAAAATGTTACATTAGCATAGCATATGTTTTTAATGATACTGAGAGCAAAACGTCTTGAATGCTTTTATTTTATGTTTCGCTGTAGGCTATATGTTTTTATTTATAGTTTGAGTGTATTTCATTATTTTTATTTGGAGTTTTATTCATGTTCTGTGTGTTTTTCAAAATAAATTAATTGAATTAATTTCGAGTCTGCATTCATCGTTCACAGCTGTTGGAATAGCCTTTACATTAGTTTGGGCAAATGAGGACATAAATTAGGTTAAACTACTGCATGTCCGCCCATAGAAAAATAAATAAAAATAAGAATTACCAACTGATGACCAACACACAACTATTGATACACAACGTTGCCACGACGTCGCAGTTACTAACTGGCAACGTCACAAAGTTACGTTGTGGCGACGTATAGGCACCTTTCACTTTTCCGGTTGCCACGACGTAACTAGTTACGTCGCCAAGACGAAAGTTTGGTCACCAAATTACGTTGCAGTTACGTAACAGTCACGTATTTTGGTTAGCTGGGTTCATATTGGGACTATTTCAGACTGGTTCTGGTCGGCAGCACTGTGGAGTAGCACAGTATCTGTGTGACTCGTCATAGACATAAACAGAGAGAAGTAGCTCTGGCTATAATGTTCTTCCGCAAGATGCATGTAGTTCTGTTTATTAACCGCTAGAGCACCAAAAGTTACATAGTGTACCTATAAATGTCAGATAGTACACTTTTGTTTTTAAAGCAGTGGTTATGTGTAAAAAAAACTGGTAGCTTCAATGTGAATTATTTTTTAAATGAAAATCTGCTTGTGTATTACAGGTGCTGTGAGAAAGAGCCATGTATCACGTACCGCCACTGATGAAGACATTACAAAACGCACAATACGATGGTTCAGCCTGGCAGCTGATAGGGGAAGCTCAAGGAACCGTCCCACTGTGAGCACCCAACAGTAGAGTTTCAGAGTATCATTGGCTACGTTTACATGCACCGATTTTCATCTGAATTAATTGAATCTGATTGCAGATCTGTTTACATGTACTATAAACATTGTAATCTGATTCAAATATCCGTTTATATTTGTTTTATATACATTCCGATTAAAACTTTGACGTCATGTCAATCACACTTGCGGTAACCCGGGTTTCGTCAACAGAGTCAGAGATATTGTCAAATGCAGCAAATCTTGGCAATATTAAGAGGATTTGGTATTTCCAATTAATGTAGGCCTGTTACATACTTCTAGTCTATTATTATTACTATTAGGTTAGGCTTCTTTCTTTTATTATTAAATTAATATTATAATAAATTTGCCCCACAATTTCATAGCGCATCGCCGCATAACTGACGTGCTCTGAGGATAATATAACTTATAAGATTAGGCTATTAGCTATCTTTGAAAATGATTTAAACTTTTTTTAGGTCTGATATAATGAATTATAGGCCTATAATTAAAGTTATTAAGAATGTCAATGAAAATTAAGCGCAGCTTTACTTCAAGCACAAACCACCTGTTTAACACAAAATACTATTATTCTCATTTGTTTCACTAGCCTATTATGTACGGCCACAAGTGAAATAATGGAATAAATTTAGACAGTTACATAGGCTACCGTTATCAGCATTTTATGTTGAAATTCGTCTCTGAGAATATGCTTTGTTAAAGCAGCCTCAGACAGCTCCGTCACTTTTTACTTTCACTTTTGTGGTGAATACTGACCGAGTTTGAGGCTTTTTCATCAGCATAACTCTTGCGCAAAGTTTGGACGTTGCTTCTTGTGTGATATCCACTGGCTCCCCGTCTTGTCTTAAAACGGAAGATTTCCAATATTGTGACGAAGGGATACATACGCCACTGCCTGTTGACATACATCTTTACAACTAAAGACGTGAACGTTAACTTTAAATGCGTGTCAGCATTGCACTGTTGTGCCCCAGAGGCTTCTGAATACTATTGAGAAAGTAGTCGGATTCAAGTGTTTACATGGTTATTTTTTGCTGTTTGATCGGATTAGAAAAGGAATAAACCACCCCTTCCAATCCGATCGAAATTTCATTCAGATCGATTAAGATGTTTACATGAACGTTTTTCAATCCGATTGAGCCGTCAATCCGATTACAAATGGATTATTTGGGGGCATGTAAACGTAGCCAATGTTAACTTCAGTGTTTTGAAGTGTTCATTTAAAATCGCAACAGTTACAATAAAATAAAGAAGGTTCAAGTTTATTTTTAAATAAATGTTTTAATTGTTTTTTTTTCTATTCAAAGAATCTTAAAAAAAAAATCCAGTTTCTACAAAAAAATGAAGCAGTACAACTGTTTACAACATTAATAACAAAAATGTTGCTTGAATATTTACTCTTAAGTGTTATTTTTCATTAAATAAAAAATGTTTTTGGTACAATTTATGGTTGCATTTCATTTTCTGTAATTCTATTCAATACCTATTAATGTACATAAATAATAAAACTATAAAAATAGTAATAGTAATTACATACTGTAAATATATTTACAAACTATTTTTATAGTTTTATTGTAACTGGCTAAAGTTTTGAATGATTTCATCATGTTTTATTAATATTAATAAAGGTAAACATTAAATATTCAAGCTTTTATAGAGCAATCCAGTCTGTCTGATGTTGGTCCATTAGATTTTAAATATTTCTGTGTAGCCAGTTTTGGCCAGAATACTATTTCGAGAGTGATCTGAAAGGTATCCAGACCAAATGAACCACATAAACGGGTCCAGATCGGATCCGCGGCGGATCAGCTGCTTCATAAACGGGTCCGTATTGGATCCGCGGCGGATCAGCTGCTTCATAAACGGGTCAGTATTGGATCCGCGGCGGATCAGCTGCTTCATAAACGGGTCCAGATCGGATCCGCGGCGGATGAACTACTTTATCGGCGGACACGGGGCGGGTCTGTTCCGGATCTGAACTGGATCCGCAATCCTTATCTGTTCCGGATCCGCTGCGCTGTGCAAGTGGACTCCGTTCCGGACCCGTTTTGCGGATCCGTTCCGGAGCTTGTGATACCTCCGGGGCGGATCCGTTGCGGAGTCAGTTTGCTATCTGGGTTAGGAACAAAACCAGCAACACTCATAGATGCCATGGAGGGGTCAGAAATAAGCTATATATAAAAAACTGAAGCTATATATATCTACTTTATTTTGCCAAAAAATAAAAATCTCTCATTGTTATTAGTTTTTAACATTTAGTGGAAGTAGGCTGTTTTCCTTTACTTCATGCTAGCTTAAATAAAATTAAAATCTTGCAATAAACAACACTGTACAGAACAAATACAACCCTTGAATACATTTGTACACTCTTCTGTTTCTTGACATGGTAGCATCGGACGCGTTTCGGTGATTTAAAACGACGCTCGTGACTTAAAGTCGAGTGCTTTTACTGTAATTTAGGCAAGCGCGCTCATAATAGAAGCGACGCGGTTGAGAGCGCGGCTCATGGTTGCATAGCAACGACAGACACCACGGGAGCGAAAGCGCATTGAAAAGAAGGACGATGCCGGCGCGGCCGCGTATGTGACGCGTACTAGAGAATAATAATTACAATAATAATAATAATAATTTAGCGGGCCGGATTATGTTTTATTTTTGAGATCAGTTGCGGGCCGTAAATGGCCTGCGGGCCGGCAGTTTGAGACCACTGGACTAGACTATCACAGAACGCTGACACAATCAGCTACCCGATGATGATTTTCATTCAATCCGAGCACAGATATTGACTCGTATTACTCGTATAATACTCGTACTCGGCAGAAGTGCTTTATCCGTACCGGATACTCGTTTCAGCCGAGTATCCGGTTCATCTCTAGTAATTTACCTCACTTGCCTAGTAACCATAGTAACGGGTGCGCGAGCTTTCGCGCTTACTGCTATGACGTGGAGCGCGAGGTGCACTCAACATTACGCTGCATGAATTTTTAATTAGCCTACACTAGTAACAGTTCATTTTGTTACGGTATGAACTTAATCCTAGGAAAAGTTAAAAAAAAAAAAAAAAAAAAAAAATAAGACCTTTGTAACGAAATCCAAGACTTTGTATACCAAATTCAAGGCTATTAAG
Source organism: Chanodichthys erythropterus (assembly GCF_024489055.1). NCBI lineage: Eukaryota > Metazoa > Chordata > Actinopteri > Cypriniformes > Xenocyprididae > Chanodichthys > Chanodichthys erythropterus. Next base: position 61,596,016 of record NC_090223.1, read on the forward strand.
GCCTTAATTTTAGATTATCAAATTTAAGACTTTTTCAATGCTTTTAAGACCCCGCGGGTACCCTGTTTTATGAGTAGATTTTCAAGCCTGTACTTTTACTTGTAATATTCATTAATCCATGTAATCTACTAAGTTACTTTTAAAATCATAGTTGAGTACTGAGTACAATTTTAATTCATATCCAAACCTTTTATCTGCATTTTTGTAGCCAGTAAGGTGATTTGATAGCAAACAAGCCGATGAAAACCGGGTCATGAGGACGGAAAACAAAACAAAACAAAAAAAGGACGTTAATGATTGATCTTTCATTGATTCTGAATGAAGATTTTAACCAGTTAAAAATGTATTCATGGATATTTAATCAATAGTCGTGGCTCCTCATGTAATTTAGTTTTTTGTCTGCTGGAGACATTTGCTTAATAAGGAAATACAAACTTAAATGAGAAAAAAATGAGGGAAAAACACTTATTAATTATAAATGATTAATAGATTGTTGGCATGTTAACTTCTGGTAGAGGAAAAATTGGCGACAGGTGGAATAATTCTTTGACATGGTTAAAAATAATGAATGGTTTGTTTTTGTTGGTTTGTTTAGCATATGTTGTCGCCGATTACGTTCCCCTCCAGTGTATTTCGTATAGTAATATGATCCGTTGTGCTCTCTCTTACTGCCTGTATCCACTTTTGTGTCCTTAAACATTCGTTTTTTTGGGGTCGACAGCTTATAAAAACTTATTTCTGGGTTTTTTAGCCTGTTAGCTGTACACCTTGTCACACAGCAGCTTTTAGGCAATGTTCTATTTTTGTCAGAAAAGACAAGGAGGCAGCCTCACGCAATACAAAGTCTATGGAGACGGTTGGATTGTTCCTCCCCCCCCGGTGGGCGTGGTCTTCAGATTATAATAAATGCGCTCTGTCTCTATGCAAAGGCCGTGTTTCACGCTCAAAACGTTAACAGTCCATTCGGAATCGGAAAGCAAGCTGGCTGTGACTTGGAGGTGAAATGCATATTTCTTCCGACCAACGCCGAATTTCCATAAAATTAAGGTAAGTTGAAATATTATGTTGCCATACAAACACTGCAGATTGTACAGTAGTCTGTATTTTTGGTTTGTGCTGTTTAATCTCATGTAGAATCTAACCAAAAGGAAAAACAGCGGGTTTGGTTTAGCTATAGGGCTGGACAATAATTCAGTATCAATATATCACAATATACTTTTATTCAATAACGGTGATATGATATAAAATATATTCATCATTATTTCACTTCAAATTCATCTGAGTCAATATCAGATTCAGAGTTTGGTTCCGTCCCAAACCCTTCCTCATGCTTTAAACATAAAAACATATTGCACATATTGCATAACACATACTTCAACATATTGCACTGTCCCCACCTTTTGCTCTAAGAATAAATTGGAACAAATCAAATCAAACTAAATGTGTAAGCAAACAGTCTCAAATGTTTTGGGCTTGTAAACATCATAATGTCGGTCTCCCCGGTCTCCCTGTGCATCTTGCTGGCTTCTATCGTTAGTTGTAGTGTTGCAGTTACAACTGCACTAGCAGCTAATACAAAATGAAGGATAAATATTGACTAAGGTTGAATTTTGTTTGCTTGCATAACCCAAAGAGCAAATATAGCTGCAGATATCTTATTATAAAAATATAAGAATTATTAAAACTCGTAAAATATTCTGACAAAGGAGCTAAATAAATGATAATTGTATAATAATAATATAATTACCTACATTTTAAGTATATGAAAGTAAAACAAGCACAGCCAATTTGATGGAGCTGAATTAATATCAGCCTTATGACTCCCAGGAACATCTGAGTGGTTTGGCATCATGAGCATCAACCGTGATGTTCCTGGGATAAGGCTGATATTAATTTTAATCACTTAATTATCTCATTACCTCCAACACTGATTAAGTGTTACATTAAACAGCCTGTAGTGTGCACACTAAGCAGTGTTCATTTCATCTGGGCAAATCCATGTGGGGCCTACATGGAAACTGGGTGCAAAACTGGCTGGGTCCCAGTTAGATAGCCCAGGTCAAACCCATTTGGGCTCTGCTGGCTGGGCCATATTCAGCCTAAATATATCGGGATATGACTTTTGGTCCACATCGCAGTAGTATCGCCTAGACGCAGTATATGTAAACAAACTTAAGGTCCTTCATCACCAGACTGATGACTGTGTCACCGGAAGCAGCAGTGCACAAACATCACTATGAGCAGAAGTACTACGTTTCAGCGTGATAATCCCGTATTGTTGATCAAGTCGAAGACAAATTTGTGATAGACAAAGTTTTGCTTATCTTAAAACAACTACTTTACATACCCCGCAATCACATCCAAAGGTATTGAAGTTAGCTGTTAGACAGAAACATTGAATAAAATAATCAAACTTGCAATATAAACTGTTCAAAATGTCACCCCACGGTGGCTTCAATGTAGTAATTTGGAATGAGCAGCATACGGAGTCATCTCACCTAAAAAGCACCGCCTGCATGCGCACATCCTTATCAATTTGTTCGGAGTCTCCAGATGTATATGATCTCCGCTGGTGTTGAACATCTGACAGCGCTTCGCATTTCACTGGCAGCTGTCGTGTCTGTGATTCGACTGGAAGTTATATGATATGACATGATATATTCATGGAAAACTGTTTCTAATGTCGCTCAAATCTGGTGTGCATTTGAGGCTAAATTTCAACATGTAATGGAAAAAGGGTTATAGGTTGGCATAAAACTCCATAGTAAATGTCACCCTAGGGGTAACATTTTAGCTTACCACATGTGGAAATGTGTTACTTGAATGAATGATTTGAAGAGTTGCAAGTTGGAGCAAAAAAGAACCTTGCTAAATTGACTTATGCTCCCTTGTTTTTAGGTGCACTGAAGAGTAATGTTATAACTCAGAATGTGAACCGAAAGGATGTGGAAATGGCACTGGGGAAATGGTTCACAGGCGCACGTGACCGTGGCGGGGAGAGGGCTGCAAGAGCCCTAAGAGAAAAAGAACATCGACAACACAAACGCCATGACTGTTTTGGATGTATTTTTTGGAGAGATGTTTTGTTTTCTTTTTTTCAGACATTTTTAAAAAATATATTTTTTTTATTTATTTACCGGTATGTTGTAAAATTTAAATTGTTAAAGATTATGTTTGTTGTTCAATGTATTATATAATGAGTGTATTTTGTATTTTTGTATTTTTGGAGGTTTTTATTTCAGAGATTTTTTTTAAAATATATTTTTTAGTTTACCGTATGTTGTGACATTGTTTTTTTAAAGATAATTTTTTGTTGTTCAATTTAATATATTTCTTGCAGTTCAAAGCATCAAGTGTCTTGTATTTATCTTGTACTTACATTCATTCTTCGTTTTTAATTTTTCTTAGATTGTTTCCTTAAATGAATGGTTGGGCTTACCTTGCATGAATTGCCCAGTTAGGACCAACATAAGATCCTTACAGAGCCCACTTTAATCCCATATGGACATTCACGGTTGAATCATGGTACAAGCCCACTTTAAACCCCTTTAGGCAGGTGGGGCCCAAATGAGTCTGACACAAATTGCCCGGTTAAGACCCACATAAGACCCTTACAGATCCCACTTAAAACCCTCCTGGGCATCCACGGCTGGCCCCCATGTGGATCCCGGGTGCAAACCCACTTTAAACCCCTTTGGGCAGGTGGGGCCCAAATGGGTTTGGCATGAATTGCCCAGTTAGGACCCACATAAGACTCTTACAGATCCCATTTAAAGCCCATCTGTGTAGCCATCTTGCAAAGCCCACTTTGGACCCCTTTGGGCAGGTGGGGCCCAAATGGGTCTGACATGAATTGCCCAATTAAGACCCATGCAGTACCCTTACAGGTCCCACTTTTAGTACGTCTGGGCTTCCACGGCTTGCCCCAATGTGGATCCCGGGTGCAAGCCCATAATGGGGCCCACATTTGCCGCCCATGAAGCCCTCATCTGGACCCCACATGTCATTGCTGGCTGGGTCTTGACCAGCGGCTTGTTGTGGTCGCTTCCTTTTCCCTTCTACTCATGTTGTAAGTAGGTCTTGTCTCGGGTTAAACTCAGGTGCACGCAGTGACCATTGCGACCTTCACGCCATATCACTATATTACGTTATCTGGGCCCATAAGCTGTTAACAGAGTACGCTCAAATAAGACGCAAACAACTGTGTACTCTTTCCCATATTTCCAGTCGCTCTGACTGGCACACTTTTATTAAACAACATAAGCACGTGTAATCATTCAATCAATGATTAGGTCACATGACATGTACTCAGCACTGTGATTGGAATGCTTGTTACAGAGAAAAAAAACAAAGCTGGGAAAATAAGTTACAAATATAATACAAATGAGAGCATAATACTTATGAATCTTAACAGATTGATCGTTGTTTAGATCGGCTGATCGAATTGATCACTTGTAACTTAATAAGTTTTTTTTTAAATGATTGCAGTTTTTTATTCCAGTTGATGTAAAGTTCACATGCTTCTGCTTTAAGACTTATTTAAAACTATTTTATGTTTGTATGTGAAACATAGACATTTTGTTTTCTTACTCGTGTCCTCCAGTGAGAAGAATGACATTAACTTAAATCACATATTCCATGTTTTTATTTCAGACATTTAAGAGACCAACTTTCATCCAGATAATCCAGTGATCCAGAATCTTCTAATGGACAGAAACAGTTCTGGGAAAAGCTCATCTGGAAACACTATACTGAGAGATTCCAGGTTTAAAGAGCACGAGTCTGAAGTGTGTGATGGTAAAACACAGATGGGAGAAAAACATGTGCATGTGATTATTTCTCCAGATCTACTGGATCCAGATCTGAATGAAGAGCAGCTGGAGATGAAGAAAGAGCAGCTGGTCTCTGGTTGTTCAGCAGGTCTCAGTTCAGTTCTGCTCACCATTCCTCTAGAGCAGTGGATCTCAATTCCAGTCCTCGGGACCCCTTGCTCTGCACATTTTGTATGTCTCCCTTATCTGACACACTCAGTTCAGTTCATAATGAGCTGATGATCTGGTTCAGGTGTGTTAAATAAGGGAGACATACAAAAGGCTTGTTCGAGATGCATCGGCGCTGCGCAGACCGATCGGCGTATGACATCAAAGTACCGCGAGAGCGATTCAAAAGCATAGGTGTTGAATGCTCTCCAATCACTCTCGCGGTACTTTGATGTCATATGCTGATCGGTCTGCGCAGCGCCGATGCATCTCGAACAAGCCTAAAATGTGCAGAGCAAGGGGTCCCGAGGACTGGAATTCAGAAGTGCATCATGATTCTGTTCACACATGGAGATGAACTGGAGGATCTGGAACAGGCATTGATGAACATCTTAAACTGAAAGATTGTGATGTTGACTGAATGTGGAGGATGATTTTACTGTTGCAATATCAAGAGTAAATCAGACATTCAGGTGCAAGAACTACTGCAGAAGATCGAAGGAATGATGGTGGGAGATTTATCATGGATTAAATGAAGATGAGCAACAACAAGTTAATAATCAGTTTTTAGGATATTTAGGTTATTTTTATAAATGCCTCATTCATTCATTCATTCATTCATTCATTTTATTATGTTGTAAATGACAATAATAGAAACATGGCAGTTTGTTCACTAAGTGTAAGTCACTAGTTTGTCACACTGACCTTGAGGGAAAAATCCATACAGTCTGTTTTAACAGTGATTTGATCGTTCTGTTGTAGTTTCAGGAGAAGTTTTAGATTTTCCAAGCAGGAAACTACTTTGTTGTTCAGCACATAAAGATGAACTACTTATCATGATTTCAGACTGTGGTTATGTGGTTTCTCCACTGCATGGATCTTCATGTGTATCTTCAGGTTACTTTTAATAGTGAAACTCTTTCCACACTGATCACACGTGTGCAGCTTCTCTCTGCTGTGGATCCTCTCGTGTGTTTTCAGAGATGATGACTGATTGAATCTCTTGTCACAGTGTGAACACTTGTAAGGTTTTTCTCCAGTGTGGATCCTCTCATGTGTTTTCAGATTTGATGACTTATTGAATCTCTTGTCACAGTGTGAACACTTGTAAGGTTTTTCTCCAGTGTGGATCCTCTCATGTGTTTTCAGTGATGATGACTGACTGAATCTCTTGTCGCAGTATGAACACTTGTAAGGTTTTTCTCCAGTGTGAATTCTTTGGTGTAGTTTTAAATGGTTTGCTGTAGTAAAAGTCTTCTCACACTCAAAGCACATGTACTCTCTCACACCAGTGTGTATTTTCTCATGTTCATGTAAATATGACAGCAGTGAAAAACTCTTTCCACACACAGAACATGAATGTGGCTTCTCCTTTGCATGAACTCTCTGGTGTGACTTCAGGTTTGATGCCCAGAGAAATGTTTTGCCGCATTCATTACATGCGAACAGCTTCTCTCCGGTATGAACTGCACTGTGAATCTCAAGACTTTGTTTTGTTGTGAAACTCTTTCCACACTGATCACATGTGAACGGCTTCTCTCCTGTATGAATTCTCATGTGTTCTTTAAGGCTTGATGATCGCATGAAACTCTTCCCACATTGATCACATGTGTGTGGCTTCTCTCCTGTATGAACTTTCATGTGTTCTATAAGATGTCCTCTTTGTGAGAAACTCTTTCCACACTGATCACATGTGAACGGCTTCTCTCCTGTATGAACTCTCATGTGAACCTTAAGATGTTGTTTGTTTGAGAAACTCTTTCCACACTGAGTGCAGGTGAAAGATTTCTTGGCTCTTTTCTTTAGAAAAGTCTTTTTAGTCTTTGAGCGACTCAAAGGTTTTTCTCCAGGTTTGTCATGATGTTCCTCCTCCACTTCACTCAGTTCTTCACTCTCCTCCTTCACTTCTATCAGCTCTGAAATCACAACAAAAGTTAATTTTCAGTATATTAAAGTGATTCAAAATGAGGATTATGAAGTGAAAAAACATAAAAGTGAACCTTCATGTACTGAAGTAGACAACTGCTATGAAATATTCTGATCACTTTGATGCCTTTTTATATATTTATTATATGTCCCTGAAGCAATTATTATATTTAAAACATTACAGTCAAATCACCATGTCTCTGTAGTGAGAACTATTACATATTTTAATGAATGACACAATTATTGCCATATTTTGACACCAACTTTTAGATTGATATTTATTTTACTAAAACTTTAATGATTAAGGGTTGGTCACACTTTTTCTTTCTCAGACTTCCACACATGTGAATGTGGGACACTGAAAACAAACTCAAGTGAATTTTGACCCTCAACCCTGTTATGAATTTTCCTCATCTTAAAACTGTGATGCCCAGGAAGTGACATCATCTGGGCTCTTTCTACAGCATGATGGGAGGACAAGAAAATAATCTCAATCCATCGTCTCATTTTTACACAAACTGTACAGTGTTGATCACATTCAACCCTGTTACCAAAGTTACTGTAAGAAGAATAATCTATATAACTATGAATAACTTCCTCATTTTATGAAAAATACAACTTTATCAGTAACTATAAATCAGCTTTTGCTTAAATCAAGCTTACAACACTGTCAGCCATTCTGGAAAGTGAATTTACTTGATACAGTTTGGTGTTTACTGATATTACTATTTTTTTTATTTTGAAACTTGTCTAAAATTTTGGTAACATTGTTGCAAATTTTGAACCAGATATAAAATAAATGTAAAATAATCTGCATTTTGACCTGATATTGACAATCGATATGAACATTTTTCAAATCTCACTTTACTGACCATTTGTTGAACATTAGTTTAACTGCATATCTAAATGTGTAGTTGAATCTTTCTAACATGAATGTTGTTCAGCATCATGAATGAATGAAGAATAAACACCAACCTCTTTGTTCTTCAGTATCTTCAGTGTGTTTCATTCTGCAGGGTTCTGGATCACTCATGTTCTCTCTATCCTCTTTAATAAACTCAGTCTTTACTGGTTTCAGCTCTTCTTGATGCTCCTTTGATGGGAAAATCCCAGCATTTATTGATGCATTCCAGTGGGAGGAGCTTAACTGATGATGAATCCCAGTGTGGGAGGAGCTTCACTGATGATGAATCCCAGTGTGGGAGGAGCTGATCTGCCAAAATAAAAATATATCAGTTACAGGGTTTGTTTTATATATATAAATGATAACTGAATATAATGTAGCAAAATTATTCCAAATATGTATAATGGTAAGGAAAACAGCTCTACGCATGAAGACAAAAATAATTGTACATATCTGTAGTCAACAAATCCCCTCAGTCTGTTGACAGCAATGAAATGAGCTTTAAGTGTCAATTTACAGCAGATCTGAAGACATCAGCATAATAAATGAGGTGAAAACAGGAACTATTGACATGAAATAAAGAGTGTTTTCAGCAGTTTCTCTGTTAATATTGATGATCTTCAGACTATCAACACTCATTCAACAAGACATTCACATCATCTCACTTTATTCTGAGTGTTTGCTGTTAGAAACTGATTATTAGAGTCAGGATATATGAGAAAATCCTATAAACTACTTTAATTAAAGACAATACTGTTATTTCTCAAAAGATGACGTGGATAAAAAACAAATAACACAAAAACAAACACTAATGACACATCTTCATCAACTGCTGCTAAATAACTACAGGTGCTGGTCATACAATTAGAATATCATCAAAAAGTGAAACTTGTATATTATATTCATTCATTACACACAGCCTGATATATTTCAAATGTTTATTTCTTTTAATTTTGATGATTATAACTGACAACTAAGGAAAGTCCCAAATTCAGTATCTCAGAAAATTAGAATATTGTGAAAAGGTTCAATATTGAAGACACCTGGTGCCACACTCTAATCAGCTAATTAACTCAAAACATCTGCAAAGGCCTTTAAATGGTCTCTCAGTCTAGTTCTGTAGGCTACACAATCATGGGGAAGACAGCTGACTTGACCGTTGTCCAAAAGACGATCTTACACCCACACCTTACACAAGGAGGGCGAGACATAAAAGTTCACTGCAAAAGAGGCTGGCTGTTCACAGAGCTCTGTGTCCAAGCACATTAATAGAGAGGCGAAGGGAAGGAAAAGATGTGGTAGAAAAAAGTGTACAAGCAATAGGGATAACTGCACCCTGGAGAGGATTGTGAAACAAAACCCATTCAAAAATGTGGGGGAGATTCACAAAGAGTGGACTGCAGCTGGAGTCAGTGCTTCAAGAACCACTACGCACAGATGTATGCAAGACATGGGTTTCAGCTGTCGCATTCCTTGTGTCAAGCCACTCTTGAACAACAGACAGCACCAGAAGCGGCTAAAGACAAAAGGGACTGGACTGCTGCTGAGTGGTCCAAAGTTATGTTCTCTGATGAAGAGGAAGATGCGATATGCCAGACCCAACAATGCAGAAGATCTGAAGGCCACTATCAGAGCAACCTGGGCTCTCATAACACCTGAGCAGTGCCACAGACTGATGGACTCCATGCCACGCCGCATCGCTGCAGTAATTCAGGCAAAAGGAGCCCCAACTAAGTATTGAGGATTGGATTGGATTGGATTGAACTTTATTGTCCAGTCTGTTTTCACAGAGAGGAAATTTTTCTTTGACACTGTAACATACATTCACTACTTAGAAATCACATCACACATCAACAACACAATTCTATAATTAAACACTGTAAAAAAGAAACTGTACATGCTCATACTTTTCATGTTCATACTTTTCAGTTGGTCAAGATTTCTAAAAATCCTTTCTTTGTATTGGTCTTAAGTAATTTTCTAATTTTCTGAGATACTGAATTTGGGACTTTCCTTAGTTGTCAGTTATAATCAAAATCAAAATTAAAAGAAATAAACATTTGAAATATATCAGTCTGTGTGTAATAATGAATGAATATAATATACAAGTTTCACTTTTTGAATGGAATTAGTGAAATAAATAAACTTTTTGATGATATTCTAATTATATGACCAGCACCTGTATGATTTGACGATAACCATGAAACATGGTTTGATTTTATGATAACATTCATTGTAAGAAAGTAATTTAGATCTTTAACATGTAACAGTTTTATGTGCAGAAACTGAAAACTCTCCCCGTCTCAGACTCACAAATCCTGCTGGAAAGATCTCACTTAGAGAAAAACTCTGAGATTTTAGATTTCTACTTAAACTATATGCAATTTTTGTAAAGCTTTCATTCACGGTATGGACATCATTGTCACTTTCTAGAGCATGTTTTTTTTATTAATATGGTCATTTATCTAAAACTATTATAAATGTTTTGCTTTTAATTAAGTATGATGTTGTTATTAAACAGTGTTTTGTTTCTGAATGAAATCGGGTGAATCAATGATTTAGTGGTGCACTCATAAAGAGAGCCATTTACTTCATTCCTGAATGAATCAGCCGTTTGAACAAATCAAATGAATGAAGGAGTTGTTGGCAATCTCAGAAGCATAGACCAGGAGACTTTGGGATCTCTTGAAGCAGAAGTTACTCTTTATTGAGAAACACGCTGTGCGTCGCTGTGGTCATCCAAAATCTAACTAAGGCAGTGTAAATTGAAGTTTATATACATTCAAGGGGGAGGGATACATAGAGTAGAGGTGGAGAAAAACTAAACAATGCATGCAAATGCAGTGCAGGAAATCAGCCCATTCCCTACATTTCCCAGCCATGATCTAATCAGCATAACTGTGTCATTCAAATGCATAGGTGCTAATCCAAACAGTCTGACAGTATTGTCCATACCTTTACATTATCATAGAGACAAAAGCACAGCTGTAACTTGAGCTTGTCATGGCTTATGGTCAGGAAGTGCATGAAGACAAAAGGTTAGTGTCTCAGACACCTGGGCTGACTGCCTTGATCTCCTTTAGAATGTCATTATCTTTACCTCAAAATGTAAAACACAATGTACATAAAGTTTTCAGTTCATATACTATTACATTTGAACTTAGATATAACATAGTACAAATTTGTAATCCCACAATTGTGACACAACTCACACTATTTGTTTTTCATCTGTCAGCGCATGTACTCGCACCATTACATTTCCTACAGCTCACCTGAAAACATTTCATGACTTTAAATTTGTTATGAAAATGGCTGTAAGGCATGCTGAATCATTTGATAATGTCTAAGTAGTAAGCATAGGTCAGCTTTTTAAGTGCCTTTTGTTAGCAGTAGAGTAAAATTGTCTTCCTTAGGATAATTTCTTTTTAAAATAATAGGACACATTCCTAATGTTAACCAAAGACAAATACCTTGTTCGGAAAGGCACAGGTAATGAATAACATTCTACGGAGCACCTAAAGCAACATAATAGAAGAAGAAAGAAATGTATCCCCTCTCAATTTTTCCATTACCTTGTCCCATTATAGGCTCTGTAGAATGCATTGTTCATTAATATTTTCTGTTCTATGCAATATAAAAAATAGTTTTGGGTGGATAATCTATTTAACGTAATTCCTTTTATTAAGTGTTAACATCTTTATGTAAATTATTATAAATATCTTCTACACAACATTTACAATTATTACTTATTTCATATGTCTGAATATGTACATGTCATGAAATTCTATACAATAAATCATTAAGTGTTAAAATCTTCACGTAAATTTTTATAAATCTCTTCTACACAACATTTACAATGATTACTTATTTTGTATGTCTGAATATGTACAAACTTTTTTAATTGTCCACTGCAGATAAAATTTTAGACAGTCATTGTGTTGTTGTCAACATTCTTTTAACATATTGAAGCAAAGATGTATAAATATCCAGGGGTGCACATAACTTTTTTGGTCTGGTTCTCAAGGGAGTACCTGGAGATGTTGCTTGGTACTCACACTTTACACGACACATCCTAAAAGCTGTCCTTATCACTTTCCTCCTGACTGCTCTCCTCACTATCTTCTTTTCTCTCGAACATGGTAGATGATAATAATGATTTTTTTATTTTACTAACATTAATGACAGCAAAGGCTGCTGTCACTTTAAGAAGGAAAGCACGGACCGAAAAACTGACACACATCCGGTTTCTTTCTCAACACTTCACTTATGACATAACCGAGAGAGCACTTGCCGAGACAGGTATTTTGACATAATTTTGTGTGTATGTTTCCTTTCAAGCGCAAGTAAACGCGAAAGCGGAATTAATTCGGTGTTCGAGCCGGTTCGAGCGCTGTCTGACTCTCATCATGCGCGCGTTTCGGGGGGCTGTGTGCACAGATTACAGTTCGCGAGTCCCGATTTTCGCCTCTTCTTCCGCTTTTAAAGTCGTTTGAATGTGTTAATTGGCGAGACAAAACACGTCCAAATTACAAACTTTCACTCTATGATGGTTAAATATAGCAGTTAATCCGCGAATCACATGCGTGCCGAACCGTTGGACCTTATCCGTATGGATCACGGATTAACTGCGATCCGTTGCACACCTAATAATTAAAGAACACACATATTATCATGATTGCTATCTTACCAGAGATGGAGAAAAATCCTACTCCAGTAAGTAAACGTATCCCTGTGAACCGGTACTCAAAAGCGCTTCCCTCCATGTTTTCTGGTACGCATAGTTTATTTTTACCGCGCATGCGTACCTGCGTACCTCTAATGTGCACCCCTGTAAATATCTCTTCCATAAGAGTCAGATGGTGCAAGAGGATCAATTGTTGATTTTACAATTTCCATCGCAGCAGCAGTCAGTGGGCACTGAATTTCTGGTACGTGAACTCCTCCAGCTTCATCTACGCTGTCAAATGTCTCCCAGTCTGTTCCAAACAGCTCCAGATTCTTAAATGTATTATAGAAAACTGTTGCATTATACTTTAAGCAACAGTAACAAATAATTTGACAACACAGCAAAAGTATATAGAATTTAATAAAAATTTAAGCTGCAATTCCTCCTCATCCTGGGTTGAATTCTGCATGTGTCCCAAAACCCACAGCTGGTTAGGGGTGAGTCCACCTTCAGACCGTAATGGGTGATTATCCCAGCCTTCAGAAAAAGTATGGAGTTCGCGCTGCAGGCGTGGGATGAATACATAGTGTGTACAGAACACATGAAGAGAATCAGATAAGTCCAACAAACCATCTTCCTCAGGGCTGTGGAGAACATCATAATACAGCTGTGTTACACCAATCCAGACGTCTCGCCACAGACGTTCAATTCTAAAAGGGGAAAACAATTTTTTTTTAAATCAGTTTAGTTGGTCACACTTTACAATAAGTCACATTTGTTAAAAGGGATAGTTCACCCAAAAATAAAAATTGTCACTATTTACACACACTCAAGTTGTTCCATGTGCTGCATAACCAATGAGGTTAATTCTCATTACATTCTGTCATCAAAATCTTACTTTGTTTTCTGAAGATAAAAGTCGTACATGTTTGGAACGACATGAAGGGGAGTAATTAGACAATTTTCATTTTGGAGTGAACTATCCCTTTAATGTATTAAATAACATGAACTAACATTGAGCGATACAGTTAATGTTAGTTTAAAATACAGTCGCTCCTTGTTCATATTAGTCCACCTTACATTGTTAACAAATACAACTTTATATTTTAATGTGTAAGTAAATGTTGAAATGAACAATGATAAATGATTAATAAATGCTAAAGAGATAATTACTTGAATATGAAGAATGAACTAGTATTAACTAATGAAACCCTTAAACCTGTAAGATTTTTTTTTTTTTTTTTTGTACAGTGGAACATCAAAGGGGATGTCAGGCAGAAAGTTAACAAATCACTTTTTTCTGCTAACATTCTGCTTTGGTTTTCCACAAAATAAAGTCGTACAGGTTTAAAATACAAGGGTGAGTAAATGTCAAATGTAGTTTTAGGCTAAATTATTCATAAGTTCTGTAACTTGAATGTTTATTATATAGTTTTCATAAATCCAAATTTACAGCAATGAGATGTTTCATTTCTTACCTTTGATTATGTGCGCTTTTGCCAGTGATAAAGCTCCCTCTTCCTGTGCCTTTCACTCTGAACATGGTTTCTGCAACTCTCACATTTTCCACACCTTCATCACCCCTAACCCTAAATAAATACAACATTTAAAACAAAAAAAAACATGAGAAGAAAACATGAACAAACACTGAACATTAACAGACACTCCACATATAAAGACGGGTAACTGGGAGAAAATGTGGAAAAACCTGCAACCTGCCTTTAAGAGACTTTGACACTACTAAAAATAGAAACAAGGATTGGGGAGCAGCAAAACTAGTTTAAACAACTTACCTTGAAGGCCAGCCATGGTTCTGCACAGACTTAAGAACGAATGTAAGGGCATTGCTCGAGCAATTGTTAGATGCTGGTTCCAGGTACATGATCTATATAAAGACAAAGATAAGGCATATACAAATATGTATTACAAAAAAATGAAACGAAGAAAAAAAATGCAGAACTACGAGACTAGACTACCTGTTATTAGTATTTTGTCATTTTAAAATTAACCTACCTTTCGCGAGTACCCATCTATCCTCCCGAATATGACAATGTTGTACCTAAAAAGAAAAAAAGGTTGAATTTTTTTTTTTTTGATTGCATAATATTAGTTATTAGATTTCCTTAAACATAAAATAACTCTACAATTACCTTATGAGTTTGTGATTGGTGTCAATATGGACCAAAGACAAAGGTTGTTGTACGAAATATGTCCTCCTGACAATGCACCCCAGCTGTGTCATCCTTTCTAAAATGCCAGGAGCATCAACTCCATTGAACTCTGTGTCCCTCTGCTTGCAGGCAACCTTTTACCATCCCATATCCTGCATTTGGTACTCTTCTTTTGATGGCCACAATGACATTGTCCAATTCCTGGTCAGTAAGGGTACTATAAGTATTTTTTGTAGAAAGTCCTAATTCACGCATTCGGAGGAAGATGGTTGACTGGCTGACTTCTAAATTATTTGCAATGCAAGAAATGGGTAAAGACATGTCAATGAGTCGGGACAGCAGTTCTTCAGAAACAATGTACTTAGGCCGGCCTCGTCCACCAGCAGATTCTGTTATTAGAATTGGGGAGGCCTCTTGTTCAAGCGCTGCATGAACTTTTCTTTGTAGAGTCATAAAGGGTCTCCAAAATGTCATGAGGCACCTCAAAAATTGTGGAGGCAGATATCAAAATAAAGACTTCCTGATTTAGGATGTGGTGAAAATAGTCAAGGTCCAGCTGATGCCCATTTATAACAGTATTTACTGTTGACCTGAGGCGTTCTAATGTTTGTGTAATCAGTGGTTCCTGTGAAAGACGGATAAGAATTCAATATGTTAAAATATTACTGTCCGAGACCCTGGAGACTGCAGAGTACAGTGAAACTGTTTAAAAGCTTTGTTTAAAAGGTGTGCTATAAATAACTAATCCTCATAAACTGCTGTTTAACACTTTAAACAATAGAGCCTTGAACCTGGAAACAGTATTGTTTACGTCACTATTGGATCACTTGAGCTACACTGACCCAATGATAAACAATGAAAACTTAAACAATAAATTACATGCTATAGTTATTGGGCATGAGACGCATTGATTATGTTTAAAGCATCATTTTATTAAGCAAAATTAAGTGCAACTCCGCCAAGTGACGAAATCTGACATTAAAAACAGCAAAAAAAATTAAAAACAGATTTGCCTGTTCTTCTGAGGTCTTTTAACCTGTTAGTCAGCACCCCCACTTTTAGAAAATCCCCAAAAATGACATACCCAAACTAAAACAGATATAGTTCATGAACCCTTTGCACTAAAAGCATAAGTAAGGTCTTATTTGAAAGCAGACACTTTACAGTTTATTGTAAATTCATAATTAATTATTGTCACAATGAAGAAAATAGTTAAAAATAGCTTCAAAGTTTTGAAAAGTTATTAGAAATTTATTTTTATGAAATATCTTTATGGAAATAAAAGTGAAGTTGGCCTAGTTTTAGCAATCTAGAAATGCACTGCAGCTAAAGCCACATGTCTGACCATGTTACATTTCAAATCTGAAGATGATACAACTCTGAGTTTTATTACATGTTTTTTAAGACCATGTCATGTGATTTTATTTTGAAAAGACTAAAATGTTAACTGATGTTTATTGTCATCTATTCAAGTGTATGGTCAATATTCTTTTGTGGTGCTAAGTGCCCCATTCAGTTTCAGTCTCCCCTGAACACATTCACACCTCTCCAACCTGCTTATGGCTCTAATTATTCTTTTCTTTTGTCTTTATTATAATTAGACTGACGATGTCCTATTCAAGATTTAATCCCTAATTTCTTTCACCAAACTTCTCAATTCACCTTCTTTGAAACTGTATCTAATGCCCTTCTTGAAAAAAAGAAAACAAAAATCGGTGAGCTGTACAATTCAATATTATTTATTTGCATTAGCTCAGAACAGGTGCATCTTTGGGCTCGTTACCATGTTAGCTTAGCACACCAACAAAACATGATAATTTATAAGATTAAAACCACATTTTTGCTACAAACGTACAAGTCGAGTGTTTTAAATAACCTTCTGTAATGTGATGTGGCTTCGGATCAAAAATCAGACAGAAAATATATCATTTTAGGCTATTCTGCACAATGGGAAAAGCTATCTCGATTAGCATTGCATTATAAATATAATCTACTATTACGAATACCTGACATGGCATGAAGAACACAGATAAACCACATATCGTCACAATCGTGTATTTATTACTTTCAAAAGTGTCGATTTACACATAATATACCAAATAACAACATAGGATAATATAGCATAGCATAACGATGTAGGGAAGCCTGGAAGGTCACATGATTTTTCCTTCTTCGAGCCATAATTCTTGGACTAAGTGTGTACAGAGCGCCCTCCGGCTGCAGGTATGAGTTGAAAATACAGTAGATCAGTGTATACAGCGTTAATATGAGGACAACGGCCCGTTTTGGGTTAAAATTGGATAAATATTACTTATGGCGGCATTATAATGCCAATAATAGAGTGCCTCAGGGATGATGCGTTTTTGTAGGCAAAACCCGGAAGCGAGTTAGCATTTTAGAACTTCCGGTTCCAACGGTGTAAAGTCAATGGGTTTTTTGAATGGGTTTTTGCTAAATCGCCTGAAATAAGGTCTGTGGTTAACAAAGCCTCTAAATACTTTCACGTTTTGATCTATGACATAAAACACACCAGTTATAACCCACTTGTGATTTTTTAAACTTTTACTGTGTCTTAAAATCGGCGGTTGCTAACAAGTTGCTAAAAGGGACTACTTCCTTTGGCGGGGACTTTAGACGTCATCATTAAAAACGGGACATTTGGACAGCATTTCTCATGAAAAAGTGGATAAGTATTCATACACAGTGCAGATCATAATCAGCGAGCATGTTTGTAAATAAAGTTGTTTTTTAAATAAAGTTTGAGGACGCTTGGTGGTGACGACGTTGATCCGCAACCATGGTGTGCTGTAGTCCGTTTATAGCCTACTGTTAGCCTTTTATATCTGACGACTTTATTTAGGCTTCAAAATCTATAAATATTGTGTTAACTTGTAAAGATTATATTGATAGACACAACTTGTAAGTGTCATAACCCTTTGTTAAACACAGAGCTTATTTTCTGCGATTTTCCAAAAGTCTATGGGAAAAATGCATAGGCTTTCAACCGAGGGAACCCGTGCGCCGTTAACTTCCGGGTTGGCCTACAAAAACGCGTCATCCCTGGGGCACTCTAGAGTAACCTAGGTTACACAAGCTTACATACAAACTGTCCTCTCTCTCGCTCATTTGCAATGCTGAAACATTTAATTCATTCTAGTGAAATCAGTCATCCTAGACCCTCCTTTTTTGCTCATATGAAGTGTTGAAATGTTTGATTCAGTCTATTGAATTAGTCATCCCAAAGGACCCTGTTTTTTGAAAAATTTGAAAATTCTGCTTCATTCTAGTGAATCAGTTCAACCTAAACTGTTTTAACCTCAAAAAGTTTTTTTTTTTTTTTGTTCGGGCGCCAGACAGTAAAAACTGTCAAATATTTCCCAGATAGCTCAAAAGCCACCAGTTACAATAAACAAAAACTCAAATTCTCAAGTTCATTCCATTTAATTACAAAAAAGGGAGGGGAAAAAGAAAAAAAAATTACATCAACAGAGTAACAAATTGAAAAAACAACAACAACAACAACACCACCACCGCTCATGAGTCCAGTAGTAAAGAAACAACTTGAATACAAGGTCAACTTTCGAATAACTGGTGACTGGCTGTCCAGATAAATGGGTCCATTAAGTAGAGGTTTTTTTTCTCTCACTCACAAATCATACGATATGGCAGTACAATGAAAGTTCCAAAAACGTGCCAGATAAATGCGTTTCTTTCCACATCCGCATGCCCAAATCAGGTTTGAGCAGATTTCACATAGACATCATATAAGTAAACGCCCTATTGGCTGCTGGGCGCTGAGATTTGCGGCCGCCATTTTAGACCGGTCGTACTCCTAAGCTGCGTCCAAATTCGCCTACTTATACTACGTCCTAAAAGTATGTACTGTTTTTGTAAAGAAAAAGTACATACTTTTGAGTGTGTAGCAGAAGAGTATGAAAGCTTTGGGACATACTACCTCGTCATAACTGCATCTTTAACGGACGTTCTTTCGCTTATTTACGCAACCTGTAACTGTTTAAACTACCCTGTCAATCATCTTGTCACAGTTAAAATCATCCACATTGAATTACATTTATTTTCCTACCTTTTGGAGAGAAATGTAGTCACACGTTGATCTGCCAGTCATGGGTCTTTCATGCAGAGAACTCTCCTCATCTTTGCATAATGATGCATTTAAAAGTTAATGACCAAACGCATCGTTATAAAAGTTCACAATACTGTTGAAGATGAAATATAATGTGGATAACATTTAATAAATATCTTTTTGTCAGGTTATATTGATTATTAATTATTCAAGCCCCTTAATCTTAACCGCTCTGCTTAACCGTCGGACCCAGTGCCTGCCCTAGCCTCTTTGGCGCCCTAGGCAAGATTTTTTTTGCCGCCCCCTTATATTGTGATTTATCCAAAGGGGCGAATCTACAAAATTATTTATAGGGTGGCAAAGGGGTGGCAACACCAAAGCAAGCGCTCATGTATAGTTTTTGGAGATTTAGAGCCTCACATACACAATTGTGTTCACAAACATTGCATTACCAGATAGTATCTATATACTGTATGAAATTAATAAATAACAAAATTTCAATATCCATCATGGCACCAAGTAAACACTATATGAAAAACTTCTAAATGAGTCTGAGCTTGTATCACTAAAGGAGATGAGCAGTTTTATTAATATTACACAGGCTACTTCGATGGTATAAATCACATTTTAGTGCAAGTTAAAGAGCAACAAAACAATTTTTGAGTTTCTGTTATTAGCAGAGGTAGGAATATCTGTGTGTTCACCCAGAACACCCTATCAATCACATACTCTAGCAACACCCCAGCAACTGCATAGCAAGAGCCTAGCAACCACCCAGAATCTCCTAGCAACCACCTAACAACACTTTAGCAATCACCCAGAACATCTATATTCTGGCTTAACTGACCAAAGTTTTTAAGTTTTTTAAACAAGACTTGAAGTTGGCTTTATGACAACCCAACATAAATTTGTCTTTCAAACTTTTCAGTCTCTATTGTTTTTCTTGATTGCTAACGCACAATTCATGAAACAATTCAACATTTTCTCACAACTAAACACAATATCAAAACTATACACCAACTTGCACAAACGTCCAGGTCAAAATAAAATGTTCTAGTCAAAAACTTATTCTTGTCTGACAAAATCAAACTTTGGCATCAGATGACACACAAAACATAACAAATACACAGACTACTGCACTGCCCAGTGAACACTAGTGAGATCAATTCATATAACATGGTTAACAAAAATACCTCTTTTTCATTTTACTATTATAAATTGATCTTGCAGTAGATGAAAAGCATGAGAAAAATAAGTATGAACTTGGTATGAACACAATACAGTATACTGTCAATTGCAGTAAAAGTAAATTCAGCATCCTCTGCACATTTGGCTAAATTTCATTACAGTATATACAGTACTATAGCAGTGTATTGGTCTTCTGACACAAGACTATATACCTAGGCAATCATTTCTCAGCGCTGCAAAAAATACAGTATACATATAACAAATGGCTAAGAAAACTGACAATCACAACATTGAGGGTGTAAAACGTGACATTTCCCTCATCTAAAGTAGCATACTGGTACTGTGAAAGTTTAAAACCCCTGTAAATTATTCATTCAGCTCTCTCAGATTTTGACTGGTGTGTCATCAGTTTTGCTACCTAATGTTGTCATTGTTAAACGTTTTGAGAAATGTGTCTTTGTTTTGATAACTTAACGAATGGTTTGGGAAACTGGGCCAACTGAATCACTTCTAATGTGTTAGCAATCGAGAAAAGCTAAAATACGTTTAGATTCTTACCCTAACTCTACTGCCTACAAACAAGGGACGTCCCCCGAACGTTGTGAACGTCCGTTAAGGTCCGCTTTGTAACGTTCGCTGACGGATGTTCTGAGGACATTCAAGTCCTTGCCAGTTTGCGAAAGTACTGACGTCCCTCATCTGATATTTCCATAACAACACTTGCAAAAACCAGTCGCCCATGCATTGCCTTTTATCAACAGACCTGACACCTTGCAACTCAGACAAAGGACAAATGGTAACACTTTGAATACTGATCCTTCGTTAATGAATAACTACATAGGAACAAATGAGTAACACCATATTAACAATATAGTAACTTCTAATAACTAACAAAAATCTTTGATTAACAAATTAGTAAGTAATAGCGCTCAGATGAAAGTGGTAGTTATCTATTAGCTAATTAATAACTACTGTTTTTTTTATTGCTTCCTAGAGAACTACTGAAAAAGTTTCATAATTCATGCAAAACTAATCAATAACTAATGCAGGACAAATGACTAGCACTACATTAACATTTTAACTACTACTGTAAATTAATACACAAGGTTGCTTACATTGTCAATATGTAATAGCAGACTTATGGTTTGGTAAAACTGTCAATAATAAGTCTATACTGTCTCCTAGAGAACTTATTTATCAACTGAATAATTTTAAAGAAATGGATTTTAAAATGCAGTTGTCGGGATCTTACTTGTCATGTGGCCAATTTTGCAGCATACCTCTGGACTGTCATTGAATAACTAGAGTCGTGTACTGGAACATGTTAAGTCATCAACCATCCAAATGCTATGAATAATAAAAGTGAAGAATGACTTCAGGTGTTACTACATACTTATAAAGGAGTTAATAATTATTTGGATCAGTATTCTAAAGTGAAGATCATGGTAACTAACTAGTAATGACTCAGGTGTTACTACATACTTATAAAGGGGTTATCTAAAAATATACAAAATTTCACCAAAAATCTCAAACATGATTTTAGTGTTTGGTTGCACAAATCATGACTGGAAATTGCTTTAAACATGAGGCATGAAACAAGTAACTTTTATAAACATTTATACATTTTATAATTATTTATTAAGCGTCTAGTACCATTTTCATTTAATGTGACAGCCTCACATAAACATTAAACCATGTAATGCCTGAACTAGGGAAATTTTTTTTTATTTTTTTTGCCTTCTAGAAATTAATTGCTGAAATGCCTTCTAATGTCTTTCAGAAGATGACCTAGAGGGCCATCTTTGTGCTTGTATCCCAGCCAGTAAGTCCACTCACTAAAAGACAAATGTTCTTTTAGAAGCTTCTCTGTCCTATTTCCTCTCAGGCGCCAAATTTGGCTTTTGTAGGTTAACCAAGCTCTTTCAATATTTTGCGTGTGTCCACCATGGTTTGGATCAACAAACCATCTGCTGTGGTTTACTGAGTAGTGAGTGTAGCCAAGACTTGATAGAGCTCTGTAGGGTCTCCACTCATCGCTTAAAATGGTAGACCCTTGGCGAACATGTCTTCTAATAATAGGAAGCAGGTCATTTCTGGAGCGCCGTTCTATGACCCTTTATGGCAAGCATGCCAAAGACCCACTTCTTTCTCCTCCATGTCTGACCAGCTCTTCCTTGTCCATACTACAATTACAAAAACAACTTTAATAACTTCACATCAACAAAACAAAACAATGGCATTGACATATATTAGGTTATGCTACTGTAAATTGCTTTTAGTTAAAACAGCTCAAACATGCATTTTAGTAGAACTAGGCTTAAACCTTGTCTGTGAAACGGAGGTAAAAGTGCAAAAAAAAAAAAAACGAATACAAGTCGACTTACAGCAGCAGTATCGTTTAATCGACTAGTCGAATAATCTCGCACATCTCTAGTAAAAGAATTAGTCTATGTTAACCAATGTAGTTAACTAATGTTAATGCCTTCATTCTGTATTTGTGGTTCTACAGCTCAGAGGTTTGTTTTCCAAAACCATCCTTAGCCATCTATGGTTGGACATTTCAACATTACCAACACTGGAACTGTGTTTTTGGGAAACACCAACTTTGAACTAAGACTTTGTGTGGTTGGAATTTAAGCTCTCAACCTGTGGTTAGAATTTATTGTTAATATGATGAGTAGACTCAAATGTATAATGCTCTTGAGCAAAATAAATGAGATAAAGTATAGTACCTTTTGTGTGTCATATTTAGATTTATTAGCACCAATGCACTATTCATGATGGCTGATTCTGATTGCCAATTTAGTACTGGGGTGAGTGGGGCACAATAATGTGGGGCACACACATGGTTCAAAACTTTCCACAAATGCCAGTATGACAAAACTTAGTGTATTTACCAGTTGCCATATCACTATATATGTATAAAAAAAAAATAAAAAAAAACCTTTAAAAATTTTTGGAAGATATTTTTAAAAAATATATTTAACCACAGCAAAAGTAAATTTCTAACTGAAATTATTTTTTCTTCTCAGTTTTTAGTGTTTAAATAAAACGAGACAAATCTGCTTTTATTTAAATCTTTAATCTGTTATTTAGCCATTTATATAGTTATTTAATTCTGATCAAACCAGAAGAAGACAGTCCAGTTGTGCAGAAAGGGCACGTTGTAACACTGCATTACAATGTGCCCCTATTAGAACTATGCTATTCTACATAATTCACGTTAACAACTTTCATTAATTATATTGAGAAGAAGGTAAATAAAGAGTCAATGTTCAGAAATGATGAATTATTGGTATGAACTATACTCTATAGTAAAGTCTCAACTATCTAAAGTCTCTATAGCAGCACTTCTCAAAGTCCGGACTCCGGTCCGGATCCGGACCCGGAGGGGATTCAATCCGGACCCGCCTCCATTTCGTATTTCAACAGCAGTAATTGTGTGTAAGGGATTAAAAGTCTGGATTTCCTACTTTGATAAACGCATGTCAAAATCATTTGTTTAGTGTTTTATGTCTTTTTGGAGATGGTCCGAAATTAAAGCGAAGGCAAGATATTTAAAGTTTTCCTCCGTGTTTCAGTTGCCATGACATCCAGTGAGCATATAGGCTACTTTTGATGTAATTGGGCGCGAGTTGCGCGACGCGACACTTCACGCGCAGTAAGCGTTTGAATGGGTGTGGAGCAGTGGTTCTCAACCTGCGGCCCGTCACAAATGTAAATCCGGCCCGAGATATGCCGACCACAATAATAATAATAATAAAAAAAAATTAGCATACAATTTATTTTTGTTTTAAAATTTAAATAAAGTGAATTAACAAAAATATAAATGAGCTATAATGCTTTATTTGTCATATAAAATAATTTTGGTGAGTATTTATTATTTTCAGACATCAGGCAATGTAGGCTAATGATGCAATCACACTCAGTTAACGAAACAAACACAAGTGCGCGCTTAGGAAGAATTCAAACAGTAGCCATTAATTTTGTAAATTTAAGCCTCAAAATGGTCAAATTTGTTATTAAAGGAAAAAAAACTAAATGTGGAAGATAAATGAAGGAACACAAGCAAACAAGAAGAGTCGCAGCATCAGCAGTAAAGGTAAGAAGAATGGAAGAATCAGTTTGCTGTTAATGAGCGAGATGGGCAGCCTTCCTGTTTGCTCTGTAGTAAAGTAGCCTACTTGATAAGCAAAACCTACAATTTCAAAAGAATGAACTGTGAATTCGATGTGTTTGATTGATGTATTTTAAATCAGTAAAAATAACCGCATCAGCGCACCCGCGGCTGGATGAGCCCAACTCGGCCGCGCGCTATAGCGGATCCGATGCTGCGCGAGGGATTGCGACATGACAGAAAGCTTGATATCGTCAGATTGTAATTAGCCTACAGTGCACTCATTGTTGTTTGTAAAAAGAGCTGAGTAATATTTGCTTATTAAGGCGTTTATGTGATTGTTTGATGACTATTGCGATGATGTTGAAGAGAGTCATAAAGTCATACAGAATTAAATAGCAACTTAAAGTGATTGTATATACAGTTTGTGTGTTCATTGAGCATTACTGATTATTATTGTGAAGCTAATGTCAGTAAGTTAGTTTTTATTTGTTATTTATTGTGTGCAACATCTAAGTATAATAATAGTATTATCTGCTAATACCATAACATTAAATCTGATTGGTTTGCATTGGTGACGTCATATGTAAATTATATGCGGACCGTGAGACTTGCACTTGGACCATTGTGCGGCCCACTGGGAAAAAAGTTTGAGAACCACTGGTATAGAGGGTCACCATGGTCCAGTATTTGTATTTTTTCTTTAATGAAAAACATGGTAAGTTTTGCTGAATCTAAGTTTAAATAAAAACTATTGGATTTGTCAATGAAATATGTCTCTTCATTAGTGATGTTGTTACATTTTATTTATTTTAATGGCCTTGAAAACAAATGCATTCAACTTTGGGAAAATGTGTTAAACTGTATTTAAATAGTAGCACAACTGTATTGTGTGAGATTATGTAATTCAAAGTACAGTAGTCAACATTTGAAGTGGATCAAAAAAGTTAGGACAACTTTGATTAAAGGTTTTGATCCGCTTCAAATGTTGACTATTATACAAAGTATAAGTAATAAGAAAGTGTATTGTTATTGACTGCAAAGTGTGTAATGTTTAATATTTGGAATAAGCCAAAGGTACTGAGCATACAGTATATACTATTACCTGTAAAATAATATATTCAGTGTATATTGCTTGTGTTTTCTGAGGACACTCGTAATTATTTTGTAATGTACTTAAATCACAAATAAAGTGTACTTATAACACAAAGTGTACTCATAACAGAAATAAAGTATACTTATAACAGAAATAAAGTATATTTATAATGCAACTTATAGCTATTGTAACAAAAAATATATACTTATAACACAAATAAAGTATACTTATAACACAAATTAAGTACACTTTAATATCACTAATCAAGCATGTAATTAGTCCCTACACAGACATATACTTAAAGTGTACTAAATATACTTGAAGTTGTTCCAATTTAGCACACATAAGTATACATAATCACATTATGAAATAAATGTTTTTCTCCAAAACACATTGGCCACAATTATTGGCACCCTTTTATTCAAAACTTTTTGCAACCTCCTTTTGCCAAGATAACAGCTCTGAGTCTTCTTCTATAATGCCTGATGAGTTTGGAGAACACCTGACAAGAGATCAGAGACCATTCCTTCATGCAGAATCTCTCCAGATCCTTCAGATTCCAGCTCCATGTTGGTGCTTCTTCTCTTCAGTTCACTCCACTCATTTTCTTTAGGGTTCAGGTCAGGGGACTGGGACGGCCATGGCAGAAGCTTCATTTTGTGCTCAGTGACACATTTTTGTGTTGGTTTTGATGTTTGTTTTGGATCATTGTCCTGATGGAAGATCCACGGCCCATTATTGGATTTCTAGCAGAAGCGGTCAGGTTTTGATTTTTTATCTGTTGGTATTTGCTAGAATCCATGAAGCCATGTATCTGAACAAGTTGTCCAGGACCTCCAGCAGAAAAATAGGCTCACAACATTAAAGATCCATTAGTATATTTAACCGTGGGCATGGGGTACTTTTTATCCATGTGCCAAAAAGCTCTTGTTTTAGTGTCATCTGACCATAGAAGCCGGTCCCGTTTGAAGTTCCAGTCTTGTCTGACAACTGAATATGCTGGAGATTGTTTCTGGATGAGCGCAGAGGATTTTTCTTGAAACCCTCCTGAACATCTTGTGGGGATGTAGGTGCTGTTTGATCATTTTTTTAGGCTTTCTGAGACTCAAGACTCAACTAATTTCTGCAATTCTCCAGCTGTGATCCTTGGAGAGTCTTTGTCCACCCAAACTTTCCTCCTCACTTCACATTAGGACGATTGAGACACACTGATTGGAACTTCTTAATTATTGCCCTGATGGTGGAAATGGGGATTTTCAATGCTTTAGCTATTTTCTTACAGCCACTTTCTATTTTGTGAAGCTCGACAATCTTTTGCTGCAAATCAGAACTATATTCTTTGTTTTTTCTCATTGTGATGAATGATTAAGGGAATTTGGCCTTTGTGTTTCCTCATGTTTGTACTCCTGTGGAACAGGAAGTCCTGGCTGGACAATTTCATGCTCCTAGTCACCCTGGTGTGCTAAAAATTTTTAAATATGAATGGGAATATACTTCAGAGATATTTTACTCATAAGAATTTCTAGGGGTGCCAATAATTGTGACCAACATGATTTGGAGAAAAAAAAAAATTTCATAATGTGATTTTCCCTCCACTTTTAATGGTTTTACTTCGATGAAAGGTTATAATAGTCAGAATATGGATGACTGCTTTTTATATAGTGACGTGACATACAGCGCGTGCCCACAGTATGTTGATAAGAGTGTGAAGTTAATTTTTCTGAGAGAAGAATTTATTTTTCCGAGGTGACAACGAATAAATGGCTTTTATAAAAATGTATAAAGTTAACTTTGGAAAGACACAAAACCTTTTTTTATTGTTATGTTTTTACGTTAGTGCTGGTGGCCGTTAGAGTTGCCATGGCAACCGGGAAAACATTCAAGCTGCTGGAGAGGACAGCGTCAACGTTTCTCCGTGTTTCTCGTCAGTTTTATAGCAATAAAGTTCAACAACTGCGTCAGATTGGTTAAGTAACATTATCCACAGTCTACCAAGTACTTTTGTTAATATTTTTACCTCTGTGATTATATGGTATCTTTCCTTGATCGTCTGAAATATATGTTAGCAAAATGTTACGCTAGCATAGCATATGTTTTTAATAATACTGAGTGCAAAACGTCTTGAATGCTTTTATTTTATGTTTCGCTGTAGGCTATATGTTTTTATTTATAGTTTGAGTGTATTTTATTATTTTTATTTAGAGTTTTGATCATGTTCTGTGTGTTTTTCACAATAAATGAATTTAATTCATTTTGAGGTCTGCATTCATCATTCACAGCTGTTGGAATAGCCTTTAAATTACATAAATTAGGTTAAACTACTGCATGTCCGCCCATAGAAAAACAAATAAATATAAAAGTTACCAACTGATTACCAGCACACAACTATTGATACACAACGTTGCCACGACGTCGCAGTTACTAACTGGCAACGTCACAAAGTTACCTTGTGGCAACGTACCCGGGAATTTCACTTTTCCGGTTGCCACAACATAACTAGTTACGTCGCCACGACGAAAGTTTGGTCACCAAATTACGTTGCAGTTACGTAACAGTCACGTATTTTGGTTAGCTGGGGTATATATTACGTTCCTGTTCAGTCGTTACACATTTTTTTAATTTGTTGTTTTTCTAGTTCATTATTAGTCGGCTTTAAGTTTGTTTGTAGTTTGTCTTCAGTTCGGCGAGTTGTTGGTAAGTATATGTATACAGTATTAATCAGCCTTTTGATATCTTGAAGTTTGATTACATTCGAAATAAGTATTATTATACATGTATACACAGACAATAAATAATCACCAACACAAACGTCGTAATTAAAACAAAATGCCTACAAGTTTTTATAGGCGCGTTTTTTCCGTTCCTCACAAAACAGCTGTGACTGACAACATCCGCGGGGGGCGGGGGAAAGGGGCGGGAAAATCTAAAGTGTTGCTTTGCTCAATACTGATTGGTTAGACCATACGTGTCCAAACTCGGTCCTTGAAGGCCGCTGTCCTGCAGAGTTTAGCTCCAATTTGCCTCAACACAGCTACTTCAAGTGTGTTTAATTGTGGCTGGAGCTCAGCGCAGAGAAAAGTAACGTGTAAAAAATTGAAGTGCTGCTCTACTTAACACTTGTGCCGAATGCAAAAATCGCCATTTTATGCCATCAAACAGAGCACTTTAAGTATTTGGTGTCCGAAACCATAGCGGACGTTATCGAGTGTACTCACATTTTTCACAGACGGATTAAGTTACACAAGCACTAAACATATGATGGTCATTATGCAAGACCCACTATTTATTAACATGCACAGCTAACAGGTCGTGTTACAGTTTTTTCCAATTGCTAACACACAATTTTTCAAAGTAGTCTGGTTTTATCAAAACACTTAACACAATTCACAAAACCACACACCCAAACTGCAAAATACCTCATATATCCTGCAAAATGAAGCACTGCAACCGAAACTACACAGAGCATTATCAAAATCAAACTTTTGCATGAAATGGCACACACTTCATTCATATTACCAGATTTTTGCCTAACCACCTACACACTGTTGGGCATAATGAAAAGCACCCCCATCTTTAGTATGCTTTGCCATAATACTAAAATATGTATCAGATTGTTCACATGCACAGAAATATTTGCAGATACACACACATGCTGTTGCAACATTTTTATTTTTTTCCTTCACTACAGTAAACAAGTCAGTACAACATAAGCGCAGCAGATATATTTACATGGGACTGAACAAAAATATTCTTACAAAAAAAGTAAACTGAAAAAGAAAATTTCTGAAAAAAATATATTACAGTAAAAAAAAAAAAAAAAAAAAAAAAAAAAAGGCAAGAAAAATAATTAGGCAGCATCTTGCCGCACAGCCGGGTCTGGCCACAACGCCTCGTCAACATCACAGGCAATATCTTCCCTTGCCAGACATCGAGGGAAGAAGCGCCTTGAGTGCCTTATCCATCCCTGAATTGCACCCACATCAATCTCATCACATGCCTCTTCCATGGCCTGCACAAGAGGCATGCGCACAAAGGGCTGCCGGTCGTATACCTTCCACCGCCATGCCGAAAAGAATTCTTCTATGGGGTTCAGAAATGGTGAGTATGGTGGGAGGTATTGCACGAGAAATGTTGGGTGGTCAGCAAACCAGTTTTGGACTGGGGCTGCACGATGAAAGCTCACGTTGTCCCATACTACAACGTACCGGTTTCTTTGATGGTCTGCATCATTCATACGCTCTGGTGGTATGAGAATGTTGTGAAGTCTGTCCAGAAATGTGAGAATATGGGCTGTGTTGTATGGTCCAAGTTTGGCATGACGGTGGAGGACACCATGCATATTGGAGATGGCAGCGCACATTGTGATGTTCCCACCACGTTGGCCAGGAACATCTATAATGGCTCTGTGGCCAATGAGGTTTCTCCCTCTTCTTCTGGTCTTTGCTAGGTTGAACCCAGCCTCATGCAATCCCACATGAGTTCATCTTTATAGATGAGCATCCATTTCCAGTACTCCCTGAAAACAAAGAACAAAAATCAGTCAATATGGTGTTATCCAGTACACTGGGAAACAATGTTGTGTGTAGTGTACTGCAGTCAATATAGTACTTACATCCACATGTGCTCGTCTGAACTCTTTGTTTCTTTGAGAGTTTCTCTCAAACGGCACCTTATAAAGTTGTTTCATTCTGATTTGGTTTCGCTTGAGAATGCGAGCCAATGTGGACAGACTAACTCGTTGAATGTTGTTGAATAAGGTGTTGTCTTGGATGATGTGGCTTTGAATTTCTCGTAATCTGATTTCATTATTTTCCAAAACCAAGTTTACAATGGCAGCTTCCTGTACCCCGGTGAACATTTGGCCCCTTCCTCCACCATGGTGTCGTCTCTCAGTCCTTTAGAAAAAATAAAATAAAAATATATATAGGGCTTGGACAATGCAGCCTAAATATTTTCCCCCACAGTAGAGTACATTGTACAGGAAACTTGTACAGTTCATGAATGGCTGATGTCATACACTAAGTAAACAGGTGTCACCCAACTGATACACTATGACATGGGGTATACTACATGTGTACTACATGAAATTTTGGTTACATACCTGTTCTCCAGTCTAAAGGTCCGGATGACAGAGGCGACAGTAAAACGGCTCAAGTTTGGCTGCACTCTCTGTCCAGCCTCACGCATTGTCAACCCATGGTTGATGACATGATCTACTAAGGTTGCTCTGATTTCATTTGAAAGTGTTTGTCTTCTTTGGCCATGAACTCCTCTACCTGCTCTACCCCTACCTCTCACTCTTCCTCCCCCTCTTATTCTCAACCTCCCTCTTCCTCTTCCTCTTCCTCTCTCTGCAATGTCTTCCATTGTTGTTGTAAAAAAAAGGTTCTCACCTGTGGTCTTTTCATAGTGCTTACATCCTGATTGAAGTGTTAACAATTAACCACTGAGGTGTTTGGCCAGGTGGCACATGTAATTGGCCAATTAGCTCATGTAGTGTCATTTTGAATGGCAGTGTTTTGAAATGGCAAACATGTGACTTTATGTCAGATTGTTGTGTCTTATGCAGAGAACTGTATTTAGTGAATTTAAAAAGTGCTATTTTGAAATGCAAAATGTGTGTAAAACAGAAAAGGTGTTTAGACTTTTGGAGACTTGAGAAGAAGTTTTGCTCTCTGTGTGTCAGTTTAAATAATTGTGCTGTGCATGTCATTTTAGTGTGTTAGCAATTGGAAAAAACTGTAAACATGATTAACGTTACCTTCGTGAGTGACGATGACACCCTGGGACAGACCAAGGCCGTTTCCAGCTTGAATTCAGACGCGCTTCGGTGAATCACAGAAGGAGCCTGTACGTATGGCAAGCCGTATTAACATTTAACAGCTAGACTGGATATGCGTTGCGGATATCTGTATTTCAGTTTTGCCTCGTCGAAAAGAACGTTTCGGATATCCGCAACTACGTTCTTCCTATCCATAATTGTCATTTCAGATATCCACAAAGACATTCTTCCTAGGACAAATGACATCACTTTTGCCATTCATTTGTATGGGGTTTATCATTACAGATATCTACAATTCAGTTGCAGATATCCACTATGTGAATTACGGATATCTGTAACTGGATTGTAGATATCTGTAATTCCAGTTTGAGATATCTGCAATTTGATTCTGACTAGTCACAACTCCAGTTCAAGATATCTTTAATTCAACTCAATTCAAGATATCTACATGTTCCTTTTCAGATATCTCAAATTAAGTTTTGACTAGGCGAAATGACGTTGTAGATATCTGTAACCGGAATTACGACTAGTCAAAATGGCATTGTAGATATCTCAAACTGGAGTTAGGGATAGTCATAATTTAATTGTAGATATCTATTATCAAGTTATGGATATCTTGAAATGAATTTTGATTAGAGATATCTGAAATTTGAGATATCTGTAACTTTCATTCCGCCTAGTCAAAATGTAATTGCAGATATCTCGAATTAGAGTTTTGACTAGGCGAAATGACGTTGCAGATATCTTTATGCAAATTAGGCCGGCACTTTTAGGCGGGAGCTGAGCGTGTTGTTGTTCTAATCATTCAAATCGCACCTGTTAACTCGCAATTAGCACTGATTGGCACCATGCCATAATCACTAGTCATAATGACGTTTGAGATATCTTTAACCTTCATTCTGCCTAGGCAAAACTGAATTACGGATATCTGCAATTGTCATTTAAGATGTGTGACGAGTTGAATGTCGTTTTCAATGACGTCATTGCAGATATCCGTAATTCAGTTTTGCCTAGTCGAAACCGCATTACAGATATCTCTTTCTGTCGTTTCGACTAGTCACAATTACGTTACAGATATCTCGAATGACAATTCCGACTATCCAAAATGTAATTCCGACTAGTCAGAAAGACGTCGGTGATATCTACAACGTTAATTCCGGATAGTCGAACTTAACTTTTAAATGTTAAAAAGGCTTTCCATATGTACGAGAATGGCAGTGCAACACCATAGACTGTAAAAAAATATGGACGTAGCGTCCGTGACGTCACCCATAGAGTTCTGAACAGCAGTTTTTACGCCTAAATGAGGCCGCGGCCATCTTAGCTGCGCGTCACAGCACGTCACTCCCGGATAACTGAAAATGGGCAAAGAGGCGGGGAGGTGGTTTGAGCTGATGTGACGGTTGCTGAAACCACGCCTGCCTAGCTCGACGTGACTATGTTAGCAGCAAAGGAGCTAACGTTATATATCTAAATAAGATACGATCAAAAATATTAATGAAGATAAGTTTTATCATCAGAACGTTCTAAAGGTTTACTGTCAATCTACGGTGTTTTTTAAGATATAGATGCTCCAACACCAGTAGTGTTGGTTGTGCAAATAACAACATGGAAAATCAAATGGGACTTCATACCTTTATAATGAAATAGAGATCGCGAGATGAATCCAATCCGTGGCACTTGGGTAAAATATGAATGTCCATTGCAAAACAAAAAAACATGTCACATTTCTTCTGAATGATCTGCTCTCTGTCGTCGTTCTTCAATAAAGGATGAGCAGCGATCGTATCTAACAAACAAATGAGCCTGTGTCCAAAGTATATTTTTTTCAAAATAGTGCAGCAGTTTTAGTTATAATATCCAAGCAGTGCTGTCGGATTTTGATATCCTCCCGCCATTGTCATTGCAGTATAAATCTCACAACCAAAACTTTCAGCCAATGCCACGATCCAACAACGTGTGTTCTGTGTCTCTTCCGCATGCATGCACATCTACACAGACACACATCAGTCTCGAATATTATGCAGCAAGCCATATTTTATAATTGTATAAAATAATCGAGCACAAATACGGCTGAGATGCCAAATTCAGCGGCAGCTGAGGTAACATGACGGCTCAGACAGCAGCGCAATCTACCTGTCACTCAAGTGACCACGCCCTTAATTATGCAGAACTTTAAGGCTTAATATAATTTAAACGGATAAGTTATAAAAAAATTCACCCCCTCAGAGTTGTCATGAAGGGCAAAAATAGCAGTATAGACCAAAACCACAATTTGAACCAACTTGTAAACATGTTTTTTTCTGCTATAAACTTGGCCAATTTAACATGGGACTCTATGAGATTCTGCTCTCTTTTGGAGCCTGTCCCTAGCGGCCAGTCGATGAATCGCAGTTTAAGTTACTTCCGTATTGGCTTCACGAGAGAAAGGGGGAGGTTGCCGCTTGTGCAACACACAGTCAAGATCACGAAACCAAAGGCTTGTTCGAGATGCATCGGCGCTGCACAGACCGATCAGTGTATGACATCAAAGTACCGCGAGAGCGATTCAAAAGCATAAGGAGTAGTCTGGTCTCCAATCGCTCTCGCGGTACTTTGATGTCATTCGCCGATCGGTCTGTGCAGCGCCGATGTATCTCGAACAAGCCTCAAGATATGCATGCTTTGCTGGTACCATGACGCCGATCAAACTCCGTCCATCCGTCGACTTGGGATTTGAACTGGAGTTCTTGGGCGCGCGCACTTGAAAGTGTGACATCAGCAGCGAACAGCCAATCGCATGCCCTGAAACAGAGAATCCGAATTCACTTCCCGCGAGACACTTTGCTATTCAATACTCTCATTTGAAGAACAGATTGAATATGAAGTACAGAAATGGATCTAGACAGCAAGATAACTTTTATGATACAGCAAGATATTTAGTTTATATTGTTGAGTATAAATATGACCAAGACTCCATTTATTAAATCAAATGCAGTAAAACAGTAAAATGGCTAAATTTTATTACAAATTAAAATAGCTTTTCTTTTTGAACATATTTTAAAATGTAATTTATCCCTGTGATCAAAGCTGAATTTTAAGCATCATTATATGGTCTTCAGTGTCACATGATCCTTCAGAAATCATTCTGATGTTTCTAACATTTCTTATCAAATGATTATCAACACCACTGGAATACATACCATTCTTAAATATTTAAATAAAATTAATTTTTTTACAATTGTTTTTACTGTATTTGATCAGATAAACATAGCCTTTCTAAACATAAGAAACTCATTATCCTCCTTACTAGTCCAAACTTCAAAATTTTGTGTGTGTGTTATGTATGTGTCTGTGTAGACTTCAGATGCAAAAGCCTCCAAGTGCCATCTGAAATTTTCTTATAAAATGTGCATCTTTATCAGGCTCCTATGTTTAGGTTCAGTAATTTCACTTTAATGGCAATTGATAGGTCCTGTTCATTGCCATTTAAAACAGGAGCCTGATAAAAATGCTCACTTTATAAGAACATTTTAGATGACACTTAGAGGCTTTTGCATCTGAAGTCATCATCCTTTAAGTTCAACTGATAATGCTTTATAATACATCAATTGTGTTGATGCAAATATCTTGGTAGGCCAGTAAACAAACAACAAAAAAGGGTTTGTTTGTGTTAAGGTCTTAATACTATGGCTTGCAATGAGCCGTCTTATTGGACACTGAGGAGAAAAGCCAAGGAGAAGGTGGATCAACAACTGCAGACAATAAATGCAACAACTTCAGGGACGGAGTTGAGTTGCATTCACAGTGACTCACGTAACATCTGTCCATGTCAAATCGATGATGAAGACACATTTATGGACTGTCTTTCTCAGATTGACGAGACTGAAGCCATCAATATGGCAAGTGTTCTTGATGACAGTGAATCAGACCCCGAGTCAGAGTCTGAAACCGATCCAACTTCCCTAGAAGAAGATTTGGCAACCTGGGCTACTGAAAACAAAATCTCACACGTGGCATTAAATTCATTACTAAACATACTACGTCAACATAGTTTGAATCTGCCAAAAGACTCAAGAACGTTGCTAGGAACGGTGCGTGGGAACCCTCAAATACAACACAAAGCTGGTGGCCAGTATTACCATTTTGGAGTACTAAATTCAATCACAGAGGTGCTACATCAGAATGTCAAGATTCTGAGCAACATTCACACATTGGAGCTTCAGGTCAACATCGATGGTCTGCCCCTCTACAAGAGTTCGTCAACACAGTTCTGGCCCATTCTTGGAACACTGCAAAATATCCAACAAGAAGAACCAGTGACAATAGCTTTATTTTGTGGCACAGGTAAACCTACCTCACTGACCGAGTATCTCGAAGACTTCATCACGGAAGTAAATGAATTGGGTAATGGATTTGAGTTTGAAGGAGTGAGGTTAGCTTTACAACTTTCTTCGATGGTTTGCGACGCACCTGCTCGTGCATTCCTAAAAAACATCAAAGGTCACACAGGCTATCATGGATGTGAAAAATGCACACAGGATGGAGTGTACCTGGAAAACAGGATGACATTTCCAAGAAGCGACATGCCTCTAAGAACCAATGAGAGCTTCAGAAACAAGACCGATTCTGATCACCATCATGGCACGTCACCCCTTGAACAAACTTCCCTGGATATGGTCTCTGGCATCCCCCTCGATTACATGCACCTCGTGTGCCTCGGAATCATGAGAAGACTTCTCCACTTGTGGTTGAAGATGGGTCCTCTCACTTGTAGGCTGTCGGGATTTCAAATAAACACATTAACAGAAAGGTTAGTGAGTGCTCAGAGAAGCGTGCCCATGGAGTTCGCAAGGAAACCAAGGGCACTGAGGGAAATTGACAGGTGGAAGGCAACAGAGTTCAGGCAGTTTTTACTGTATACCAGACCTGTTATGTTGAAAGATCTCCTTACCACAGAGGTGTACAAAAACTTCTTGCTGCTTTTTGTGGGAATCTTCATCCTGTGCAACAACAGTCTGATGGAAGATTACTGTGATTATGCCAATGACATACTGGTTCTCTTCGTCAATCACTTCGGTCAACTGTATGGGCCACAATTCCTGTCCTATAATGCACACTGCCTTGTACATCTTGCAGATGAAGCAAAAAAGCATGGCGTGCTAGACAACTTCAGTGCTTTCAAGTATGAGAATCACCTGAACAAACTCTAAAGGCTTCTGAGGAAACCAACATGCCCTCTGAGTCAAATAATAAAAAGATTCTCAGAGATGCAAAGAAGCTGCAAAAAACCTCACAAAACCAGGCCGCATCTGCTCAAAAAACAGCATGCAACTGGTCCTCTACCTGCATCCTTTCATGAAGCGACACAGTATAAAGAGTTAAGGACAAGCCCTTACGCTCTTAAACTGGACTGGGCAAACAGTCACGTTTACATCGGCGGTAAAGTTGCAAAGCTGCAAAATATCATTTCATTCAGGGATGAAATTTATGTAGCTTACAGCACCTTCAACCATCAGGAATCTTTTTTTGACTATCCCCTACCATCCTCTACACTCGGCATTTATTTAGTTGACGATCTCTCAACCACCGTCGAGTTCTGCAAATTTGAGGAAATAGAGAACAAAATTTTTCTTGTCCCACATCAACATCATTTTGTTGCAATTCCACTTTTACATACAGATTAATTCTTTATCAGCACTTTTTGTTCCATAGTTTATGCATTTGAATTACATAGTTGAATTTATCCAAGTTAATACACAATATGGGTTTCAGGCTGGCAGTTCTCTTATATATATATATAAAAAAAAAAAATGTACCTAATAGTGGAGTTTGAGGGAGAAGGGACGACTGGACCAGTTGCCAAGTCCTGGTATGCTGACGGATACTCCCGGTGGCCACCATATAAAGACATTGACAGGCTGTTAAAGAGTGTTAAAATCATGGAGACACCACAGCCAGAGAAGGGGTGGACCCGGCATAAAACAAGAATCCTGCACGAGTCAGGTAAGAGTAAATTATACTGTAAATTAAACATGATCTTACCCAGCATACCTGCATTTCATTTTTCAGAATCTTTGTACATTTATCTATACTGTAAAATGTGGTCTCACATAAAGCTTTAATAAACAAAACTGAAACCTTACCTGTATTTCATTTTTCAGCATCTTTTCAAAATGTAGCCAACAACTGGAAGAAGGCCAGCTATACATCCGACATAAATTCAGAACCCGAAATTGCTGGAAAAAGGATTCCAAAGTAAGTCCTCACAAAAGACAAAGAAATGTTTTAACACATGTAAATGCCATATACTTTCATTTCAACCAACTTTACCATAGTTCAACTGAATATTTAAATAATTGAATAGCAGCTTCAGTATGATTGTTACAGGTTTTAAAGTGTTTCTGCCATCAAGTACTCACCCTCAAGTCGTTTCAAACCTGCAAGACTTTCATTCATCTTCTGAACACAAATTATGTTGACGTCTACGCTCAGACATCAACGCAACTACCCCCTCAAGGACCAGAAAGGTAGTAAAGACATTGTTAAAAATATAACATCACAAGTCCATGTGACTATAGTGGTTCAACCACAATTTTATGAAGCGATGAGAACCCTTTTTCTGAGCAAGAAACAACAACAACAACAACAAAAATTGTTGAAAATAATTCAACAATTTCCTCTACCATGTCAGATTCCATCACGCATGCACAAGAGCACCACGATGTACAGGTATGTGCGTGGTGCTGAAGCAGGAGCCGGCGTTTTGACACAGAACCCGCTGCATTTGTGCTGCGTTTACCAAAAAGAGGTGGTAGTGGCATTGCTGTCTACGGGGGGTCAGAAAGTTACTGGATGTCATCAAAAATATTTTCATTTGTGTTCTGAAGATGAACGAAGGTCTTATTGTAAATTATGAAAATTATTATTTTTGGGTGAACTATCCCTTTAAGGAGAAATAAAGCATAAAATGTTTTTAGTCCATTTATATGAGTATTTGCTACATCACACAAGGGGCAATTACTGTGTGCAGTTGTACTTTTTTCTTTGTGTTCCTAGAAAGAAACTGTGCTCCAACCACATCTACTCATCGGATGATGAGGCACCAGAACAACCACCTCTTAAAAAAAGAAAAACTGCAGACAAAGAAAGTGTTCCACCAGCACCAAAACCTCCATCAATTCCAAAACGCACAAAGAAAAAAGGTAATGGAAAATAAATGTAAAAACATGTAAAACATGGTAATAAAATGAATGCTATGAATAACAATACACATTACATTTAAACTCCAATTTTAATTTTTTTTCCCCCCTGGTGAAAGAAATGCATAAATGAAGAAAGCCAAACTATTAAATGTCATGGATGTATATTTGAGTAATCCATGATTTTTTGTGTGTGTGTGCGTCAAAATTAATTTTTTTTTTCAAAACGTTATTTTTACAGAGATCGGTAGTATATTAGTAAAATCTTATGTGTTGATGACAATTAAAAAAAAATTCATGATCCTGTTACAATGGTGTACGTGCTGAAGAGAAGATACTTAAATGGATTTCCACACACAGGGTATTTACTGAAGAACGCAGGAGAATACACACTTTACACACATTAACCATCTAACATAACATTAAGAACGGACAAGGAGTGAAGGGAGTGAGTCCAATATAAAGGCAGTGCAGATGAGAGAGTACAGGTGACGATGATCTGTGATGATGGGGAGATGACGAGGGAAGTGAGTGCAGGTGTGGAGAACAGGAGGATCATGGGATTTGGAGTTCTGGGGACAAGGGATCCGTGACAGATCCATGACATTCAATATTTTTGCTTTCATCACCATTTGTTTTTCTTTCTTCAACATTTTTTTTCAACATCAAAAAATTGATCTATGTAATTCTCAAATTTGGTTGATTTACACAGAACGGCCCAGTATGAAATAAGTAAGATTAAAAGTGCATAACAGCCAGAATACAAAAACAAAATTTCCCTTTTATCAGGTCCTGTTGTGCAACCTCAGGTTTTGCAGAGCAGAGCTGTAAACTCTTTAAGCAACTGTAAGTCTGAAGATCTCTTATCTTAAATCATTTTAATTGTTCTATCCAAATCTACAATTATTATTTAAAGCTACAACTATGTCAGCGGTTCTTAATCCTGTTCGTCACATTTTGTATATCTCTTATCACTTCAGACATTTGTGCTATTCGACCGTGGATTTCACAGGATCCACCATGATTCCAGTTCGAAGGGAGCATATATTTTCCATTCAAAGGACATTAAAGTGCATAAGACATCCCTTTAAATTGTATTTATTCATAGAGTTATATTACGTCACACTTCTCTAGTTTCATCAGGCAGTGGCGTTGCGCAAATCCTTGAATGAATGTTCCTAATTGAACTAAACCTTAACAGATTTCCTGTGCAGGAAAAGAATTAAGAACCGCTGAATTAAATAACTGTTGAAACATACAGATGCAGAACTGTAGCTATCAAAATGAACATCACTAATGACCCCCCGACTGTCAACAGCATTTGTTAATCAGCAACAAAGTGATATGGAAGACCAACAGCAGACCTGGTGTGAGAGTCTCCCCAGCTTTCAAGGTAAATTATTAGTTGTATCTGGCTGGTGGGAATGCTCAAATGAAGTCAAACATGTGATCCAATTAATGGGTTATTTTAACTTTTGTGAATTGTGTCATTCCTAACCCATAAACTATTTTTTATTTTTCTGTGAGAGCGTGCACACACTTATTTCAGACAACGCGCAAATACAGAGTTCTCTATCAAGTCTTGCGTAGCAGTAATATTGGAGTGGAGGCTATCAATACATAGAGAAACTTCATATGCATTACTTTTACAATTATGTTTATCATCTTTAAAGTGTGTAAGTTATGGGGAAATGCCCTATTGATGGAGGAACAGTAACCTCACAATTACATGTGCAACTTACACAATCCACCTTTTGCAGCTCCAGTGCGTGTTTCTCAGCCAGACCATCACGGAGCCGGTTGGAGTATTGATCCACCTAACACACAAGGTACAAGAGCACAATCAGGGATGAGGAAATCAGAAACACATTCACAGCATTTAAACAATCTAAAACTAAATAACATATTTTGCGTTCAAACCATAGAGCACACCTTTTCTGTCTTGAGACCCTCAGGGGACCACCTTGGAAGAACGCAGAGTAAGATAAATGCACATAAATTCACTTAAGTAAATTTTACACCCAAATAGAATCAAGTTAATGAAAAAAAAAAAAAAAAAAAAAAACACAGTTCAAATTGCAATTGCAATGTACTGTTAATTTGCAAATGTAATAAATGCAACTTACCCACTCCAATTTTCTCAGCGACTGTGGGCATCTCTCAGGCAGACCATCACGGAGCCGGCTGGAGTGTTCATCCACCTAACACACAAGGTACAAGAGCATTAATTACAATAAGGAGGAGGAAACAAGAGAAGCTATTTAGAGCACTTTACAGAATTTTAAACAGCATAATATTAGATCTTTTCAATCCATAGAGCACACCTTTTCTGTCCTGAGACCCTCAGGGGACCACCGAGGAAGAACACAGAGTAAGTTACATTTGATCACTATTACAGAGTTGTAATAAAGCAATAAGCCCCAAGAAGCTGTGGTTTTCAGTGAATTTATAACAGCTAAGGAGATGCACACCAGTAATGTTTTTTTTCTAGTGTACATTTATAAAAGCTACTTAAATATCCTAATTGAACTAGGATATAAGTTATGAGATATATAACTAAGGCCTAATCCTGGCTTAGCCTAAGCCCTGTCTGTGAAACCGGGCCTATATCACGGATCATATCGAATCATATCACCGATACATATCATCGCGTTTTATATCGCAATCGTGATATAACGATGTATCGTTACACCCCTATTTTTAACTGTTAATGCGTTTGTTGAGTTAATTTTAATTTTCTTCACACACACAGCAAGATTTGCCGTCTAAACACTTTTTTCCAGCCCGTTTTGATTGAGAACATATAAACTGTCCTGAATATCAGCAGTTTCTAAACAATCAGCTGATAACAGAAATAATTGCTTGTATTGGCTGATACATCGGTGTATCTCTAGTTGTAATTCATGTAATTCTTTGGTTTTATTCTTTCCTAAAATTTCAATTAGCAACACATTTTTCTGTGCGTTTACTTGTGTTGATAAGCAAATCTTACCTTCTCCACCTTTCTCAGCGACTGTGGGCATCCCTCAGGCAGACCATCACGGAGCCGGCTATGGTGTTGATCCACCTAACACACAAGGTACAAGAGCATTAATTACAATAGAATAGGGAGGAAGAAACCAAAAACATTTCAACTTCAACAAAATCTAAAACTGTTTATTACATTATCTTTTCAAATCCACAGAGCACACCTTTTCTGTCCTGAGACCCTCAGGTGATTGTGACCACCAAGGAAGAACACAGAGTAAGAAAAAAAATAATGAAAATAAATAAAACAAAAGAAGAAACAACAGCACACTCAAGTTCACTTGTGCATTCACATCATTTTGTGCAGATATATAATACAACCAGAAAGTATTCTCAGTTACAGCCTTATTCCAAAAAGGATTAAATACATTTTTTCCCCTCAAAAATTCTACAAACAAGTGACAACATGAAAGAAGTTTGTTTGAAATCTTTGCAAATTTATTTAAAAAACAAACAAACAAAAAAACATGTGCTTAAGTATAGAGGGTATGCACCAACGTCACTTTCCCGCCGGAACGCGCTCCCTCAGCTGGACTGAGTGGCAAAAGGACCTTCTGCGTGACTGGATTTAACAGAGGAAACTCCGAAAACTCAAGTAAAACTAACGATTACACTAAAGGTTGGGCTTGAAAGTGTTCCTTACAACTTGTCAAATAAACCTAATCCATGGATATTGACATGCAGCCAGAAGTCGTGTTTCAGGACATTTATATGTGCCTGATTTATTTTTAATACCGTATATATTCAAAACTGTAATGCAGAATATTTAAGACAATATTGGCTGAATAGACGGCAATACTGAGCTAAACTGCAAACTGTTTGCTCTCTCTCTCTTCACCGTTCCCACATCTCAGACCTCAAATACATAAAATATTCCCCTTTAAAAGACATTAGTTTTTAAAGTAAGCGTAAAGGAAACAATGTACAGTACTTATTGAAACCACCAAGTACCCTTGTAAGACCCCACCCCCTCACCTCCATAAAAACACTTTCTCATTGGATCTATGCAAATCCCATAATTGACCTATTTTAATCTCAAAAAGGTGAGTTGTCACTGAAAGGTGAGGAGTTTGCATCCATGTTTGATGGGTGAACTTGCGCTTCAATTAGTCTCGTCACGTCAAAAGTGATAATACTTTTCAGTTTTATGGACGTCGCCATCTTTAATGTTATGTTGGTCACTGTTGTTATGGTTACTAGTAAGAGAATATGGGCTTGACTCTCGTTGGACGTTCATACAGACGCTACTGTGTTCCAGACGCTACTGTAAGTTGCTGTGTGAACGAGACTTTAAGACTGACACCTGTAAGTAAATGCGATTGTCAATCCCAAAAACTGACAGTGAGAACGTGGCCTTAGTCAGGGAGGTGACCAAGAACCCAGTGGTCACTCTGACAGAGCTCCAGCATTTCTCTGGTGGAGCTTGAGAGGTCCTGCAAAGATGAATGAAACTGCCCAAAAATAGGTGTGCCAAGCTTACCGCATCATACTCAAAAAGACTTGAGGCTGTAATTGGTGCCAAAGGTGCTATAACAAAGTAGTGAGCAAAGGCTGTGTATACTTATGTACATGAGATTTGTTTTAATTTTTTTATTTTTAATATATTTGAAAAGATTTCAAACAAACTTCTTTCACATTGTCATGGTGGGGTATTGTGTTAATCACTTTTGGAATAAGGCTGTAACACAAAATGTGGAAAAAGTGAAGCGCTGTGAATACTTTCTGGATGTCCTGTAAGTCGTAATTAGGGATGTCAATTTACACAAATACCCAATACTGATCATTTAAATGAACTGATAGATTAATCATTAGCATTAATACTGTGATATGCGTTTACTGCAGTGGCATATAGCCAACAGCATGACAGGGAGTGCACATGCCGCTTTTTAATCTAAATAAAGGGCTAATAGGATTGTAAAATGAGTTGATGTGATTGATCATTTATTAAATCACTTATTTTAATAATCAAATATAACTACTAATACAACGCGTCACGAACGCTGCCTCAGATGCTTGATTGTCAGAATGTGAGCTGAAAACAGTAACAAAACTCAATGAATTCACAATGATTTATTAAAGGGTTAGTTCACCCAAAAATGAAGTTTCTGTCATCAAGTACTCACCCTCATGTCAGCCGAAACCCATAAGACCTTCGTTCATCTTCAGAACACAAATTAAGATATTGTTGATGAAATCCATTGGTTCCTGAACCACACATAGGCAGCAACATCATTGCACCTTTTGATGTCTGTAGTCAAGGTAGTCAAGACATAGTTAAAATAGTCAACCTGACTACAGTGGTTCAACCTTAATGTTATGAAGCGATACGAATACTTTTTGAGCGCAAAACGAAAATAAAAACAGTACTGGCTGAAGCTGTACACGTGAGCACAACGATGGATGCGTGTGATGCTGACACAGGATTCAGCCAATACTGAGCTGGTGTTCGGACATAAACATGGAAGACTGCACTACATCAACTCCATATGACAACAGTTCAAATTGTTAAATAAAGTCACTATTTTTGTTTTGGTTTTGCGCACAAAAAGTATTCTTGTCCCTTCATAACATTAAAGGGTTAGTTCACCAAAAATGAAAATTTTGTCATGAATTACTCCCACTTATGTCGTTCCACACCCGTAAGACCTTCATTAATCTTCAGAACAGAAATTAAGATATTTTAGTTGAAATCCGATGGCTCCGTGAGGCCTCCATAGGGAGTAATGTCACTTCCTCTGTCAAGATCCATAAAGGCACTAAAACACATCTAAATCAGTTCATGTGAGTACAGTGGTTTAATATTAATATTATAAAACGACGAGAATATTTTTGGTGCGCCAAAAAATAAATAAATAACTTATATAGTGATGGTCGATTTCAAAACACTGCTTCATGAATCATCGGAGCGTTATGAATCTGTGTCTCGAATCTGCAGTTCGGAGCGCCAAAGTCACGTGATTTCAGCAGTTTGGCGGGTTTGAACCGCGATCCGAATCATGATTCGATACAAAAGATTCATAACGCTCCAAAGCTTCCTGAAGCAGTGTTTTGAAATCGGCCATCACTAAATAAGTCTTTTTTTTTTTTTTTTTTGCCGCACCAAAAATATTCTCGTCATTTTATAATATTAATATTGAACCACTGTACTCACATGAACTGATATAGATGTGTTTTTAGTACCTTTATGGATCTTGAGAGAGGAAGTGACATTACTCCCTATGGAGGCCTCACGGAGACATCGGATTTCAACTAAAATATCTTAATTTGTGTTCTGAAGATGAATGAAGGTCTTACGGGTGTGGAACGACATGAGGGTGAGTAATTAATGACAGAATTTCCACTTTTGGGTGAACTAACCCTTTAAGGTTGAAGCACTGTAGTCGTATTGACTACAGAATAGGGATGTCTCACGATTTTCGAAT
Organism: Chanodichthys erythropterus; assembly: GCF_024489055.1. Classification (NCBI taxonomy): domain Eukaryota; kingdom Metazoa; phylum Chordata; class Actinopteri; order Cypriniformes; family Xenocyprididae; genus Chanodichthys; species Chanodichthys erythropterus. The sequence goes on from NC_090223.1 coordinate 61,640,559, forward strand.
AATCGATTTGTTCATTTAATTATAGAATATTGAACAGGTTGTGCGATTTTCATCTTTAAAAATTCCTCAATGGTGATACGTTCATGTAAACAGAGGGTGGCGCGTGCTGCCAATAACGCACCTACAAGCTGTCAATCACGTTGTCTTACACACAAACTGTAGACTAGCGTGGCACGTAACAGAGACGTTAAAATCAATGTTCACACAAGTGCTGTGATTCAGGCTGTTCACAAGGCCTGTTCTGTTATAACGCGTTTAGTCATTAGTTAATCATTCTATGGCTTAGGTTAAGACAGCCTATTCCCCAATGAATTGTCTCTTTCCCTCCCTCTGTGTGTAGTGTATTATAGTAGGCCTACATGCATGTGTGTATGCAGGGGAGGGGTGCGATTTTCGAATAATATTTGAATAATTCCCAGTGATCTTCAAATATTATTTTTGTTTGAAATGCCCATCCCTACTACAGAAACCCCCAGATTTCATCAAAAAAATTTTAATTTGTGTTGCGAAGATGAACAAAGGACTTACAGGTGTAAATTTTATTTTTGGGTGAAGTAACCCTTTAAAGAGGAAAAGATGATCACGTTCTCTCTCACACTTTGCGCCTGTACAGAGATCTGTCATGCCATATCAAGGAGCGTAAAAATGGACGTTTTTGTTTGAATTTTGAGAATGGACAGGGGTACGTTCAGTACACCATGAGTATCACAGTACGTACCGTACCCTAGACCAGACCAAAGCTGCAGGGGGGGCCAGGAATAAATCACACTCAAATATGGACTACAACACATCCCCAGTGTGAAAACTACATTAGAGTCCTTAATGTACTCATAAAAACCCTGATTTACTGACTGGAGATTGTTGGTAATGCCAGTGTAATAATGAATAAATGAACCATACTGTTATAATAAGAAGTGAACCAAAATCTGTGTTATGCTTTTCTGTTAAAATATTAGTGTTTGTTAACTTGTGTTGGTAACAAGCAAATCTTACCTGCTCCACCTTTCTCAGCGACACTGGGCATCTCTCAGGCAGGCCATCACGGAGCCGGCTATGGTGTTGATCCACCCAACACACAAGGTACAAGAGCATTAATTAGGCCTGAGGAAATCAAACACATTCACAACATTTAAACAATCTAATGCTTATAATTACATCTGTTCAATCCATAGAGCACACCTTTTCTGTCCTGAGACCCTCAGGTGACCACCAAGGAAGAGAACAGAGTATGTTACCTACAAAGTATTTTTGTACATATATTGTTTTATGCTATCATGAAAACTTAAAGTAAGCTGAGGCTGATAGTTTTTACTTTCCAACTCCACCATTTTCAGCTCCAGTGTGTCTCTTAAAGGGTTCGTTCACCCCAAAATGAGATTTGTCATTTATTACTCACCCTCATGTTGTTCCACACCAGTAAGACCTTCGTTCAGAACACAAATTAAGATATTTTTGATAAAATTTGAGAGATGTCAGTTCCTCCATTGATGGTCTTTGCATCTGACACTTTAACTCTTCAAAACGATCATAAAGGGCCCATTTACATCTGGTCACTTCATGCGTTTTTACAGATTGGACGATTTAATTTACTCTTGGCCACATAAATGTGTCACCGCAAAACGGATATAAATCCGATCTTCAATTCCCATGCTATATGCATATTTAATGTATTATACGTCAATGAAAGAAAAATATATGAGCTGCATTTTATTGATCATCAGCAAGCTAATTTCAGAATCAAAGGCCGCAATAGGAGACAGAGCGGCATCAGCACTGGTAAGATCAATGATCAATGTTTACATGTGAGTAAAAACCTAAATTGAATCTGTTCATCATATAAAGCAATCAAGTCTTCAGACTGATAACTAATCCATATGAATTTTTCTGATCTCTTTATAAACTTTCTGAAGAGTCAAAGTGTTCATTGCAAAGGCAGTATGAAGGAACTGACAGCCCTCGGATTTCATCAACAATATCTTAATTTGTGTTCTGAAGATGAACAAAGGTCTTACGGGTTTGGACGTCATGAGGGTGAGTAATTGAGGACATGATTTTCATTTTTGGGTGAACTAAACCTTTCACCAATCCAGGTAAAAGAGTGAAACAAACAAACAAACAAAAAATGTATTAAGAGTGGGGGTCATTTCATGAAAATGTCACATTATTTAGAGTGAAATGTAACCCAGATATGTTCTTGGTAACATCCACCAAGTCAGAGGCACACGTGACAATGAAAACATTGTCACAAAACATTGAAAACCTCACAGTAAATTTTTACTTATAGGTACTTCTGGTGTGAGACAGGAAAATCCAGTCTTGCGTCTGGTTCCAAATCAATGTACATGTAAGTTATTCGTTATTCATCAACTTAAAAAAAAAAAAAAAAAAAAAAAAAAATTAAAATGCATTATTTTATTAATTAAAACTACATGCCAAATTAAATGTTCTTCTGTACTGCAGCTGTAGAAAGGGCCATTCTAGAAACACTAGAGAAAATGGACATGAAGATCAACCACCTGACTTCACTGGTCCAGTCTCTAGTGGGAAACAGGCGCTTTTTACCCCCAGTGGCAGTGCAAAATGATGAGGAAGATGGCATCTTTCCTCTTGCATCCACTGAGGATCTAGACCGGCTGGAGCAAAGTCTGTCAGACAGAGGTTTTATGCAGAGAATGGTAAGAAATGGAATTGTCAACCTACAACTACTAAAGAAATGTAGTGTGTGTGTTTATATGCTACTTGCCAAAAGTTTGAAATCAAGATTGAAAACTAATTAATAAATTAAAATTCTGTAATTTACTCACCCTCATGCCGTTCCACACCTGTAAGACCTTCATTAATCTTCAGAACACAAATAAAAATATTTTTGTTGAAATCCGATGGCTCAGTGAGGCCTTCATAGCAATGACATTTCCTCTCTCAAGATCCATTAATGTACTAAAAACATATTTAAATCAGTTCATGTGAGTACAGTGGCTCAATATTAATATTATAAAGCGACAAGAATATTTTTGGAGCACCAAAAAAAAAAAAAAAAAAAAAAAAAAACGACTTATTTAGTGATGGCCGATTTCAAACACTGCTTCAGGAAGCATCGGAGCGTTTTGAATCTTTTGTGTCGAATCATGATTCGGATCGTGCGTCAAACTACCAAACTGCTGAAATCACGTGACTTTGGCGCTCCGAACTGCTGATTTAATACTCTGCTTCATTTGTGCTCTGAATCTTCCTGAAGCAGTGTTTTGAAATCGTCCATCACTAAATAAGTCGTTATTTTGTCGCACCAAAAATATTCTCGTGGCTTTATAATATTAATATTGAAGCACTGTACTCACATGAACTGATTTAAATATGTTTTTACTACATTAATGGATCTTGAGAGAGGAAATGTCATTGCTGGCTATACAGGCCTCACAGAGTAATCGGATTTCAACAAAAATATCTTAATTTGTGTTCTGAAGATTAATGAAGGACTTACGGGTGTGGAACGACATGACGGAGAGTAATACATGACAGGATTTTCATTTCTGGGTAAACTAACCCTTTAACAGTTAAAGGAACACTCCACTTTTTTTTGAAAATAGGCTCATTTTCCAACTCTCCTAGAGTTAAACAGTTGAGTTTTACCGTTTTCGAATCCATTTCATGACATTACGCAGCGCCTGTGACCTGTGGATTTGAAAACGGTAAGTTTAGGGGAGTTGGAAAATGAGCCTTTTTTCAAAAAAAGTGTTCCTTTAAATATTATTTCTATTTTAAATAATTTTTCTATTTGAATATTTTGTAAATTTCATTTATTCTGATCAAACCTTGATTTTCAACATCATTACTCCAATCTTCAGTGTCACATGACATTCTCATAAGCCGTTTTTATGCTTGGATATTAGCAGTTACTATTGGTGATCAATTATTGATTATGGTTCTTATTATCTACATTAAAATAGTTTTTTCCACTTCATGTTTGAGGAAACAGTGATTCTTTTTTAGGATTCTTTGATGAACAAAGTTCAAATGAACAGCATTTATTTGAAATGTAAATCTTCTGAAATGTTATAAATGTGTTTGTCATTTTTGATTTTGCTTATTAAAATTGTTACTCACCATAAACCAGGGGTCTCCAAACTCAGTCCTGGAGGGCCACTATCCTGCAAAGTTTAGCTCTAGCTTGCCTCAACACACCTGCCTCAAAGTTTCCTTCCAGCCTAATTAGAGCTTGATGGGCTGGTTCAGGTGTTTAATTGGGGTTTGAGCTAAACTCTGCAGGACAGTGGCCCTCCAGGACCAAGTTTGCCCATTCCTGCCCTAAACTTTTGAAAGGTAGTTTATCACAGTTTCCACAAAACTATGAAGCAGCACAACTTTCAACATTAATAATAATCAGAAATGTTTCTTGAGCAGAAAATCAGCATATTAGACTGATTTCTGAAGGATCATGTGCTGCTGAAAATTCAGCTTTGCAAAGCAAGAATTGCTTTTCAAAATAGTAAACAGTTCATATGAATATTACAAAAATGTTTGCTGTTGGATTAAATTTTGTATCAAATCAATGCAATCGGTGAACATGAACAGACTTTCAAAAACATTACATAAGATTAATTAATTCCAAACATTTGACGGGTACTAGTGTTTAGTACAGTACAGAAGAGGTCCATTTCTTTGCTAAAACGTATTTAAATGTACCTGTTGAAGGTGAACAGATTATCCATCAGCGGCGGGCCAAATATGAAGAAGACCATCTGGAGAATCTGCTCCAAGGTCTTCAGCACCAACGTCGCCCGCCAACTGAACTGGTGTGGGAGAGGTGACAAGCGGGGGATAAGGAGGACAAACGTCGGGTCACTGTTAACCGGTACGTTACGTTGTATGCATTAGATCCAATAGGCGGGAAGTTACAGCGTTAAGTTAAATAAGTACTTGGCAAACATGTTCATGAGTCAAACATAATCAAACATGTGGTAATACCAACAGTAAAGTGCCATTTTAAAAAATAGTTAACAAATATAATGGCTTTGTTTAACGAACCTTGGGTTAACCGATCAGTTTAAGTGTCGTTGCCCAACCACAAAAACGGGCACAACTCGCTCGTTAGGTGATTATCATGATCAACTCAATCAACATAACGTCATTTCAAGGTTATTATATAACCGATCACAGACACCACACGATTAGTATTAAAATATATTTGTTTTATACTTACCTTAAGCACATTTTCCCTCACAACTCGTCAGGACACGTGTCTTCTCCACGCAGCATCACATAGACTCGCGCACATAGCTCGCGCAGGAAGAGACCTCGCTGATACTCTCTCTTTGGCAGATTTATTCGTTTTAAAAAATAAAGTGTTTTTGTTTGTTTGTTTTTTTACATGCAGCTTCAGCCATGAGGAATCCCGTCCTGCCGTCACCAACAGAAGCAGAGGCGGAAAAATATATAAAAGATTTCCTCCGCTTGGCTCCAGGGAGGGAGTGATTGTTTATTTAATTTTATTCTTAATTTATTTAATTGTTTATTGTTTTGTTTGAATATGCCGTTATGTTAATATAGTTTTTAGAATTAATTAAAAGTTGTAATCAATATAATACGTTTTTTTGCCTAATAAATATTTTTAAAACCATCAACAAATGCGTGTTTTATTGTAGGTTCAGAACAGCGTGGTTATTTAATCATGTGAGGATGTGGCTGGATTTTATGGGGGTTCATTTTATTAATGGGAGGAATCATATCTTAAAACGATGTCTGGGCTACATAAATCAGATGTCTTGCAGACGTATAAACATCTGATAAACGTCTGTAAAAGAGCGGATTGCCGACGTTCTAAATTATTAACGTCATATAGACATCGCCTAGACGTCGTTCTAACAGCTGGCAGGGACGTCTCGGCGACGTATTGCAGATGAGCAAACGCTCTAAAATATACGTCTTCCAGACGAAAATGACGACGTCGCACAGATGTCTGCACGACGTACGTGTGCTATCTGGGTAAGTAATAAATGACAGAATTTAGATTTTTGGGTGAACTGACCCTTTAATTACAAGTAACCAGCCCTAAACCAAACCCTAACTCTTGCTCTACAGGTTTATCTGCCTTATCTGCTGATTTCACAGAGTTTGTGCTGCTGTTTAATAATAATTTGGAAATTCATTCAGCATGAGCAAACCTTAATTAAACCATTTCATGATCAATTAAAAAGGAATTTATACCTGAATGATATTATGCTGGAATGAATGGATTCTGTAATATTATCTGTAAGATTATACTTCTGTATATTCTCTATTTCTGTAGAGCTGGACATTTTAATAAGGATCAAATGACTGAGTTCAGCTGTGAGAATAAAACCAACATGTTTGTTCCTCAGTATCTTCATGTTTCACTCTGAATGTTTCTTCAATCTTTATTTCTTCAAACTCCTCTTTAATAAACTCACTCTTCATGTCTTCACTCTCTTCCTCTTTAATTAACTCCATCTTTAAGAAGAGAATAATTAAACAGAGTTAAAAGTCTTCAGAGTTAACGGTCTTCAATTACCTGTTGGACAAAAAAAACACTCAAAACTAACGCTGCAAATTAATAAACTTAATATTTGGATATTTATCATCTACATTTGGTATTTAAAGAATTATAGATTATATTTAAATGATTACACTTTGATGAAAACATGATTAGTTAGTTTGTTAGTGTTTGTTGTCGTTCATGTTCACTGTTTGAGCAGCACGAGTCGTGATTCACTGAATCATTTCTCAAAGTGTTTGATTCAATTGACTCGGAGTTGAAAAGTTCAGTTTCTCCATCATTACTCTCCAGAGACTGAACTCGAGTTCACGATAAACTGATTTATGAATTATAGAGAGAGAAATGAGACGCAGGTTTACTGTTTTTCATCAGTGGATATGAGTTTTACTCACACAAATATCCTTCATTACAGTTAGATAAAGAATCACAATGTTACATTAGATAGTAAATTAACTCATTTCACATCGCTGGTAAAACTATTAAAACTGTTTCTGTCGATTAAAACAGATTAAATTATTAAAACAAACCTTTATTCAGCAGAATCACAGCAGATGCAGGAGCGCGGCACAGTCTTATGACGTCATGTCGTCACTCCAAAATAAAAGTCATGCATTGTCTACAATCACAGAAGTGCATAGAAATCCAACTATTTTACCAGATAATTTTTGTATATTAAAATAGTAATATTAAAACAGTGACAAATATGGTACAAACAATGTTTATCAGTGGCGAGCAGTGACTTTTTTAACCGGGTATGCTGGGTGGTGAGTCATGAAAAAATGTGGCCGATGCAGTTTACATTGATTGAACATTCAAAAACGCTTAATGTATACTAAGGCAGTGATATTAACTGACCAAACTCAGTAAACACCATACTAATAAAGTATACTGTGTACAGCAAAGGAGATGAGCCCAGAATATGAACGCAATTCATTTAATTAGCCTACACGTTGCATTTTCCTCCCATAGGAAACAGTTATAAAGAAAAAGCTTTTAACATTGCTTATATAGCCTAGGCTACTGAGTGATATTAAAAGATCAAATTCTACGAAAAACTTTTTTTTTTTCTGTAGCCTATACTATGTTTTCTTAGTATAGTGTTTACTAAGTTTGGTCTTTTAATGTCACTGTCTTAATAATACATTAAGTCACGTTAATTGTTTTCTTAGTGGGAGGAAAATGTTTAATTAAACGTGTTGCGTTCATATTCTGGGCTCATCTGCTTTTCTGTAGTATACTTTATTAGTATGATGTTTAGTAAGTCTGGTTTGGTAATGACACTGTCTTAGTAAATTAAGCCACGTTAAGCATTTTAGAATGTCCCGCACTCTGTGTCTCGCGTTCTCAGTGTTAATTTACTCATTTCCTTGCTCATGACCAATAGCATCACAGCAAAAAGTAATAATATGTTGGACCTTTTACTGAGAGTAGCCTACATTTACCTGTTGAGACGTGCCTTCACAAGCACCTGTAAAGGTGATGATACACACATATATCATTATATATATATATATATATATAAAATTAGGCATGTGACGGTATCAAATTTTCATGTTGCAATTAATTGATGAAGCTTTTATCACGGTATACGGTATTATCACGATATTAAAATAAGTTGCAAAACCATTTTTGTCATAGTTTAACAGGTTTAAGAACTCTTTTTGTAATAAAACAAAAACAACTCTGACTGAAATTTTCAAACAGATTAAAATGCAAAAGAATTAGGCCATAAAGAACAACAGATAACACTTTACTCTATTTAATGCATTAACTAAGATTGAGCAATAGCTACATTTGTTACAGAAAGTGTTATTTTTTGTTAATGTTAGTTTAGAAACACAACTGATCATTGTTAGTTTTATCTCAGGTCCATTAAATAAGTTATTTTGATTTTAGTAATGTTATTAAACAGTAACTAAGAAATTAACATTAATTAATAATAATTAATACTTTATAAGTATTTTTATTGTCAGTTTAGTGATAATGAATTAACATGTTAACTAATGAAGCTGTATGTTTTCAAAGTTTTACTGAACAATAACAAATAATCAGAACATTTCTAATCATTAGGGCATGTTGTAGTCCAGATTAAAATATAAAAATGTTTAGGTTTGAAAATAAATATCCTTTTAAGTCTTTTTTAAGTATTCAGTATTTGGTGCTGTGATGAACAACACTGAGATTACAAAAAAATGAATGGCTGTTTGAAGCATTTTAAAAACTTCACTAGCGCAGTTACTTTGTTTGCACGGTTTCCGTGGTAACCACTGCATGCTGCTGTTCCATCAGCGCCCTCTGCTGTCAGAGAGTGAACGCGCACTTTCATTCAGCTCTTCTCCTTCACTGGTTCCGCCATGTGCTTCTCGTGCACATTGGGCTTGTTTACATCTGAGCGCGTGTCCTTTTGACGCAGAATACAGCGGTATTGTGCATTTTATACGATTGATGGGTAAAGTATTCTTAATTGCCTTATAAAAAATTAATAATTGGTAATAAATTATTATTTACGGTATTCTGAAGTGCCGACGATTACAATATCGTGCATATTCATTATCGCGATTTATCGCATTACCGAATATCGGCACAAGTCTAATATATATATAAACTGTCATAACATGTCATCAAAATAATAGGTAACCTTTTCATTTAATTCATCTCAGAAAAAAAAGAAAAAAGGAAATGGGCTAGAAGATGGCTGCTGAGGAGGAAGAGGGGGTGTTACAGCCAACTACTGAGGGAGCTGGCTGACGAAGATCCCCTTGGCTACAGAAACTGGTTAAGAATGGGGCAAAACACATTCAACTATCTTTTGAGCCTGGTGGAACCATCAATAAGAAGGCAGGACACAATGATGAGGGAGGCAATACCTGTTGGGGAGATTGGCAATTACATTGAGGTAATTGGCCACAGGACAGACCTTCTCCTCTCTGGAATATATATTCCGGGTAAGTAGGCACAGTATTTCAAGGATTGTAGTTGAGACCTGTGATGCACTTTACAAGGCGTTGCAACAGGATTACCTCAAAGTACCATCCACAGAAGAGGAGTGGAAGCACATCTCTACCAGATTTGAGGAAAGGTGGAACTTCCCACATTGCATCGGTGATTTAGATGGCAAGCATGTCAACATCTATCCTCCACCAAATTCAGGGTCTCATTACTATAATTACAAAGGTTTCAATTCAATAGTTCTAATGGCTCTAGTAGATGCAGACCTGAAATTAACATCGATGTAGGGACAAATGGCAGAGTTAGTGACGGGGGAGTTTGGGCCAAGTGTGGGCTGAGCCGGGCATTGGAAGATAACAAACTGAACATACCACCACCAGAAGACCTGCCTGGACGTCAAAGCCCTGTCCCTTATGTTGTCGTGGCAGATGAGGCCTTTGGTTTGAAGCCATGGATGATGAGACCATACCCAAGGACACAACTGGATAACAGCAAGAGAATCTTTAACTACAGGCTCTCTCGTGCACATCGTTACGTTGAGAATGTTTTTGGAATCTTGGCAAACAGATTTAGAGTTTTTCGCCAAGCAATTGCACTGGAGCCGTCCAAGGCTGTAATAATAACAAAGGCAGCATGTGTTCTTCACAATTACTTGAGAACGGAATCCCTTACCCGTTACACTTACACGCCTACCAGTCTGGTGGATCAGGAGGACACAGAAACAGGTCAACTTATTCAAGGATCTTGGAGGGAAGAACCTGAATGTATGTGCCCTATTGCAGCTTCCTCAGACAGAAATTCAAACAAGTGAGAGAAGAGTACTGCAGCTACTTCAACACAAATGGAGCAGTAAGCTGGCAAGAGAATGCAATGTCTTGACTGCCATAACCTCTACCCATTACCATAACCTTTACCCAAACATCTACCCATTTATTTAATATGTAGAATACAAAAAGATGATAATAAATGAAATGCTACAATCAAATACATTTTGTTTTGTTTTTTATTTTCAGTTCAGCCACCTTGGCATATGCAAAATATAAAATACACAATGAAAAATTAAATTACTATCAAATTAAATAAATTATATTACAGATTAAAATAAGTTACATTACAGAGTAATATACATACTAGTCCTCATCTTGGACAGCATGAGCCAACTCAATTATCTTCCTTTTCAGCTTCTTCGCCTTGTTGTCTGGCAGGCTTTCTAGACAACTTTCGAGGTAATGTAAAAACCCAGTGTGTTGTGAGGAGGCCTTTCTTTTCAGGAAACCCATTGCATACTGCATGGCCTCTGTAGCTTTATCTATTTTTTGCTTTTTGGGCTCAGACACAGCCTTGTAGGGATGGAGTTAAGGTGGAGTTGTAGGACTGGATGTGTATGTGGAGGTGGAAGTGGAAGTGGAAGGAGAAGATGTGATGATCTCTGAGCACTGGGATGTTGAGAGAGCCAAAACTGTTGTAAAGTTGTCAGAACTTTCTTCAGGGGTGCAGGTGTCACGGAGAAAGGACATGATGTGGTAATACTTCCACTTGGGGAGGTAAACATCTTCAGCTCCGACCCCCGATTTGCTGCTCTTCAGCACCATGCTGTGCTCCCTTGCAAATACAGTGCGAAGGTTTTTAAATTTCCTCTTGATATCTTCCTCTGAGAACAACAGAAAAAGAGACACAATAACATGATAATGAAACATATAAATACTCTATAGGTGATATTACAGTTCATATTATGAAGCAATGTGGAATCAACAGTCATAAACACAAGTTAAGACTGCCCTAGAGAAAATGTACTTTTTTTTCTTCCGAGCACAGTGATTGATCAGAAATTATTCTGATCTGGTCTTAAACCTTTGTCTATGACTGTAATACTGTAAAACAATGTTGCTGATAAATACCGCTACTACCTTACTACAACAACTTTATTGCTTAAAAAGTTTAAAAAAATATGCATAAAGTAATTTTCACAACAGGACATACCAGTTATAACTTGTTTCTCATCTGACAGCTGCTGACAGAGAGTTTGGAAGTCCTTGGTTTTAAGGTCCCGGTGTTTATACAGCTTTGCCTTTGGGTTCCACAAGTAGTCCTGCTCTGTATATGCACAAGGACAGCCAATACAAGAGTAATGCAAGACAAACACTATTCCAACTTAAAATAATAATAATAATAATAATAATAACAACTGAGAAACACCTCATTTATTACAAGTCAGTGGTTCTCAAACTTTTTAGAGTGGCATCCCCCGAGGCATTTAACAACCTACTTAGGCTGTTATACCTTTTCCACAAAGGGACAATATTTACCCCCTTAAATAAATTTTTCCAGTGCATTTTTTACCTTTATTGATTTTTTTATTTAAAGCATTATTTATGAGAGAGAAATATGCAATGATAGTAAAACAAAGTGATACTTTAAAATATTAAATTAAAACCACCAGTAGGTGTCGGCAAGTCACTGTCTTTTTGAGTGAGCCATTCATTCAGTAACGAAGCAACTGGCTTTATTTATGAATGAATCAGTGAATCATTTACTCTCATGATTCACGATTCAAAGCCGCAGCTGACACCTCACGTAACGTTAAGATACCCAGTTTGAAAACCACTGTTACAAGTGAATTACAGACAAGTCAGGGAACTATGTAGCAAAATCACCTCAGGTTAACTAAATCCCATAGAAAGCCTATGGAGCGGTGATTAGCTAACAGCATTACGTTAACTAAAACCAGCCTAAATTACAGCCTGGACACATTAAATTAGACATCTGTTGATATTTTAAGCATTAAATGAGGTAAATTCTCTGTTTTGGGTTGACATATGACAACTTACCAGCATAAAAAGAAATAAGTAGACGCTCCTTTTTCTCGCTCCACTGCCGCTGAGAGACCGCCATCTTGTTTGAAATTTTCTGAAATCTCCAACCCGGTCACGTGATCGGCTGCTAGCATTCTGATTGGAGGATCTAAAAAATTGCCCACAACCGATCTAAAGTATCCAGATAGAAACTTGTTGCCCATTCTCAATGGGAAAGTGCTCAAGCAACATTGCTCGGCAACATTGCTCAAAAAGTTGCCCCTTTAGACTTATACTACATCTTTTACAAATAAGTTCTAGGGCACCTTTAACGGTATTAACGCAAAGCCATTATTTGTACAGTAAATGTACAATGATTTCACACATATATAACGGTATAAACGGACATTAATGGTATTAACGCAGAGTTTGTACAGTAATCCAAAACATTTAACATGTAGGCTAACTTTGGTACATTTGCCGGAAAAGACAGTGCGTCAATTTTTTGACCAATGGGTTATATAAATATGGTAAAAGCGTGGCTGATATTTGTTTTTTTAGTTGTTGTTGTTTTTTAGAATTGTCCTGTGAAAAACAAACTATTCCCTCAGACTGTTAGGGTAGGGTATATAGCTATTGTATTATTTATTTTCTTCATATTGTTAAATTGATATTTGTAGTGGGATTATATGTATATTATTATGTGAATTTTATTATTTAAATTCACTTAAATTGGTTAGGTAAAAGAACTTACCTCATGAAAAGTTACTCTCCTCTTGCACCTGTCTGAATGTAGTCCTGTTATGCGCGCCCAGGTCACGGACACCGCCTTATATACCCTCTGGTTCTTTCGCGAGCCTTGCACGTGAGTAATAATTCAAATCTTAATTTAAAATACACTTAAAATAATTTATTTAAATGTAGCTTTATATCATCATGCCTTATGTTTCCCAGGCAAAAAATAAACAACTAAATAAAAAATAAAATAAATAAAATAATGTGATGATGATTATGAATGTGGTTTCTAACTACCTGCCAAGGGGGAAACTGTAACTGACATCTGACACTCATATTTTTTCTCTTGTTAGTGAAAAATCTTGGGGACACAAATGTGGATATTTAATATCGTTGTGCTACATATTGACCGCATTTAAGCTCCTAAAACAAATATTACAAGTAAAAATTAAACATTTAGAAGTAATTCAAGTGTAATGGACCAGTCTTTGTTATCCCGTTTCCACTGTAACGGTGCTGGATGTCGTGCTGGAGACCGCCGTCACATTTCACTTGTAGCCGAGATATGCCGTGAACTGGCTCTATAACATGTCCATAAACAAACAATGAGCAGCTCTGATGACACATTTTAACATCCTAATTATTTATATTTAGTATGTTTGAGTAAAATCATGAAATTTTATATGCATCACTAAAACTATTACAAACTGAAAACCTTCAAACTGAAAAGCTTGTAAAACTACTCCAAATTTTCTGGCTAGGCTTTTGTCAAGCCAACTTAAAGTTTGCCTACGAACTTTACTCATCTAGTTGTACATTGTACTCTTACATTTTAGCAGTTAAACTATGTGACATTCTTGATTTTAGACCAAAACCCATCATGCCACGCACTTATAAAACACACTTTCTGATGATGAAAAGCATGAAATCGTGCAATGTTGTGCAAAAGGCATGAAAACATATTGTGTGAAACTGAATGGAGATTATCGAATTATCATAAGATTTGTGAGTGATTTAGAGCAGGGGTTCCCAAACTTTTCAGCCCACGACCCCCAAAATAACTATGCCAGTGACTCACGACCCCCACTATCCCCGGAGGTGGTTAAAGTATACAAACGTTGTGCGCAATGGCGCACACGCACTAACACATGATTCACACATACTCTGTTTGCAGTGTGCATTGTTCTGTGCCCATATTAACGGATTAGAGCGTTCACACTGCACGCGGATATGGTCCAACAGTGCGTTCTAGGAGCGGTGTGTCTGCAGCACTGCAGCGATCATTTACGCGGCTATTTTTGCTGTGCTGCACAGCGCTGAATTAAAACGACAGAGCACTGTTCGCATTAAAATAAACGTATTGAAGTGAAAAAAAAAAATAGTAATTTCACCATAGATACATATAATTTAAAGTCTCTGTTATGGCTTTTTTGCTTCGGGTAAAGCAAGGAAAATGACTTACCAGGCATTTAGGTGAACAAGGAGACATAAACGATAGCACTCGTCTCTTCGTAAAGGTGGAAAAACAAAGTTCTTTATGACCTGAGGGATTTCTTGTAAAAAGATGAGTCACCTGTTTTTGTCTATTTTAAGTTTAAATTTAAAATGTTTTTGATTTTAACATAAAGCTTATGTTTAAATGTTTTGCCACTTCCGTGAGCAACATAATATATAAATCTAAAGTAGGCTATTACTTAATATAAAGTAATGAAATTAATAAAATGTTTAAATGTAGTGCGTTTAAACGTGACATCTATGAAATATAGTGAATATAGCCTACAAAGAGAATTGCAATGCTGACAAGCCATATTCAGTAACAACTTTTGGATTAGAAATAAAACTAAGTAAATGTTGTGTTTGTGATATACAGCCACGGATCAGTTGCGCAATGCAAACACATCATATGTGAAAGCACAATAGCGCGTGCTGCTCCGCATATGTACTGCAAAGGCATGATGGTGGTGCTCCTCCACTCTCCTCCGCTGGCCTCCCTGCGTTGTCTTTTTTGGCCGATATTAACCAAAATATCAATATCAAAAAAATAATATCCAAAGCTTAAAGCTAAAGAATTACCTACGTGCACATCTGAATGTTTAACATGGTGCTGTAAACTGACCTGCTGCAGCTGATGCTATTGCTACTCTGTCGTCAATCTGTCGTAATCACCTCAGGAGTCACGGTCGAGGGAAAGGAAAATCGAAAGGTTGATGGCTTTTTTATTGGAATTTAACTACTATTTTTAGTATTTTGTCACAATAATTGATAAAATATGCTATTTCTAATCATTTAAAAAAAAAAATTGATTTCTGCAAATCACCTCGCGACCCCCACTTTGGGAACCACTGATTTAGAGCACAGCAGAACTTGGTCAGATAAAGGCTTATTAATGAAAGTTCCTGTCAAAAAAAAAAAAAAAAAATGTATTAAAAGGGCAGCTATAAAAATAAGCTTTCTTCCTCCTCATATTGCATGAGAACTGAGACTTGCTTAATAATGTGGAACAACCTCCATAGATCTGGCAAATTATTTTGTCTCAAATTGATACCAGTTATCTAAAAAGACACGAATAAATAAACAAACAAACATTTTCTGAGAAAAACTTAAATCTGAATGTTTATTCTACTGAAATCTTACTGATATGTCACTTGCATAATAATTTGTAACGTGGTGTATTCTTTTCTTATGTTACATAATCGACAGACAGCGTTCTATGTATGTCAACAGGCATCTATTGCCAAAGCCTTTTTGCCTGAAATGATTCACAAATATCATATATTGTCTATTTAAGTTTTTTGTTTTCCCAAAAACTACAAAATACGACTTATTCCAACAGTTTAATAGGGTGACAATATCTAAATAAACCTTAAATGAGTAATTTTGTATTGAATTTGTCTTTCGTATTGCATTACAGTTTTACTTCAGAAATGACTGGCACAATTTACCCCAACATATTCTCCCCAAAGGCACAACTTATCTCGCACCAGGGGCAAGTTGTGCCACGAGACCACTTTTTTTCCCAAAAGCTATTGTTACATCCACCTGGCTCAAGGTGAAGCAACATACGAAAAAGGGGAGGCCACACATAGAACTGAATTTAACAAATAAACATTTAATAGAAAAGAAGTCAAAGTAATAATACAACAACTCAAGAAAAAATAAAGAAAGGAAAAACAATCTGGAACTGAAGAGGAAAAGATGAACGGTCACAGTCCAACTCCGCCATTCCCTTTGTACTCGCAGTCTCTTGACACAAGCGCAATCACCGATAACATGCTACACCTGCTCCTGACGCTCACTCTAGAACACAGAACAATGCCACCTGGTGGAAAAACCCTGTAGGCCGTAACACTATATTTCTGAAACAATTTATTTCAGATCCAAAGTTATTGTTCTCAGGGATGCACCACATACTGAAATATATGTATATTCTTAAGTTGAAGGCATTACTGCCATGGCCTCACTTTAAAGTCTGTAAAGTGGCACAACTCACCACACTTTCCCCTATGCACATGATTGTAATTGCCGTCTTATGCATGAGGAAGTATCACTTCTCTTGCCTCTGTCTCTGTTGTTGTGTTTGTTTCCTCAGTGCTACAACAAAAATGAGTTTCCCTACGACCCGACCAGAGCAGAAGGTTGGGTGCATGTGAGAATTCAAATGTCAAAAAAGTGCTGTTCATTCACCTCTGTATTCAAACACACAAGCCGTGTGTATGTTTCCCTCAGCACAGCAGCACATGAGTGTTGTTTGTATTTTGCCCACGATACGGTCAGAACTGAAGTTTGAATACGAACACATGAAAAATACAATTGTTATTGTGATATACACACTGAGCGCACATATGATCGGTTTCAGCGTTGTGCTCCTTGATGAGATAACAACACTAGCCACGTGGATAATAGCTCATATAGAATAAAGTATAAAGTTTTTATAGACAAATTTTACATATTCTCCTGCACCAAAAATGAACCATTATGGTGTATGAACACATCATCAAGTCTTCTTCAAATGTAATATATGTGCAAACTGGACACTGATACACGTGTATCTGAACGCGATGACACAATTATTCTGATGATCAAAAGACTGGACAAAATTAAACTATGTCTTTATTCTTTCTCTGTTAAAGGTGCCCTCGAATGAAAAATTGAATTTATGTTTAGTGAATACAGCCCCAGAACAGTACTATTAAAATTGAGTACGCTGCAGTTAAATTCTGTTAAATCATTGATCTTTGTGGTGAACAGTATGTCTGTGGTTTGGTCAAGATGAACTGTGAAACTTCAAGGCTATATATACTGCAGGTTGATTAACAGTTCATTAAAGTAAATAGTGATAGTCTCTTTGATGGTTACATTAGTGCATTCTGGTGCTAACTAACACTTAACCATAAAGATTAGGTGTTTGAAATATTGAATAAACTATTACATTTTAATTACCAAATTTATGTAGTATAAAATAATATTTTTTAGGTTCTACTAAAATAATATTTTACTTAAATGTTTTTAGTATTCTGAATTTATTGGGTTTTATAACTGTCAGGGTTTTGGGTTGGTGGAAGGAGCGAGGACTCAATAGTGCAGGATAGAATGGCTTTCATTAATAATAAAAATAAAACAAAACAACAAAAACTACCCCATGAGGGAAAACAGACTTGACTTTGACTTATGGAAACACCAGAGAAAATATAACGACAAACCAGCACAGGACTGCAAACACAATAAGAATAAATAGGAGAGCAAACAAGGCAGGTAATGAGGGAGGACAGGTGGGGCAAATTAACCAATAATCAGGTAACAAGATGGGAGCACAAAGAAACACATGACGAGCCATGTGCTCACACCAAACATAACAAAAACACAAGCACATGGCTAATGAAGACAAAATCACAAGCCATCTGCTTACACAAAACGAGACATGAACACGCAACTATGAGAACTCATAAGCTACGTGTTCACACAAAACAACCCAGCCAACATGTATATGTGGGCCCCACATGGTATATGCTTGGGCTACATGGGTACCAAGTGGGCATGGTTCCATAATGGGCATCTTATCTGGGGTCCACATGGGTCAGCCAAGTAGGTCGCACATGGGCAAAAACAGGTGGGCTCCCTATGTGGGTCCTAGCTGGGTCATTAATGGGAAATGAGTGCATGGGCTCAAAATGGACAACACAAATGGGACCTTCTTGGCCAAACCTTATGGGTCAAACATGGGCAAACACAATAAGTCCCATGTAGGATGTCTACATGGGCCCAAGGTAGTACCCACATAGGTAATCTCTATATGGGATCTGAATGGGGAAATGCATATGGGGCCTGCTTGGCTTATACTTTCCATAAAAAAATCGCTATCAAAGTTGTGTCCTCACTTTGTGTCAATGTCATCAGGAGTTTTTATATTTCTGAATAAATCAGGCAATGTCATTGTCATCTTTAACTCTGAGGAACCCTTTCCTAATTCCTGCTCATTGTGGATCTCACAGTAGGACACATAGCCCTGAAAGTTATATATTTTTTATAGTTTAAACAAACAATGTTGAAGTCTTTGCAGTCACAGCTTTTACATGTCAACTCATCATTCTATTGCAAAAGTTTCTGTAAATAATCTTGCCATTTTTTAAATATATTTATTAAGCCAGGTACAACTGAGGGGGGTAGGCTAAATTTTTCCACTGTATAACGTGTGTGTCACGAGGGTGGTTGCATACACACAAACGAAGATGATGATGAAGGTAAATAGGTAATATTTAATAAATCCAACACATAATCCTAGTGGAACAGGAACAGAGCAACATACATTTGTTTATTGATGACACTGGACAGTGAACTGAAACAGAGCCAAACAAATATACAGGTCCAAACAAACGTGATTGTGACAGCATGGTTAAAGGGTTAGTTCGCCCAAAAATGAAAATTCTGTTATGAATTACTCACCCTCATTATCTAATTTTACCTGCTTCACACGCGAGAACAAACCTCCTCCGAAAGCTCAATCATGCTGGGTAACACACGAGAATGAATCTCACTGGTTCTCGTAAGCATCAAGCAAACATGCTTTATACAGTTTCCATGTATCACAAATGATGCATGTGACTTGTGAATTAAAGCCTAAATTCAAACTGATCATCATATAAAGCAACCAATTCTCTTCAGAAAATTTGGACTAAACCGCTCAATTCATATGGATTAGTTTTATGATCTCTTTATGAACTTTTTGGTAGTTGCTTAGTATGGGGCCCCGCACATGACATGCAGGGAAAAAAAGTAAATTGTGTGTACATTTAGTAATTTGTTCCCTCGATTTATAAATTGTGCGCACAATTCAGTAAATTAAGGGAATTAATTAGTTAAGTGTGCACACAATTTAGCCTACTATTTTTCTCCTGCATGTCATGTGCGGGGCTCCGTAGCTTAGACTGTCAATGGAGGGACAGAAAGTTCTCAGATTTCATCAAAAAGATTAATTTAACTTCATTTGTGTTCTAAAGATGAATGAAAGTCTTACAGGTTAGGTGAGTAATTAATGACAGAATCTTCATTTTTGTGTGAACTAACCCATATTCTAAATATTTTATCAACTCCGTCAGGATTTTGTCTGATGGTTGACAAGTGCTCTCAAAAACACTATTGAAGGAGTGGATTCTGGAATCCACTGCTGCTTATCTTTTAAGTTATTAATCAACATTTATCTTTCTGTTAAATTAAGAACATAGAAAAATAGAAAAAAAAAAAATATATATAGATATATATATATATAATTATATATATATATATATATATATATATATATATATATATATATATATATATATATATATATAAATATTGTATGTACCTCTCACTGAGTGAAAATAACATGCTATCGGTATGTTTTGGGGAAAATTCCTGCTCAGAGCAGAGCTCAGATCAACTTCAACCTTGAAGAAGCTGTGAATCATGTGTATCTGTGTATGTGCGCTAAGTGTTCAGTGCAGGTCCCTTTGTTACTGGACAACTGGCACTGTGCTTGAGACCAGCAGACATCCAGGGTACCCTCGTCATCACCGTGACAAAGGAAGATATGCTTCTGACTATCTGTCCATGTGTGGAAGATTACCAAATTTGTCTATCTTTCTTAGCCAATCAAAATCATTCAACCTGAAGTAATGAAGTCAGTGGACTCTGTTAGAGTATAATTGGTGTGGAAATGTGAATGTACGCAGAGCGGCCTACGAACTCCTTGTGAGACTTGAAGCTGGCTTCTGCTGATGAAACTGCAAACTGTTCTTCATTGTAATTCTTCTTCAATTTATTAATTTTTTTTTTAAACTTTGACTCCGGGTCTTTATTCAACATATCTGGTTTCAAGGGTCCTAAACTGTTTATTCCCAACACTATATAACTGGTTTATTATGTTTTAATTCTTCAAATTTTGTTTCATGATTCTATTTACATGACTGTATATTAGGCCCCAGCTGGACCTTTGTCAACAAGTTACAAGTTAACACTATCAGATGAAGGTTTTTGTTAATTTTGAAAGATCTCTTTTTCAATTTATTGTGTAAAAATGTTAAAACAACAATGGAAATACATGATATTATGTATTATTTACCTAAGAACATTGGTAAGTTATGTTTAATATTAAAAGAATAGAGGGGAATTAAGGAAAACAGGAACTGGATTGTTCATAGTGTGAAAACGGGAAAAAACAAAGAATTTATTTTATCAATATAGCTCCTTTACTGAACATTATTCATACATGAGTGAAGACTTTCATTGTTTGATGGATTAAATTAAATCAGCATGCTTTTTAGTGCGTCTGATGGAGCGGACACAAATTAAGTTATGAAGTGAATAAATGTTAATATTTAAAAAAAATATATTTTCATGAAAACCTACCACACATGGTTCATTATCTGAGACCAGTGATTGGGAGATCAGTGTTGGGGGTAATGCATTAATTTGAGTAACATAATCAGATGACTTTTTTTCAAGCAGGCTACACATTACTTTCAAATTTACAACAAAATATATGAGTTACTTTTTCAAATAAGTAATTTTTCACATTTATTGACTGACAGGCAGCTCTCCCATTGTTGATAGAAATCGGGAGTAAGTGCAGAGACGTTGTGTGCGCTGTGTAAATATGATGGTTACTATAATTTTAGAGTAAATGTGAGCAGACATTTACTCATCTCACTTGCAAAAACAACAAAAAACAAAACAAAAAACAGATTCAATGTTATTCAAATTTAATAATAATAGTGAAATGCATTCTCAAAATTATTGTTTGTGTTGTAGTGTGTCACATTGTTTCGTCTATACTTGTGACTTTGATGAAGATCAGATGACAATTATGACAAATTAATGCAGAAAACCAAATTTTTTTTTTTGTAATTTATGCAAAGGTAATATAACATTATAGTTTTATAAATGTACGTACCTTTTAAAAAAATGAAAATATAAAAAAAAAAACATTGCTGGATTTACATTGCTGATCCATACATTGCTATCTATAACAGAATAGAATGCAGGTAATTCATAAGTTTCTTCAGCTGTAAGGGGGAAGTGGTCAATTAGCTAATTAACTAAGGTTAAATTAATCGATTCGTGAAATGTAAAAACAGTCAGGTCAAATAGTTAAAAGTTTAAACACAAAACGTTTGTTTATCAGAAGAATATTACTTTATATCATTCAATCTTCTAGCCTTTTAGGATTTAATTCGATGCCCTTTTGTCTTTTTTTTTTTTTGGGCGCACATTTCCTTTCTTTATTTGCATTATTTAGACAGATATTTATTCTACTGTACATGTTGAGATATCCACTTCTAAGGCTACCCTTCACGAAAAATACGGAATGGCATTGAGAAGTAAAATATGCTTCCCGTATCAATCCCTGTTTTACATGTCACTCCCGTAAATAACTGTACTGTGTGTGAACGTAACCGTATTAAGGACTCAAATACAGGAATGACAACCGTATTCTGCTGCTGTGTGAACGTGGCCTTAGATTTAGGTATTAAGATTATAAATGTTTTATTATTGGAATGTTATTAATGTTATAATGTTTATAATAATGTTTAATATTATAGGCTACATAATAATCCTGTCATAAACAAATGATGCCATTAAAAATAGTTTTAAAAAGAGTTAATTTATAGTTAAAAATGAAACAAAATGTGCATATGTGTCCTTAAAGTCTGACATGATTTTTATTTATTATTTATCATTTGAGGGGCATGAATGGGTGTCCCTTATTTTGCCCCACTGAAGGTGGCAACCCTAACCTCGAAACAAACAGTTTAACTTAAAAAACCTTTTCTACAATGATCATTATTGCATGTAGTTCTCTGGATTTTTTTTTCAGATCCTGAATAGCTGGCAGGTGTTCTTCTATATACCATGAAAGTAATTTGAATTTATAATTTCGCCATATGCATATATATAGTTTCGCTAAGGATATTAAAATCAGATGATGTAAATCATGTTGCATCACATCTTGTTAGAAATGAAGTTTTAAATTGTCCACCTTGTCCACCTTGTCTTGTCTGTAATGAGTAGTCAGAAGCCATGGGATCCATGTGCAGCTTTATTGATGACAATCGTAGTACAACAGGCAAGGATAAATCACCGGCAACAGCAGTATCACAGGCAAGACAGAAACGTAATGAAGGGACAGGCACAGGGTCGGGGCAGGCAGCAAATAGAACAGACAATATCCAAATTAATAGGCAGAAGGTCAGATGGGCAGGCAGCAAGACGTCGTAACAGTATAAACAATCCAAGGTCATAATGGGAAAACAATACACACGGGGAAAAAAAGGCTCAGAAATGTCAGCCGTGGCAAAACAAGACTTCGCAGTGTGTGTATGTGAGAGTGCGTGTTTTATAGTCCACCGGAAGGGGAACAGGTGGGCGCAAAATCAGCACCAGGCAGTGAGTTATGGGAACTGAAGTCCAAAAGAGTTTGCACTCCGGTGATGGAGCCCTCAGGTGGTGATCAGAGGGAGCCACAGAGGCCGAATTCGTGACTATAATCGACTTTAATGTTCCAGTAATTTTGGAGAAGACTATATATCTGTTTCTGCCCCTGGTCTCTGTGTGTTGTAGTGAAATGGATTATCTATATGGAAATTCATGGACGAGGAGGAGAAGAATCAAAGTCAGAGTGCAACAGCATTTACTGAGTCTTGCAATGGAGGCTATGGAGCAGGCAGTGCAAAATGAAGAAGATGGAGATGAAGACAATGCTGATGTAACGAATCATCACTCGACATGGGATCCATTTAGCAGGCTTTATTGCAATATTCGTGGTCGTACAGGCAGGGGTCAGAACCAGCAAACACAGCAGTGTAGAACAGGCAGAATCGTAATCAGAGGCAGGCAGTAGATCAGGGTCACAAGCAAGTATCACAGTCCAGAGAACAGGCAACAAGTCAAAAGGTAGGCAGCGATGAATCAATAAACGGTAAACAGACAGGAATGGCAACGGGAGACAAACAGGGTATATAAATGCTCAGAAATGATAGCCGGGGCAATAATCAAGACTTCGCGTAAGTCTGAGTGAACAGGCAGCTTAAATAGCAGTTCTAACAAGCTGCAGCTGGATGAAGATCAGAGTCCAAGGAACGGGGCTTGTGGGAGATGTAGTGTGAGTCAGTATAGGTGAATGACTGGATGCATGAATGTCAGTATTCCGGTGATGGGGCCCTCTGCTGGCCAGTGGGAGGAATCACGGGGTTCGTCTCCGTGACAGAGCCCCCTCCCTGCGAGCGACTCCTGGCGCGAGGTGGTGCTCGACGTCGGGGTCTACCACGTGGTCGAGGGGCCGGTCTCTCTGGGTGGTTGCGATGGAATTCGTCGATCAGGTTGGGGTCGAGTATATCCTCGGCGCTGACCCAGGATTGCTCCTCTGGACCGTACCCCTCCCAATCGACCAGATACTGAAGGATGCGTCCCCGACGTCTGGAGTTAAGCAGTTCTCGCACCTGGTACGTCTCCTCTCCTTCCACTAGCACGGTCTGGGGACTCTGCTCACGGGACCTCCCCTCTCCCTCCTCACTGGGGTCAGCAGCGGGCTTGAGCAGAGAGACATGAAAGGTGGGAGAAATACGGTAAGTGTTAGGCAATGCAAGACGAAAAGATACTGGGGTGATTTGACGTGTTATTTGGAAGGGACCCACGTACCTTGGACTCAACTTCTTACAGGGAAGCCTCAGGCGGAGGTCACGGGTGGACAACCAGACCCACTGGCCAGGGTGATACTCAGGTCCGAGGCGGCGCCGGCGGTCGGCATGTTCTCTCTGGCGGCGGACAGCTTGCTGTAGATGGACGTGGGCCTGATTCCAGGTCTCCTCACTTCTGTTGAGCCAATCCGTCACGGACGGCACATCGGTGGGTTCCCCGGACCACGGGAACATGGGTGGTTGAAAGCCTAGGATGCACTTGAACGGCGTGATGCCGGTGGACAGTTTGACCAAGGAGTTCTGGGCGTACTCTGCCCACAGAAGATAACGGGCCCAATCCTCCTGGTTCTGGCTGCAATAAGATCTTAGGAAGCGAGTGAGTTCTTGATTCATCCTCTCGGCTTGCCCGTTGGCTTGGGGATGGTAGCCAGAGGTGAGGCTAACGTTAACATCCAAGGCTTGAAAGAAGGCCTTCCATAGTCGAGACGTGAACTGGGGACCATGATCTGAGACAATGTCTTCGGGCAACCCGTAGAGGCGGAAGACCCAGTTGCACAGTAACTCGGCAGTCTGCATGGCTGTGGGGAGCTTGGGTTGAGGAATCAGACGACAGGCCTTGGAGAAACGATCAATAACCGTGAGTATAACAGTGTTACCTTGGGATATGGGTAGATCTGTGATGTAATCGATGGCGATGTGAGACCAGGGACGTTGTGGAATGGGAAGGGGTTGGAGTAATCCGGCTGGGAGTAGTCTTGGGCTCTTCTGCATACTGCAGGTTTGGCACCGCTGGATGAAGGTTGTGGCATCCTTGGCGAGAGTCTCCCACCAGAAACGGTTCTGCAGTATATGGATGGTGGCTGTGATACCTGGGTGGCCTGACGAAGGCAGACAATGAGTGAAGTTTAAGACCTGATCACGGAGATTGAGTGGTACGAACACCTTGTCAGGTGGGCATGCTGCTGGGATCTCTTGTTGAGCGTTATGTTGCTGTATAAGAGTCATTATGTCCCACTGAATGGGTGCTACCACCACCTGAAAGGGGAGAATGGCTTCTGGTTCATTGGATGTCTGCTCCTCCTCGAATAAGCGAGATAGAGCATCGGCTTTCGTGTTCTTGGATGCGGGATGGTAGGTCACTGTGAAGTCGAAACGAGAGAAGAATAAGGACCATCTGGCCTGGCGTGGATTGAGTCGTTTGGCTGTACGCAAGTACTCCAGATTCTTATGATCGGTGAAGACGGTGAACGGGTAATTAGCGCCCTCTAGCCAGTGCCTCCACTCCTCGAAAGCAGCCTTCATGGCGAGTAGTTCACGATCTCCCACATCGTAGTTGCGCTCAGCTGAGGTAAGTTTTCGTGAGTAGAAGGCACAGGGATGAACTTTAGATAAATGACCCTGTCGTTGAGAGAGAACGGCCCCTACTCCCGTATTAGAAGCATCCACCTCTACGATGAAAGGCATCGAAGGGTCCGGGTGGCGGAGTATGGGTGCAGTGACAAAGCGCTGTTTGAGTTCCGTGAAGGCTTGTTGGGCTGCGTCTGACCAGCTGAGACGATGAGCACCTTTCTTGACCATGGATGTAAGAGGACTCACCACGGTGCTGAAATTCCGGATGAACCGTCGATAGAAGTTAGCGAACCCCAGGAAGCGTTGTAGTTCTTTCAAGGTGTGGGGTTCGGGCCATTTGAGGACAGCGTTGACCTTGCTCTCATCCATGGCAATCCCCTCCGAGCTGATGACGTATCCCAGAAAGGTGGTGGATGTGGTGTGAAACTCGCACTTCTCTGCCTTGGCATACAGCTGGTGCTCGATTAGGCGTTGTAGTACCGCTCTAACATGGTGAATGTGTTCCTCACGAGTATTGGAATAAACAAGGATGTCGTCGATGTAGACGATTACAGTCCTGTTCAACATGTCCCTGAATACGTCATTGATGAATGATTGAAAGATTGAAGGACTATTGACCAGGCCGAACGGCATAACCCGGTATTCATAGTGCCCATTGGTTGTGGAGAACGCCGTCTTCCACTCATCCCCCTCTCTGATGCGAATAAGATTGTAAGCGCAGCGTAGATCCAGCTTGGTGAAGTACTGGGCAGTACGCAGCTGTTCGAGGGCGGACGGCACCAGAGGAAGTGGGTACCGGAATTTTACGGTGATCTCGTTGAGACCTCTGTAGTCGATGCATGGTCGAAGACCTCCATCTTTCTTCCGCACGAAGAAGAATCCAGCGGATGCGGGTGAGGTGGATGGTCGAATAAACCCCTTCTCCAACTCCTCCTCGATATAGTTAGACATGGCCTCCGACTCTGGTTGGGATAAAGGGAAGATGCGGCCCCTGGGTGGTGTGTGGCCTGGGAGGAGGTCAATGGCACAGTCGTGAGTGCGGTGTGGTGGTAGGAAGCTAGCTTGCTCCTTACTGAATGCAGTGGCAAGGTCACGGTATTCTTCGGGCAGGTTGGGGATGACTGGGAGATCCGGGTTGAACAACACGGCATGAACAGGCATGGGTGTAATGGTGGACAGACATGTTTTCTGACATTGGGAACTCCATTTGGTAATTTGTCCCTCTCTCCACGAGATATGTGGATCATGGAGCCGTAGCCAGGGTAATCCTAGAATTATGGGAGCGTTTGACACAGGCAGGACGTAGAATTGAATGCGTTCATTATGAAGTAATCCTGTAGACATCAGAAGTTCCTGGGATAGCTGATCAATCAGTCCAGTTCCCAGAGGGCGACCATCTATCGTGGCTACAGAAAGAGAGGTGGAACATGGAATGAGAGACACTTTATGGGTTCCGGCGAATTCCTCTGATATGAAATTACCAGCTGCGCCGGAATCTACCAGAGCAGCGGTAACCACACGGACACCATTAATCCATAATGTGATCGGCACAGTTACACAGTTAATTGGACTGACAGAGCTTATGGTGGCACTCACCGACTTATTTACTGCAGATGGACGTGAGGGGCATGAGATCCGCTGATGACCAGGCAGTCCACAGTACAAACACAAACGATGGGTGAGACGGCGATTTCTCTCCTCAGCGGACAGGCGGTAGGTGTTGACTTGCATGGGTTCAGAGGTTTCCTCGAAAGCCGCTGATCTGGCCGCTGAGACACGTTGTGCGTCAACACGACGAGCACGTTGCAGGTTATCGATTGAAATAGCCAGATCGATGAAGCTGCCTAGGTCTCTGCCCTCATCTCGGCATGCTAGTTCCGTCTGCAGTTCATGACTAAGGCCCTTTCGGAACAGAATCTTTAGCGTGTCACTCACCCAATTAGTCTGCGCTGCCAGTGTACGAAAGTTCATGGCGTATTCCGCTGCCGTTAGTCTCCCCTGAGATAATTCCAATAAGCGTTCTCCAGCTCCTCTACCCTCTCTGGGGTGATCAAAGACCTCACGGAAACGACTGAGAAAGTCATTAAATGAGGCGAACGCTGTGCCGTCCGTGCGCCACACAGCGGTAATCCAATCCAAAGCCCTTCCCGTCAATAGTGAGCACACAAAGGCGATCTTACCCGTCTCCGTATTGTAAAGAGTGGGTTGTTGTTCCACGAACAGAGAGCATTGAAGCAGAAAGCCTTTACACTTGGTAGCGTCACCATCAAACTTCTCTGGGAAAGCCAGGCGAGGGTTAACGTGTGACGGCGTCTCTGCCGCGTGGGTAATGGCGACCGCCGCGGGTGGTGGCGTCGCAGCGGCGGTGTTGGCGGCCGTGCTGTGGAGACTTTGAACGGCCTTGACCAGCTCCTCTGTTATAGAAGTCAAGCGGTTAAGCTGGTGTTGGTTAGCAGCAATCTGACTTGCCTGAGCAGCCATGTTGGCACACAGATGATCGTAAGCCGCTGGATCTTGTGATGGCGAAGTCTTCTGTAACGAATCATCACTCGACATGGGATCCATTTAGCAGGCTTTATTGCAATATTCGTGGTCGTACAGGCAGGGGTCAGAACCAGCAAACACAGCAGTGTAGAACAGGCAGAATCGTAATCAGAGGCAGGCAGTAGATCAGGGTCACAAGCAAGTATCACAGTCCAGAGAACAGGCAACAAGTCAAAAGGTAGGCAGCGATGAATCAATAAACGGTAAACAGACAGGAATGGCAACGGGAGACAAACAGGGTATATAAATGCTCAGAAATGATAGCCGGGGCAATAATCAAGACTTCGCGTAAGTCTGAGTGAACAGGCAGCTTAAATAGCAGTTCTAACAAGCTGCAGCTGGATGAAGATCAGAGTCCAAGGAACGGGGCTTGTGGGAGATGTAGTGTGAGTCAGTATAGGTGAATGACTGGATGCATGAATGTCAGTATTCCGGTGATGGGGCCCTCTGCTGGCCAGTGGGAGGAATCACGGGGTTCGTCTCCGTGACAGCTGATGAAGCTGTAAATCTGGATTTTGATGTCGATACTGAAGACTTGTACATGGCTAGTGATCCTGATGATGATTTTTGCTCAGATAATCCTGAAGAGGAACCCCATTATGACTCTATGCAGGTCCCTGTAAACCTGAATCAGTAAATGAATACATGCATGATTTTGTATAAGCTTTAAAAGTTGTCACAACAGTTGGTGTAACTTATAATGGTAAACACTACAATGTGCCACTGCCAGATGCTTTTATCTGTGACCCTCCAGCAAGAGCCTTTGTCAAATGGTGGATACAGTTCTTGAGAGCGTGACACGCAGTATGGCGTTTATCTTGATGGTAAAGTTGTGTTCCCTGACATGGATTCCAGCCCAAGGACAGACACTCAGTTTGATCAAATGTCTGATGAAGAGCACCATCGCTCTAAATCACCTCTCCAGGGCCTAGGCATTGGCATGGTTTCCAGTTTTCCTTTGGACTATATGCATTTAGTTTGCTTGGGCATTGTCCGTAAATTAATTGCTCTGTGGTTCAAGGGACCATTGCAGTGTCGGGTTTCATCTTCTGCTCTATCCACTTTCTCCGATCACTTGAAACTGTGTAGACAAAGCTTACCTTGGAGCTTCTCCAGAAAGCCACGCTCTTTGACTGAGTACAGCCAATGGAAGGCTACAGAATTCAGGCAGTTTTTATTATATACAGGGCCTGTTGTGCTTTTTCAAAGATTGCCCCGTCAACAGTACAAAAACTTTATTGTTTTGTCAACTGCTATGAGAATACTTTTGTCTCCTATGTGCAGAGAATACTATGGGTGTGCCCCAAAATTATTAAGATGTTTTGTTACCAACTTTGAGAAGAAGATATATGGGACAAAATTTCTGGTTAACAATACACACAGTCTTTTACATTTAGCAGATAATGCTAAAAAGTATGGCCCTCTGAATTCAGTTTCATGTATTCCATTTGAGAATTATTTGGGACAGCTGAAGAAAATGGTAAGAAGACCACAGGATCCTGTGCAACAAATTGTCAGGCGTGTTTATGAAAGGCAGTTATTTACTTACATGTCTGAAGAAATGCCTGAAGATGTTAAACTGACACAGCTTCATGAATCTGGACCAATGCTGACAGAATTTCCCATGCTATGGTATGTTCAGTACAAGATGTATAAACACAAAGACACAATCTCAAACTCTACTGGTACCAATTGTTTTGAACTTGAGGAAAGAGTTGGGATTGTGCGGAACATTGTGCATTCCACTGGAGGAACACGTGGTGTATGAACTTTTTGAGACAGGGACATATTTTTTCAACTACCCCATCAATTCTACAACTCTAGGAATTTGTTTGGTATCGAAAGAGTCTGGTCAGCTTTCCAGTGTTCCAGTAACAGACTTCACTAAACCACTGCTTTTATTGCCTCTTCAGAATATGTTTGTGGCTTTGCCTCAGCTACACAGCACATGACTCATTGAATTTTGCAGGGTGTCCTCATTCAGTGTTGTGGAATTTTTGGATGAAGTTGACCCTGATGGAAGAAAATGGACATCATTCCAATAGAGTGGTTCAAGGGCACAGACAGAAAATTATGCTGGTGGCCACCAGCCTCACTGGTCAATGTAACCAAGGCAGTGAAGGAGCACACTCCACCAACCAGCAACTGGATAGTGTGTAATGTGTGTGCAATGGGAAATGCAGGTAACTGATTTTCCTCCTTTAATAAATATAGTAGAATAAATACTGCTATACTTTACTTACCTAAAGTAGTTATTTGACCCTTGAATTCTTTAGTTTTGTGTTAATTTCTTTACATCTTTGTTTTCCAAAGTAATACATAAAGGGCTGATATAATTATAGGTTTTTACTCCTACCAAGCAGAATCACACCAGGTTTGACAGAGTTTATTAATCAAATCAGATGTGCTCTTGCTAGGTAGGAAAGAAAACCTGCAACCACAATAGCACTTTGCAGATATGATATGAAGTTTGATTTATAGGTATATGCATATATTCTAGAGCAAATGTTGCTTTTCTGGTACTAAAAGCTTATGCAAATTTCAAAATCTGCCCCAGTTCTGTTACTGTGTATCATTGTGTTTTACAGCCACTTATGCTGAAGCCAGGGTTAAACCAACCAAGCTGAATATTCATCAGACTTGACAGACAGAAAATATCTCAAGAAAAAGAAGGTAGGTGTTTGTGGAGCAATGCAGGTCAAATTCCATGCCCTCTAGAAATAATATGAAGGTATAAGGTGTGCCTTATATGTTTGTGTTAACTTCTCTAGGCCAAGTGCAAAACGTCTCCAGAGTCAACTGAGCACCCAACTGGAATCAAATGAGGAGCTTCCACCCACTCCACCAAGTCAACACCTTTGGCCAGCAATGAAGGACGTGAGCAACTACTTTCAAAATCCCACAGCCCAAGAAGTTACCAGCCCCGCAGCCCAAGGAGTTACCAGCCCCATATGGAGTCAAATTAATGCCTTAAAGTTTTGCACAAAAATAAAGCTTTGCAAAACAAAAAAAAAAGAATTGTTTTGCTAACAAAAATAAAGAATTGCAAAGGAAAAATAAAGTATTGAGCATAAAAAATTACGTTTTGCAAACAAAAATAATAAATTGCAAAAATCAATGACAGCTGTAATCCTATTTTATCTTTGCCACATATTTTTCAAGCTCAAACCTACTAAATCATTTGCAACGCTCATTTTATTCTGCGTTTCAGTCAAGCATGCACTCAGGATACTGGTTTTCTTTTGAGCTGCACTTTTCTGCGCTGTTCTCTTTATGGCACTGGTTTGACGTGGTGGTGGAGTCAAGAAACGGGGGCACGCCCCTGCGAAACACATCGGCAGGAGACGCAGATCGCAACAGAACAGATCAAGCATGGCAGAGCAGAGGCAAGTGGGAGGATTCCAGGTATGTAAAGGTGATTGTTTCTAGGGCTGTGACGGTGGCAAATTTTTACTACCGCGATGGTAAATCACCAACAACCGCCGGTGTTACGGTGGTGGGGTGCGAAGGGGGCGGGGTTTAATTATATATATATATATATATATATATATATATATATATATATATATATATATATATACATACACACTCACCTAAAGGATTATTAGGAACACCATACTAATACTGTGTTTGACCCCCTTTCGCCTTCAGAACTGCCTTAATTCTATGTGGCATTGATTCAACAAGGTGCTGAAAGCATTCTTTAGAAATGTTGGCCCATATTGATAGGATAGTATCTTGCAGTTGATGAACATTTGTGGGATGCACATCCAGGGCACGAAGCTCCCGTTCCACCACATCCCAAAGATGCTCTATTGGGTTGAGATCTGGTGACTGTGGGGCCATTTTAGTACAGTGAACTCATTGTCATGTTCAAGAAACCAATTTGAAATGATTCAAGCTTTGTGACATGGTGCATTATCCTGCTGGAAGTAGCCATCAGAGGATGGGTACATGGTGGTCATAAAGGGATGGACATGGTCAGAAACAATGCTCAGGTAGGCCGTGGCATTTAAACGATGCCCATTTGGCACTAAGGGGCCTAAAGTGTGCCAAGAAAACATCCCCCACACCATTACACCACCACCAGCCTGCACAGTGGTAACAAGGCATGATGGATCCATGTTCTCATTCTGTTTACGCCAAATTCTGACTCTACCATCTGAATGTCTCAACAGAAATCGAGACTCATCAGACCAGGCAACATTTTTCCAGTCTTCAACTGTCCAATTTTGGTGAGCTCGTGCAAATTGTAGCCTTTTTTTCCTATTTGTAGTGGAGATGAGCGGTACCCGGTGGGGTCTTCTGCTGTTGTAGCCCATCCGCCTCAAGGTTGTGCGTGTTGTGGCTTCACAAATGCTTTGCTGCATACCTCGGTTGTAACGAGTGGTTATTTCAGTCAAAGTTGCTCTTCTATCAGCTTGAATCAGTCGGCACATTCTCCTCTGACCTCTAGCATCAACAAGGCATTTTCGCCCACAGGACTGCCGCATACTGGATGTTTTTCCCTTTTCACACCATTCTTTGTAAACCCTAGAAATGGTTGTGCGTGAAAATCCCAGTAACTGAACAGATTGTGAAATACTCAGACCGGCCCGTCTGACACCAACAACCATGCCACGGTCAAAATTGCTTAAATCACCTTTCTTTCCCATTCTGACATTCAGTTTGGAGTTCAGGAGATTGTCTTGACCAGGACCACACCCCTAAATGCATTGAAGCAACTGCCATGTGATTGGTTGATTAGATAATTGCATTAATGAGAAATTGAACAGGTGTTCCTAATAATCCTTTAGGTGAGTGTAGTTTGCAATCATAAAACACAACTCTGTCTCATTTTGTTAAACGTCAATTTTTTTGATCAATAACAGTCATTATAAAAACAGAAGCAAAAGGTACATTTATAGGTATAAGAAGCTACAATAAAAATTAAAGCAAACAGTTCAGTCAAACGTTCAAAGTCAGCGCTCCAATAGACTACAACAGTAAAGTTAAATAGCCTAAATATATAAACTTATGAAACATTACTTCATCAGCCAAAACGATTTTCTAGGGGAACAAATTATAGATTAATGAAACCAAAAATTGCCTGTTAAATATACAAATGATGAATTATATCTCATGTTTAACCACTACAGAGTCAGCAGCAAACATCAGAAGGACTAGCCCAGTGATCTTCTGGATCTCACAACTCTGACAACATCAGATCAAATTTTCAAATAGGCACTTTCTTTATCAATAAACCACAGATTTGATCTTGGTGCTGTTGCTCTGTGTCTGCTGTTGAATTATCCAGGTTGTGGATGAGGAGCGACCCCTGATGTGATTGTGAAGCACTTACAGTGTACAGTAGTACATAGTAAAGTGCTATATAAATGCCTCATTCATTCATTAGTTATCCATTTTTAATATGCGTTCTTGTCTGTTCTTGTGAAACGTCATCAGTTGCTGCCCGAGTACTGATCCAATTCAAAGGTCACATCTAGCCAAGTACAGTTCAAATTCCCGAATGTGTTCTTGATCCGACTTTAATCGAAGATGCATCGAGAGAGTACTTGTGACAGCCAGGTATCCCAGAATGCCTCTCACATCAACCAGCAACAGTTAAACTCCATGTCAAGACATAATAACATGGGGGACATTGGGGGGGTATTTTTCCCAAAGTGAGCCATCAGCTCCAGTCCACTACAATTTGGAGTGGTTAAGGCCCGGGTATATGTAATTTCCCACGTTCTGCTCCATCTTGTGCACAGTTGAATGTGCAAGCCTTTCAAAGATAATTCTTTGCCCGAGAGCGCGGAAAGACCTCGCACCATCAAGCCCTGGGTATACTTCACTTTCCACGCCTGGACGTGTCTCGTGTGCAGTCGTGTCCGTGCATCTTTCAAAGTATACTAAACCACAGATGCACGTGTATAAATTTTTTTTTATACTATTACCAGGCATCATGTCATCAATGGGACATTTGCTGCCTGAACACCGTTTATTCCTTCACAGTGGCGTATAGCGGATTATTGTTATTATTATGCTACTTTTATTATTAAATTAATATTGCAATTCATTTAACCGACGCACTGTGAGCATAATAAAAGATTAGTTAGATGGCAAACTCCTCATTTAAAAAAACAACTTGTTTAACCTTATAACACTCTTATCAGTCCCGCTAACGGACCACTGGGTCGTTAAAGGGTTAAACTTGTTTGCTTAAAATTTTTGTGAATAATTTGCTGATGCAGGTATAAAAATACATTTTGTAACTGCAAAAAAATATATAAATAAATAAAACTTGTCGCCCATGGCGCCAACTATAGCTGGAGAGGAGAGATTTGGCTGTGGCTAACTTACACAGAAGAGATTTTTTTGTTCAGCACATAAAAATGAACTACTTCATTTTAGACTGTGGTGATGTGGTTTCTCCACTGCATGGATCTTCATGTGTATCTTCAGGTGACTTTTAATAGTGAAACTCTTTCCACACTGATCACACGTGTGCAGCTTCTCTCTGCTGTGGATCCTCTCATGTGTTTTCAGATTTACTGACTGACTGAATCTCTTGTCACACTGTGAACACTTGTAAGCTTTTTCTCCAGTGTGAATTCTCTGGTGCACTTTTAAATTGTTTGCTTTAGTAAAAGTTTTCTCACACTCAAAGCACATGTACTCTCTCACACCAGTGTGTGTTTTCTCATGTTTATGTAAACTACACAGCAGTGAAAAACTCTTTCCACACACAGAACATGAATGTGGCTTCTCCTTTGTATGAACTCTCAGGTGTCTCTTCAGGTCTGATGACCCTAGAAATGTTTTGTCACATTGATCACATGTGAACGGTCTCTCTCCAGTGTGAACTTTCATGTGTTCCTTAAGATGTCCTTTTTGTGTGAATCTCTTCCCACATTGATCACATGTGAACAGTCTCTCTCCGGTGTGGATCCTCATGTGTTCTTTAAGGTTTGCTGATTGACTGAAACTCTTCCCACACTTATCACACGTGAACGGTTTCTCTCCTGTATGAATTCTCATGTGAACATCAAGACTTTGTTTGGTTGAGAAACTCTTTCCACACTGAGTGCAGGTTGTAGATTTCTTGACTCTTTTCTTTAAAAAAATCTTTTTAGTCTTTGAGCGACTCAAAGGTTTTTCTCCAGGTTTGACATGATGATCCTCCTCCACTTCACTCAGTTCTTCACTCTCCTCCTTCACTTCCATCAGCTCTGAAATGAAAGAGAAAAAAAGTAATTTAATTTTCAGTAAATCGAAATAATTTAAAGAGAGAAATATTAAGTTAAAGGTCATAAAATTGAGACTTGTTGTGATAGACCACTGCTACAAAACATTACGATCATTTTGATGCATTTGCATAAATTAGTTGCATATGTCCCTGAAACTTTAACATTAATCTTCCAATCGTAAAGGACCAGCTGTCGTTCTAACGACAGAATCCAGTGGTCTGGTGAAGGTATAATGTGTGTACGTCTTTTCAGCGCTCCTGTGAAGTTCACTTAATTTTAGAATTTAGTCTCGATTTTACTTTAGCTGCTCGTTTAATCTCCAATTTCAAATGTTTTTACATCAAGATTTACTGAATTAAGACAATCAGCACTGAATGGACGTCTTCTGGCTACAGAATTTCCCAAATAGCTGCTCTGCCACCTTCCCTTAAAAAATTCTTAATAATTCATTATAAATAATATTAAGAAAATAAAGAAAACATTGCTCTGAAATATTTTCAATCAATGACAAAATGATCTAATGTGATATTAACAGCCAAATTTTTACATCAACTTTTAGGTTGATATTTAATTTATTTTCCTAAAACTGTGTATTTATTAAGGGCCGTTCACAGCAGACTTCTCCTTCCACTGACTTCCTTTCATACACATGTGAATGTGGGACACCAGAAACACAAGATCAAGTGAAGTTTGCAGTAGAGTAGATTGTATATTTAAAAATTTTGTAGTGATTATTATTTGTTATTTATGTTTTTAAAAAAATCACGTCATATCTTGACTGTAGAAAGTTCTCATGCTCAAAGTCTAGACTGACTGCATCTTTAAATGTGTTATTATCAGTGTCCTACATGACTCACTCAACCCTGTTACTTCTGACATGATTTTCCTACTTTCAAAACCAGAGGATTTCTTAAAACTGTGACACCAGGAAGTGACATCATCTGGGCTCTTTTCTACAGCATGATGGGAGGACAAGAAAATAATCTCAATCCATTGTCTCAGTTTTTACACAAATGAATGACTGCATTCATCAACCCTGTTACTAAAGTTACTGTAAGAAGAGATTTTGCTCAAGTTACACTCACAACCCTGTCAGCCATTCTGGAAAGTTCATTTACCTCAAACATTTTGGTGTTTACAGTTTATTCCTAAAAATAACAATGTTGAAAACTGGATTGAAAATGCCTCTTTTCGGGTAACACTCCTGCAAATAGTGAAGCAGATATGAAACAAATGTAAAATACGTAAATATTTAGTTTGATCTGATGTTGACAATCAGTATGAAGTTTCTCAAACTTACCTTTACTGAGCTAGAAAAGAACATTATGTATCATTTCATAGTTTAACTGCATATCTAAATATGCAGAAGTGTTTGAATCTTTCTAACATTAATGTTGTCATTAAAAGTTCAGTATGTATTTGATAGTTTATCTAAATGTGCAAGAACATGAATGTTGTTCAGCATCATGAATGAATGAAGAATAAACACCAACCTCTTTGTTCTTCAGTATCTTCAGTGTGTTTCATTCTGCAGGTTCTGGATCACTCATGTTCTCACTGTCCTCCTTAATAAACTCAGTCTTTACTGGTTTCAGCTCTTCCTGATGCTTCAGTGCTCATCTGATGGGATTATTCCAGCATTTATTGATCAACTGCTGTGGGAGGAGCTTCACTGATGATGTGACTGCTGTGGGAGGAGCTTCACTGATAGTGACCTGTAGTGGGCGGAGCTTCACTGACTAAACTACAGATTAGTTGGAGGAGATGATCTGCCCAAATCAAAAATATCAGTTACTGTGTTTGTTTTTTTTATAGGGTTAGAGACCAGAAATCAAATTTTAGTATCTGCATCAAATTAAATGTACAAAAGCGTATTTAAGTAGAAAACCCATTAAATGCAAGTGTCTATTTTAATGTTTCAAATTACTTTTGTGAAAACCAAATGTTTTAATGTCCCATTATCATTTAGTGTAACAGATATATTTATGTAAAAATGAAACAACATTTATTTTGACTTGTACTTAATAAAGTATATAAAAGAGTAAGAGATCATACTAAATTTCATTATATTTTAAATGATTAAAACCTTCTTGCTCACAAATGAGTGAAACCTAGTGGTTTGAAGGAAAGTGGCAAAGATTAAAATGACAATTAAAGAGTATTTTGGGCTTCACTGTGATCCTTCAATACAGTGTTTGAATGTCAGAAATGATTCTTATTCTAAATATGCCTGAAAAGTTGTGTTCTTTCTTTCTTTCTTTCTTTCTTTCTTTCTTTCTTTCTTTCTTTCTTTTTTTTTTTTTTTGCTATATTAATCCCTTTTGTATTTCACCCTTAAACTAATTGCATTAATCATTTATATCCGTCTATCATAAAGCAAATGAGGCTAATTTAGAACTTTTTGTTTCTAATTCTAACTTTATTCTGTTTCTTCATTAAAATATTGACAGATATCTAGAAAAGTAGTAAAGAACTGTAAGCAAAACATTTATGGCATGAAGACAGAAATAAACATATCTGTAACCAAGAAATTAATCAAATTACTTTTGTGAAAACCAAATGTTTTAATGTCCCATTATCATTTAGTGTAACAGATATATTTATGTAAAAATGAAACAACATTCATTTTGTATTTAATAAAGTATATAAAAGAGTAAGAGATCATACTAAATTTCATTGTATTTTAAATGTATAAAGATTTAAAATGAAAATTAAAGAGTATTTTGGGCTTCACTGTGATCCTTCAATACAGTGTTTGAATGTTAGAAAATGATTCTTGTTCTAAATATGCCTGACAAATTGTTTTCTTTCTTTCTTTTTTTTGTTTTGTTGCTATATTAACCCCTTTTGTATTTCACTCTTAAACTAATTGCATTAATCATTTATATCTGTCTATCGTAAAGCAAA
The DNA here is from genome assembly GCF_024489055.1 of Chanodichthys erythropterus. Lineage (NCBI taxonomy): Eukaryota > Metazoa > Chordata > Actinopteri > Cypriniformes > Xenocyprididae > Chanodichthys > Chanodichthys erythropterus. The sequence goes on from NC_090223.1 coordinate 61,678,750, forward strand.
TGAGGCAGAATTAGAAACAAAAAAGTTCTAAATTAAACTTTATTCTGTTTCTTCATTAAAGTAATGGCAAATATCTAGAAAATTAGTAAAGAACTGTAAGAAAAACATTTATGGCATGAAGACAGAAATAAACATACATAAACACCATCAAATCCCCTCAGTCTGTTGACAGCAATGAAATGAGCTTTAAGTGTCAATTTACAGCAGATCTGAAGACATCAGCATAATAAATGAGGTGAAAACAGGAACTATTGACATGAAATAAAGAGTGTTTTCAGCAGTTTCTCTGTTAATATTGATGATCCTCAGACTATCAACACTCATTCAACAAGACATTCACATCATCTCACTTTATTCTGAGTGTTTGCTGTTAGAAACTGATTATTGGAGTCAGGATATATGGGAAAATCCTATAAACTGCTCTACTGAAAGACAATACTGTTATTTCTCATTTATATACTGTATATATTTATATATATTTGTTTTTTGCGCATGCACACACACCTCATTTACATTTAGTTCACACTTTAATTCATCCTCTCTAATCCTGTCTGGGACATCATCCCCCATGAGAACATTTTTGTGATTTTAACATTTAAACAAAGCGTTTTGGTGCACTCTGACAAAAAAATAAATGGAAAAAACAACATTTGATTCAAGTAAAAAAAATAAAAAATTATATGGGGTAGGCTGGGCATTGACACAAATTTCACATTTGGATTTGATTTCGATTCAGGAGCTTGCAATTTGATTATGATTTGATTATTTGGTGCCTATAATGTTAAGTACATGGCACATTTCCTCAAAGAAAAAAATCTCTCTCAACTAATGCTGTAAACAGGAGCAACAGTTGGTAGCTACATCATTATATTATTTCAGACAGGACCACTTGGCAAGTTACTGAGTTTATTGAACACAATTATCTTTGGCGGTATGGTTCTGTTACAGATCCCTTGTTCCCCTGGACTCCATTTCCCATTATCCTCTTGTCTCCTCACCTGTACTCACTTCCCTCGTCAGCTCCTCAGCTTCACGGATCACCTGCACCTGTTCCTGATCGTCATCACTCCCTATATAATGGACTCACTCCCTTCACTCCTTGTCTGTCCTAAATGTTATATACCAGTGTTTGGATGTTGTCTCTTCGTTGTGTTAATAAACCCATTTGATTGTGTATATCCGTATCAGCCTCCTTTCTACAACAGCAAACCGTAACAGAAGAACAGACCTAAACCGCTGGATATCCACAAACCAAAAGATGGGATTGTTCCTGATTCCTGTGGCTCCAGCTCCCCCACAGCCTCTCACACCTACATCAGCGGCTGACCAGCTCGTCAGCCTCTTCCAGGTGGGACGTTCGCTGGAGAGGTATGTGGAGGAGTTTGTTGAGTTGGCTTATTTGACAGATTGGTCAGATGCTCATTTGATCGCCCTGTTTTTGGATGGACTGGACGAGGACACCATCCGCTTTTCTGAACCTGATGATTATGTTTCCTTAGCTGATGCTATAAATTTAGTTTTGTATTTAAATTGCTCCAAATTCTTTATCCAAGAGGTTCAGGATGTTAAGTGTTCCTCTCGTCCAGTCCTTCCAAAAACACGGGCAGCCTGGCCAGTCTGCCGAGCTCCGTCCTCCTCCTCATACCCCTCCAGTGAACTTCCTGCCTGTCCCATGCTGGACCCACACTCCTCCGCTGGGTCCAGAAAGCGGAGGAGGAGAAAGCGACCCGCTCCAGTCTCTCCAGAGCCCGCTCCAGTCTCTCCAGAGCCCGCTCTAACCCTCTCCGAGCCTGCCGCTCCATCCCTGAGCGAGCCGCCAGATGATGCGGCCTGGCTCATTGACTTCTGGACCGAGCCAGTTTCTCCAGCCGCCGCCGCCGAGCCCTCAGCTCCAGCCGCCGCCGCCGAGCCAGCCGCTCCAGCCGCCGCCGCCGAACCAGCCGCTCCAGCCACAAACTTTGAACTGTTTTTCTCCTCTCCTCCAAAGACTGTGTTCCCTCCCTGCCTCCCTCTCCCGCCTCCTCCCACTAATGTCCACACTGCACCTCCACCTCAAGCCACTTCACCCAGGACTCCACCTCGGCCTGTTGGTCCAGATGCTCCCCCTTGGCTCCAACCTCCCTCATCTCCACCGTGGCCCATCAGTCCACCAGTTCCGCCAGGCTCCATCCTCCCCCCGGTTCCGCATCAGTCGTTCGTCAGCCTTTCCTCACATCAGGACTGCACTCCTCGGTTTTCACCTCGTCCCTTCGTCCCTCACGCTCCGTTGGCTTCCTCACTCCCTCCTGCGTCCCTTTGGTCGGCTGTCGCTCTGGCTCCTCTGCGGCCTTCTGGAGCCCCGCCTGCGCCTCGGTCGGCCGAGCCTGCGGCATCGCCCTGTCCCGCCGGATCCTCACCGCCACCTGGGCTCGTCGGCAATTCGGCTTCGGCTCCTGACCCGCCATGGCCGCCTTCGGCTCCTGACCCGCCATGGCCGCCTTCGGCTCCTGACCCGCCATGGCTTTTGAGCCCGCCCTGGAGACCTCCTCTCCAGTCTGCTCCTCCCCCTGCTCCGGCTTGAGGTCTCCAGGGCGCCCACCTCCCGGTTGTTCCATCTACGGCGCGAGGACGCACCTACCGGGAGGGGGAGGTACTGTTACAGATCCCTTGTTCCCCTGGACTCCATTTCCCATTATCCTCTTGTCTCCTCACCTGCACTCACTTCCCTCGTCAGCTCCTCAGCTTCACGGATCACCTGCACCTGTTCCTGATCGTCATCACTCCCTATATAATGGACTCACTCCCTTCACTCCTTATCTGTCCTAAATGTTATATACCAGTGTTTGGATGTTGTCTCTTCGTTGTGTTAATAAACCCATTTGATTGTGGATATCCGTATCAGCCTCCTTTCTACAACAGCAAACCGTAACAGGTTCCTTACGGGGGTTCTTGCTCCAAAATTAATTGGACATACAAGAGCTTTAACATTAACCCCCCGGAACCATCAGCTTGAAAATACAGAGACAATTAAGACACTAGTAATGTCTTTAAGAGCGAGCGTGGTATCATGTAGATATGTGGGACATCTATACTGTAGGATGAGTGTCTCTCAGCAGTGCGGTCCATGCCAGCCGGGACTTGAAGCCTTGTTGACTTTAAGGTAGTGATCTGAAACAAAAGAAGATGACGACCAGAAGGTGCACAGTAATATGCTCATGCTTATAATGGGGAGGGAGGGAGGGTTGCGAGCAGTTTGAGCATTCTTACCGAGCAGCGATGCCACGTATATATGTCCCGTGTCTAATAGGAGAATGGTAATGATTGGAGCGATTTGACAGCTGACCGCGTCAGCTGGTCGCGGCACTATGCCTACGTGGCCTGACTGAACTAACGCTGCGCTCGATTTCAGACAGGACCACTTTGGCAAGTTACTGAGTTTATTGAACACAATTATCTTTGGCGGTATGGTTCCTTACGGGGGTTCTTGCTCCAAAATTAATTGGACATACAAGAGCTTTAACATTAACCCCCCAACATGATGAGAAGGAATACTTGCCTGAAGTAGAACCCCCCAAAACCATACTTGTTCCATTCCTGCAAAAGAGAAAAGACAAGTTATTGAGATATACTTAAAGGAGCCTACTGACTATCAGAGGGGTATTCTCCCCTCTAAAAGGAGGAAGAGAATAGCAGGCCCCTCTTTAAATTTAAGTAGCGAGGGGTGTTCATCCCCATGCAGAGGAATGAACAGCAGGCCCCTGCAGTATAGCAGCAAAGGGTGTTCTCTCCAGCGGGAGAAAACAGCAGCCCTTTTTTTTTTTTTTTATATATATATGTGAGGGGTGTTCTTCCCTCGCTGAGGGATGAACAGCAGCCCCTGCAATTATAGCAGCAAAGGGTGTTCTCTCCAGCGGGAGAAAACAGCAGCCCTTTTTTTTTTTTTTTTTTCCCAGCGGGAGAACCGCGAAGCAGCATGTCCCCTGATATGGCATGAGGGGTAGAAGAGCAGCACGTCCTGCACGTGCGAATACTACTACGGGTAGAATGTTTTTTTTGTTTGTTTTTTTTTATAGCTGCTCAATGATTTTTGTGCTAACAACACATCCTGAGTTGTAGGCCTAATGTATCGTTGATACGCTGATGATGACCAACGACCCATTGCTTTGAGCATGGGTATGGAGACTGTTGAAGCTGCGGTGGTTGCTGCGCCTATGCGGAATGAATGGCTGGTATAAAGCGCAGGGTCCATGCCGCAATGAAGGCATGCGGTTCGGAGACGCGAGGCAAACCAATGCTTGGACATAGCTTCTCTCTTCTCTGTAATGAAAAGTGGATCTGTAGGGTTTGATTTACTGCGTGAGCTAACCAGCCGGTTCATGGCTGTGAGGGGACAATATCCGTAGTTGGTTCTGGATATGTTAATGGTACTTCCGTTATTATCTCTGTCTGTTTTGGAATGTTTCAGATAGATGGAAAAGTATTCGTTGTGAAATGATATGTCTTTAACTGTGAGATCGTGAGAAGGGTCGAATTTTTTAGTGTTAATGGTGAATTCCCCTCCTCTGAGGAATCCATAATAGGCGGTGAGGAACACTGCTTCTAGAAGCAAGTTTGTGTGCGGAGTGAAGAGACCTGATCATAATTTATCCACCATCGTGTGCACCTGTGAGAGAGACAGCGGTAGTCGTTTATCTGGAACAGCGGGACTTTCCTTTTTTAACCCGTTGAGGAGAAGGCATATGGAGGGATTTTGCAACAGGCTTTGGGAGGAAGGATCTATACATCTAAGATGGAATTGAATGCCTGAGATCATGATCTTGATGGTAGAAGGCTTAAGCTTCCTGGATTCGAAGCAATGCGCAATGAAAGCACATGTGATAGAAATGTTAGCTGGGAGTATAGGCACCGAGAAAGCGTTGCAGAAATCTGAAAAAGACGACCACGCCGAGTCGTAAGTTTTAAGTGTCGTTTTTGCTAGCCCTGATCTCATGTAGTGTGCGGCTGATTTAAGGTAATTTTGCAAGGTTGCATTCAGTCTAGGACTGTTTGACTGAAGTCCGGGCAGCCCAGTCGTGATGAAACCGCTTCCGAACACAGGCGTCTGAATTCCTGGAAATTAAACCGAGAAAGAGAGTCAGCTATTTTATTATCCAGCCCAGGAATGTGAGTAGCTTTAATGGTAAAATTATTCATAACTGAGATCCAGGTTAGGCGCCTAATGAAACGGTTAATGAAAGGCACGGAAGAGCGACCCTTGTTGATAATGTTCACGGTGGCTTCGTTGTCACAGAACACTAGGATGTTTTTTCTAGTCCATTGGTCTGCCCATAATAAGCAAGCAATCACAATGGGATATAATTCCATGAGTGCTGTCGATTGGATAGACGGAGCCAGTTCCTTAAGTTCTGTTGGCCATCTTTCTGCAAACCACTGTTTGTTAAATATACCCCCGAACCCGACGGAAGGAGCTGCATCGGTGAAGAATTGTAGTTTGACTGAGGTTCTATATCTTCTTCGTAGAAAAAGGAAATGCCATTCCAGTTATCGCATAATTTAGACCAGAAGTTAAATCGGACCTGCAGCCTTCGTCTAACGTGATAGTGTCATGCATTTTCTCTACGGTTTTAGACAAATCTAAAAGTCTGGAAATGAAGGAACGACCTTGTGGAATAATCCTCATGGCAAAATTGAGATGGCCCAGCAGAGAAAGAAGATCCCTTTTTGTTAAGGTAGGTAATAGGGAATAAGTTCTGATGAACCCTCTAATCCTTTCTAGTTTGTCTAGCGGAAGAGATGCTTGCATTTTCACTGAATCTAGCGTGATCCCTAGGAAATCGAGGACACGAGACGGGCCTTTTGTTTTTTCTTCTGCAAGAGGAATGCCGAATGTTTTGAACCCTTTAACCAGGGAATTGATGCTGCGCGATGGGTTGGCCTCTGGAAAGTCGATGAGGAGGAAGTCATCCAACAGGTGAAGAACGAATGGTAGTTTGAAATCATTTAGTAATATCCAGCAGAGTGCTTCAGACAGTGTATCGAAAATCTTTGGGCTGCTTTTACACCCGAAAGTGAGTCTGACTGAAAAATTAAATTTTTCTCGCCAACTGACCCCGAAAAGATGCCACTGAGAGGGGTGTAAGGGCATGATTTTGAAGGCGTCGGTAATATCCGCTTTACTGAGCCACGCTCCTCTGCCTGCTAATTTAATGAGTTTAATAGCGTTGTCCACTATGGAATAAGCCAAAGAAAAAGGTTCTGAGGGAATTAAACTGTTAATGCTCGGAACCCCTACTATAGAGTGGGGAGCGGATAAATCATGATTAGACGTTTTTTCCCTGAGTATTTCCTAACTGCGACTCCTAAAGGGTTAATGCGAAATAGATTGAAAGGAGGTTGATCGAAGGGTCCGATCATGTAGCCCTTCTCAATTTCTTTCCCCATCAGATCATCGACGGCCTGTGGATCTTTGATTGCCGACTGGAGGTTTTGACAGGTGAAAGAGAAGGTGGGCAGATAGGAAAGACCAGCTAGGAACCCATGCATGAGCCCTAGAATGAGGTAAGACACGAAACAGCGATTTGGATGCTTTTCCAGGGCTTTAGATAGCTCCTTGGTATTCACCGGAGTGTTTATTTCTTTTTTAGAAATTTTGTGCGGCGTGGACAAGAAAACTTCGGGTGACTGTTCCCGCAATAGCTGCAAGCATGAAAAAATTTACAGTTATTACGAGTACAAACATTCTCATTGAAATTATAGCAAAGAGGGGTTTGTCTTTCAGGTTTCACCTGTTCTTGCGGCGAAGCGCTAGTGTCCTGAGTTGAAGCGGTCTTAGGACAGAGAGATGCGGTGTGGGAAAACGAGCCGCAGAGTGAGCACGACAGTGCTCGGTGGCCTGTAAAGTGTCTGCTAATGAGAGCAAGATCAACCACAGACCAGTCCAGACGCTGATTAAAACGTTGAATGTACATTGCTGCTTTAGATGAAAAGGATTTGTGGTACTCGTAGAATAGAGTGCCTCCGTAAGACATGGCGAGATCCGAGATGATGGCTAGATAGGTGTCTAATTCCTTTCTCCTGTCTGGATACACTTCATAGATAATGTCTCTGAACACGCCGAAGGCAACGTTAAATTCTGCCATAGTTAACTTTTGGTGAGTCTTAGATCGTTATCTTTAAGAATGACCGATATATCCCCACAATCCACAATCCTTCTTTCATTAGTTTCTGCGCATAGCAATATTTTAACCAAGTTAATGTCATTACCTGACAGGATTTGAGCGCGCAGTTGGGAAGAAATAGCAGCTGCTGGGGGGAAAAAGGGCACCCCGGTGGAAGCGGCAGGTAAAGCTGATCCGAGAGATCTTCTGGGAAGAGCCAAGTCGGGAAAAAGTGCGCAGTTTGATGTCGAGCTTGAAGTCTGCCCGTCAAACATCGCCCGAGGTGCAGAAACCGAGCGCGATTCCAGCGCCTGGATCCTGTTGTCCATGTCGGAGAGGGATCCTTGGATTGATAGCAGCGCTGTGAGAACCCTGTCGTCTCCCTGTTGTGCTGAAGCTTGAGGGGGATTAGATGTTTTAACCTTCTTTGAAGTTGAAGATGCTTGATCAGTGGATATATTTTTTCTTTTCTCCGTGGCTTTGCGACCGGTAGATCGGGGAAGAGAAGATACGTTGGTGGATGCGGGCTGCGGATCTTGATTGACTTCTTGTAAGAATGACAGGATCTGATCGTGATCCAGATTCGGAGGCACTTGTACGTTAAGAGAGTACAAAGTGGCCAAGATCCTTTCTTTGGGCCATTCGCTGATGGAAAAAGGATTCCTTGCTGCTATCCTAGAGCTGCGTCTCACTAGCTGGGTTGGATCGCTGTCTTCGGTATAATGATCCAGGATCTCGTCCGGAGACTCTTCAGAAAGGATTTGTCCTAAGATGTCCGAAGTATCCATGACCAGGAAGCAGCAGGTAAGATGTGCAAGAAATAACGTGAACGTATTTTTCATGCTGTTGTCACTGTAACGCAAAGCTTGCGAGCAGTTTGAGCATACTTACCGAGCAGCGATGCCACGTATATATATCCCGTGTCTAATAGGAGAATGGTAATGATTGGAGCGATTTGACAGCTGACCGTGTCAGCTGGTCGCGGCACTATGCCTACGTGGCCTGACTGAACTAACGCTGCGCTCAATTAAAAGGTTCAAATTAATCGATTTGTAATATAAAAAATATAAAAACATTATTTGAAAATGATTTTCGTTCCTTGATTCAACTTCTCACATGGACTGCGCAGATATCAACAGCGCAACGGGTTTGTAGGTTGCCAGGTTGAGGTCACAAATAGGTTTGAATTTGTATGATGTGTCGATTGCGGGAGTAGAATGTGTTTCATACAAGATCTGGCAGCTGGACAACCTTGGAATAATACTTGATTCTTCTTCTTATAACGATGTTTGGGCCATACAAATTATGGAAATTTCCCGGGAGAAATAGCAAAATGGGAGGGGGGCGGGAGATGGGTGTGAAATACGGGAGACTCCCAGCAAAAACGGGAGCGTTGACAGGTACGTGGTCGGTTCATGTGCTCTCTGCGTGAACTGAAGCGGTACAGCAATCTGTAAGAAAGCTCACGACAGCTCCAGAGACGTCCATGGTCTTACTCCAGTATATGGGAAAGTAGTCAGTCACTCCTTGAGTTTGATGAATAACAGGTGAGCCGAGGGATAGCACAAAATTACATAAATCTCTAAAATTATTACGCAATAGGCTAATGTGTGTGTGAAGTGAATGAGTGTAAACTGAGCACAGCGCAAATTAAATAGCCTCGCTGTTTGTGTCTTTGTCAGGAAATGAACACGGAGAGAGGGTCCAAGTGCAAGTAAAACAATATTTATTGACAGAATACGCTATACAATAACTTCACTCCAAATGGGCAGTCGTTGCAGTGACAGAGACGTGCTGAAGCGATGGCGTGCAGAGGCAGATGAACAGGGTGGCGCAGGGCTGCAGCGGGTATCAGAAACCAAGGAATAATCCAACCCAGACGCGGGCACAAGACGAAAGTCCAGAACTCCAGGAAATCAGGAAGTGAACACAGAAACACGACACCGGGACAGCCTGCAACGAACTGACAAAGACACCATGTAGACACGCACGAGATATAGCAAACACAGAACAAGACACGGCTGGCAGCACATCACAATCAAACAGGTGGGTGACGCCCACACAATCACTCACTCACAGGCAACACACACCACAACCACACGAGGGCGAGAAAGTGAACCCATGAACCGTGACAGTCTCTCAGAAATCAGAGCAAGCGCCGATCCCGGGCTGGAGCACCCACGGAAATGGTTGAGCACCCACGAGAAAATACGAGATATTCTCCATGATTCTCCATGATTTTAACCAATAAAAATTCGATATAAAAAAAATCGATTGGAGCGTTCAGACACAATCTTCACCCTTTTTTATAGTTTTTTTTAATGGCAAACATAGAGAGCGCATCCAAGTGATGCGCGAGCACAAATGGCTCTGCTCTCGATCAGATACATGCGCGCGCTCAAACTCAAACTCTCCTTGCATCAGATATCAGCGAGACGAGAGCATGACGAGAGCGACAACACTTGTGAAAAGAGTGTGCTTTCGGGTCGAAATTGTCATCTTGCTGCAGGAATTTAATGCAAATAAAACATCCAGTTGACGTTGGTTTGAGTTAAATAAGAAGCAACCTAGCACTGAAACGTGTTGTTTTTTGAAATCATGCTGAGGAACAGCGGCTCGTGTAGTCTTCAGAAATGTGCGTCAATCTATCGCTTGACTCTTCTTTCCAGGGAAATCACTAACAAAATGCACACAAACATGTCCCTGCTCCTGATATATAAACATTAATGAACTTCTTTAAACTTTATGAGGAAAAATGACTAAATGAGGGCAGATTCGAACCACTGATTATAAGATGACTGAACCTCTGACTCTATTAACAAAAATTCTACCACAAGACTATTAGGAAACACATAATCTGAATGCGGATTTATCTGTAATATAATATGTTTTTTTCTGTTGGTTTTTTGGGGGGCACTGGGCACCCACCGGCAGAAACATAAATCGGCGTCTATGAATCAGAGCTTTGTCAAAATTATTCTAATACATCAATAAAATACTGCATCATATAAATTTTCTACTATTTGATATGTATTTAAATGTTTTAAACCTTGCGAGATGATAGACGATATGAAACACAAATATGATGAAAACTATGAAATGAGCAGCGCGTTCGTAAATCAAATAGCCGCGTTTCTCTTGCGTCTCTCAGAAATCAGCTTTGTCAAAAGTAGGCTGCTATCAACTAAAACACTACATCATACACACTTTCTACTATTCAATGTCTACTTGAATGTGAAAAACATTGTACGATATGATAATTAATGAGTGCAAACTGTATGAATGAAATGAAGCGTGATAGCAAGTCAAGACAAATGTAGGACTATATTTTTTTCCGCAGCCAAATGCCGCACGCCGGAGATCCGGCACGGTGCCGGAAAACTTTAAGCCCTGCGAAATGATAATGGGACATTAAAACATTTGGTTTTCACAAAAGTAATTTGAAACATTAAAATAGACACTTGCATTTAATGGGTTTTCTATTTAAATTAGCTTTTGTACATTTAATTTGATGCAGATACTAAAATTTGATTTTTTTCCGTCTTTAACCCTATAAAAACAAACACAGTAACTGATATTCTTGATTTGGGCAGATCAGCTCCTCCAACCAATCTGTGGTTCAGTCAGTGAAGCTCCACCCACTACAGGTCACTATCAGTGAAGCTCCTCCCATAGCAGTCACATCATCGTTGAAGCTCCTCCCACAGCAGTTGATCAATAAATGCTGGAATATTCCCATCAGAAGCGCATCAGGAAGAGCTGAAATCTGCAAAGACTGAGTTTATTAAAGAGGACAGAGAGAACACGAGTGATCCAGAACCCTGCAGAATGAAACACACTGAAGATACTGAAGAACAAAGAGGTTGGTGTTTATTCTTCATTCATTCATGATGCTGAACAACATTCATGTTAGAAAGATTCAAGCACTTCTGCACATTTAGAGAAACAGTCAAACTATGAAATGATACATAATGTTCATTTTTAACATGCTCAGTTTGAGAAACCTTCATACTGATTGTCAACATCAGATCAAACTAAATATTTACGTATTTCATGAGTTTGTGTGCCCATATAATCTTAGCGTAAGTGGTAAACAGATTTGGCTTGATGTCTGCTATAGAGGGGCTCGGAAAGAATATCCTACTCGAGCTCCGATTGCCCCCCTATAACAGGCAAAAATAAGTACAAAAGGAGGAGAAGGGGAGGAGGAGGGATGCCAAAAGAACTAACAACAGGAAGAGGTAAGATGCTGGTTTTATACCTCGGTACTAATTGGAAGATTAGATGGGCGTACTCCTCCCGAAATTACGTTTATTAACTTCACTTTGCATTTGTTTCATTTGGTTCACAATTTGCAGGAGTGTTACCAGAATAGAGGAATTTTCAATACAGTTTTCAACGCTGTTATTTTTAGGAATAAACTGTAAACACCAAAATGTATGAAGTAAATGATCTTTCCAGAATGGCTGACAGGGTTGTGAGTGTAACTTGAGCAAAATCTCTTCTTACGGTAACTTTGGTAACAGGGTTGATGAATGCAGTCATTCAATTGTGTAAAAACTGAGACAATGGATTGAGGCTATTTTCTTGTCCTCCCATCATGCTGTAGAGAGAGCCCAGATGATGTCACTTCCTGGTGTCACAGTTTTAAGAAATCCTCTGGTTTTAAAAGTAGGAAAATCATGTCAGAAGTAACAGGGTTGAGTGAATCATGTAGGACACTGATAATAACACATTTAAAGATGCAGTCAGTCTAGACTTTGAGCATGTGAACTTTCTACAGACACGGCAATGTCAACATATGACTTGTGATATATTTTTTTTAAAACATAAATAACGAATAATAATCACTCAAATTTTTAAATATACAATCTACTCCACTTTACTGCAAACTTCACTTGATCTTGTGTTTCTGGTGTCCCACATGTGTATGAAAGGAAGTCAGTGGAAGGAAAAGTCTGCTGTGAACGGCCCTTAATAATTACAGTTTTTAGGAAAATTAATTAAATATCAACCTAAAAGTTGATGTCAAAATATGGCTGTTAATATCACATTAGATAATTTTGTCATTGATCAAATATATTACTCAAAATATTTCAGAGCAATGTTTTCTTTATTTTCTTAATATTATTTATAAATTATTAAGAATTATTTAAGGGAAGGTGGCAGATCAGCTATTTGGGAAATTCTGTAGCCAGAAGACGTCCATTCAGTGCTGATTGTCTTAAGTAAATCTTGTAAAAACATTTGAAATTGGAGTCAGATTAAACGAGCAGCTAAAGTAAAATTGAGACTAAATTCTAAAATTAAGTGAACTTCACAGGAGCGCTGAAAAGACGTACACACATTATACCTTCACCAGACCACTGGATTCTGTCGTTAGAACGACTGCTGGTCCTTTACGATTGGAAGATTAATGTTAAAGTTTCAGGGACATATGCAACTAATTTATGCAAATGCATCAAAATGATCGTAATGTTTTGTTCCAGTTGTCTATCACAACAAGTCTCAATTTTATGACCTTTCACTTCATATTTCTCTCTTTAAATTATTTTGATTTACTGAAAATTAAATGAATATTTTTTCTCTTATTTCAGACCTGATGGAAGAAAGCAAGGAGAGTGAAGAATTAAAGACATTTTTAAAGAAAAGAGCCAAGAAGTATTTCACCTGCAGTCAGTGTGGAAAGAGTTTCTCAAAACATTATCATGAGATTCACATGAGAGTTCATTCAGGAGAGAAGCCGTTCACATGTGATCAGTGTGGAAAAAGTTACTCAACCAAACAATATCTTGAGGTTCACATGAGAGTTCATACTGGAGAGAAGCCGTTCACATGTGATCAGTGTGGAAAAAGTTACTCAACCAAACAACATCTTGAGGTTCACATGAGAGTTCATACTGGAGAGAAGCCACACACATGTGATCAGTGCGGGAAGAGCTGCACGCAATCATCACACCTTAAAGAGCACATGAGGATCCACACCGTAGAGAGACTGTTCAATGTGACAAAACATTTCGTGGGGAATCAACCTTAAAGAAACACCTGAGAGTTCATACAAAGGTGAAGCCACATTCATGTTCTGTGTGTGGAAAGAGTTTTTCACTGCTGTCATATTTAAATGAACATCAGAAAATACACACTGGTGTGAGAGAGTACATGTGCTTTGAGTGTGAGAAGACTTTTACTACAGCAACCCATTTAAAACAGCACCAGAGAATTCATACTGGAGAAAAACCTTACAAGTGTTCACACTGTGACAAGAGATTCAGTCGGTCAGAACATCTGAAAACACATGAGAGGATCCACAGCAGAGAGAAGCGGCACATGTGTGATCAGTGTGGAAAGAGTTTCTCTTTTAAAAACCACCTAAAGATACACATGAAGATCCACATCGCCACACTCTGAAATCAATTACATTTACATTTAGTCATTTAGCAGACGCTTTTATCCAATGCGACTTACAAATGAGAATAGTAGAATCAATCAAATCAACATGAGAACAACAGTACATAAGTGCTTTGTAAAGTGCTTGTAGCAAGAATTATTTTTTTTAATTAGGGATGTCCAGATCCGATCACGTGATCGGAAATCAGGGCCCGGTCACGTGGTTTCAGACTCGATCGGAATCGGATGTTACCTCCCGATCAGGACTTGGATATATGTATATATATTCTCATTATTTTTGAACACATCTATAGTTATGCGGTGGCACAGAGTTAGACCCTTTTGAATCCACACAGAAACAGCAACGCGTGCGGCATGACATCACTTTGTTGCAGAGACGCTATTGTTTAAATGCCGGCAAAGTAGAACACAGAAGCAGCTTGAAGCGGAAAGTGCGAGTATGTCTGCGGTCTGGAGTAGGGTGACCACCTGGCTATTCTATTGATCTGTTGCAGGACACTATGTGACTTTGCGGGACAATGCGGGACACGTGAGACAGATAAATTTACTACTATTACGCAACGTAAATAGGGATTTACACTTGTTGACAAACTTGGCATATGCGCCGATTAATGTTTCTGCTGGTGGGTTCTATAATGTTGCGCTTATGGCAACATTAAATCCTAGAGAGGAGAAACTTCTAGATTCACGACTGCACATGCAGGTGGACAAAGTTTGAGCACGCAGATGTAGGCTATATCTGAGCGAGAGCGCGCACACCTCCAGTTTTGTGCAGGGGAATCTGCCTTTGAGGAGAGATTGCTCGCGCATTTGATGCGCTCTCGTGATGCACTCTCAACATTTTTCATTATAATAACGCCATAAAACCCGCATTAAATGAACTATAAACGTGAATAGAAAGTCGTGTCTGAACGTCGCAATTTTGTATTGGTTAAAACAAATGGAGAATATCTCGTTTTTCCATAGGTGCTTGACCATTTCCGTGTGTGGTGCTTGATCGCTGCCGTTCGTTGGAAATATTTGCCATCAGAATGGATGATTACATGCTTTAAATCAGAGGTCACTAAATGGCGGACCGCGGTCCGGGTCCGGACCCAAAAGCCGCCCCGTACGGACCCGAACCTACAGCCAAAACAGAAGGTTATGATTTAAAACCTGACGGGACGCTTCTATTTTGACCGACGCAGCTTTTGTAGTCTTTACGGTAGTGGTAGAAACGCACGGACCAATTGCATGCGAGTTAAACTATTCCACGTGATACCACTCAGCCAATCAAGTCCGCGCATCTCAGGCGGTAATCTTTGACTGTGCAGACAGATGCGAGAGTTACAGGCAAGTTACACATTGAAAAGACGGTAGAAAGAAAAAGAAAGATAGCGATACATGTAGAAAACAAATGGGGAGAATCAGACGAGTGACAGAGACGGAGAAAAGGAGAGAAACAGGCGAGTGAGACGGAGAAAGGGAGAGAAACGAGAAACAGGCGAGTGAGACGGAGAAAGGGAGAGTAAAGTTGGCCGCATTTTCACAGATTCAAATTTTCCGGATAAATAACTCGTGAGATAAACGTAGATAAACTCGTGAGATTAACTTTTTAACGTAGGCAAGCAGCTACAACTTAATTTTCCTTAAAACAAGCTTTCCTCCGCAGTGGACAAAATGCACGTCTATGTGCGCAGACGGCTGAGAGACAGATCCGAAGGGACCGACTGCAAAGTGCAAAACCTGAAAAGCGTTACTACAAAAACAGTCAATATCTTCAATGTTACACACTGCATTGTCATCAAATTCAGTTCACCCATCACTGCTGGTTATACTACAACTCTTTTAGGAAAAATATATTTTTTAATAATTTATAATTTTTCTTATAATGAAAAATATTCAATAACTTCACTAAGAAATTATGAACTTCATTATGAAAAATACATGTAATAACTTCACTGTAACACACTGTACTGTCACCAAATTCAGTTCACACATCACTGATGTCTTGATAGTAGATACTACTACACTTATTATGGAAAAATGTCAATAGTGCAGTGTATTACGTTATAAGTTATTCATTATTTTTTTTATAATAAAAAATACAAAAAAGTGAATGCAAAAATACATTTTTCCAAAATAAGTGTTATAGTAGAACCAGCAGTGGAGTGTGAAATAATTCAAAAGAGGTGTTATTATGTAATTTGGCTCACGAGTTATTGATTCGAACCTGTGAATATGTGGCAACTTAAGTCAGAACATGCACAATTTTTTTTGTTTATTTTCTCTTATTTTGAAATGTAGCTCTATTTTATTTAGCTAATGAGAGAACATTATATCTACAGTCAAACATATTTGTTCAGTTCTATTTTACGTGTCAATAAATATTGTCAAAACATTTTTGAATTGTACTGAATTCGTTTGATTTGACAGTCAGGAATCAATTACATGCAGATAGTGATACAACTACTAGGCTACTTAAAATGTATATAATATATATCACACTAACTAGTTAGACATTATGATCTTCCGGACCTTTGCTTTAAGAAATTTTCTCTAACTGGACCTCTTAAAATTTTAGTTGAATACCCCTGCTTTAAATCATCGATTTAGGCAGCTTTGAGCAGCTCTTGAGGTTCTTATCCAGAATAGAAGATGAAATCCTTGCTGGTGTAGTTGTGTTTACCGACTTTGATGAGGCCCCACTTATCCCTGTGCACTGTCCACTCAGTTGTCATCAGCGGGAAAACCTCTCTCTCTGATTGCGTTGGTTTGTTATTTTCACAGCTAGAATATGACGGCTGCACAAATAGATTTTTAAATGCTCACAGTTTTTATTATATTTCTTACTGTTGTATTGTAATTTCAGGTATACATAAATGAAATGCGGGACACTACTTAAGTCTTGTGGGACGCGGGACAAAGCTCCCAATTTTGGGACTGTTCCGCAAAATGCGGGGCGGTAGTCTGGAGAATAAGGTAAATTAAATAAAAAATAAGGAACATCCTGGATCTGTTTTTCCACTCTTCTTTTTTTTATGTATTATAGAAGTATCGGATGGGGACTCGGTATCGGTAGATACTCAAAATCAAATTACTCGGACTCAAGGGCAAAAAAACCTGATCGGGACATCCCTATTTTTAATACACAAATAGATGGAAGGAAAATAGAAATCAAGATAAGTGCTACTATTACTGGGTCAAGTGCTGGCGAAAAGAAAAACGTCTTTAGCATTTTTTTGAAAATGGCTAAAGATTCAGCTGCTCGGATAGAGCGTGGCAGGTCATTCCACCAGCCAGGAACAGACCCGGAGAAGGTCCGAGAGAGTGATTTTTTTTTGCCCCTTTGTGATGGCACCACAAGGCGCCGTTCACTTGCAGAACGCAAGTTTCTGGAGGGCGCATAAGTCTGAAGTAGCGAGTTAAGATATAGCAGTGCAGAGCCAGCGGTCGTTCTGTAGGCAAACGTCAGAGCCTTGAATTGGATTTGAGCAGCTACTGGCAGCCAATGCAGACTGATGAAGAGAGGAGTGACGTGCGCTCTCTTCGGTTCATTGAAGACCAGTCTTGCTGCAGCATTCTGGATCAGTTGTAGAGGTTTGACAGTGCATGCTGGAAGGCCAGCCAAGAGAACATTACAGTAGTCCAGTCTGGGTAGAACAAGAGCTTGGACAAGAATTTGTGTGGAATGCTCCGATAGGAAGGGTCTAATTCTCCTGATGTTGTACAAGGCAAATCTTCAGGACCGGGCCGTTGTCACAACATGATTTGTGAAGCTTAAAGAATCATCCATCACCACTCCAAGGTTCCTAGCTGTCCTGGAAGGAGTAATGGTTGATGACCCAAGTTGAACTGAAAGGTTGTGATGAAGTGTTGGGTTGGCACCGACCACAAGCAGTTCCGTTTTTGCAAGATTGAGTTGAAGGTGGTGGTCCTTCATCCAGACAGAAATGGCTGTCAGGCAGGCTGCGATGCGACCAGCAACTGTAGGATCATCTGGTTGGAATGAGAGGTAGAGTTGTGTGTCATCAGCATAACAGTGATAGGAGAAACCATGTTCTTGAATGACAGATGATAAGTAGTTCATCTTTGTGCTGAGAAAAAATGTCTCTTCTGTGTAAGTTAGATACAGCCAAATCTCTCCTCTCCACATATAGTTGGCACTGTTGTTCTGTTGCTGCTGTTGAATTATCCAGGTTGTGGATGAGGAGCAACCGTGAAATGCCTCATTCATACATAGTTAGCCGTTTCTCAATATGTGCTCTTGTCTATACTTGTGTGAAACGTCATCAGTCGCTGTCCAAGTACTGTCCCAATTCAAAGTTCACATCTAGCCAAGTACAGTTCAAATCCTTGGATGTGTTCTTGATCCGCCCCTTTTATCGAGGATGCATCGAGAGGTGACTTGCACAGACTTGAGACAGCCAGGTATCCCAGAATGGGAGTAAGCTAACCAGTAAGCGTCCAACAGTAATTTAAACATATTACTGTTTTTATGTCATGATATGTAGTATTAAGAGTTTTCAGGCAAGAGTGTACTTGTTTAAAGCTCAAATTTGTGGTTTATTGATAAAGAGTAGCACCTATTTGGAGTTGTGAGATCCAGGCGATCACCGGGCGCTCGGCGCTCATGTACCCCGCTGAGAACAGCCTAACCTCGGCTAATCCTTCTGATGTTTGCCGCTGACTCTGATGTCTCTGTAAGGGTTAAACATATTATAATTCATCTTTTGTAAATCTAATGGGTGATCTTTGGTCTCATAAATCTATAATTTGTTTAACTAAAAGTGAAATCTCATAACTTATAGTTTGCTGTTGTAGCCTACTAGAGCGCTGACTTTGTATGTTTGACTGAATCATTTGCTTTATTTTTTTATTGTAACTTCTTGTACCTTTTGCTAATACTTTTATAATGGGTATTTGGCTATTGTTGGCCATTAAAACTGACATGTAACAAAAAGAGTCAGGGGGGTGTTTTATATTTGCAGGCTATATGCACATATTGCCACATATGTTTAATGATTTTTAAAATAGAAATGAAAAGAGGAAGAACTGTGTTTTATAGTTTGTTTGGTAATAACTATACATGCAGTGAGAATTGCCTAAATAAGGCAGGCTACACAAATAAATAAATAAATAAATTGTATTTCCATATACGATCATCAT
Organism: Chanodichthys erythropterus; assembly: GCF_024489055.1. NCBI lineage: Eukaryota > Metazoa > Chordata > Actinopteri > Cypriniformes > Xenocyprididae > Chanodichthys > Chanodichthys erythropterus. The sequence continues at coordinate 61,697,442 of NC_090223.1, forward strand.
TTCACTTTCTCTTAAAACTCTTTCTCTCTCATTTCCTTTCTTTCTGCAACGTGTATGAATGTTTGTGCGAGTTTGTGTTAGATTAGTTTATATTATAATAATCAAAGTCTCTTGTAGATTTTAAACGTGCCCTAGAACTTTTTTTTAAAAGATGTAATATAAGTCTAAGGTGTCCCCTGAATGTGTCTGTGAAGTTTCAGCTCAAAATACCCCATAGATTTTTTTTAATTCATTTTTTTAAGTGCCTATTTTGGGGCATAATTAGAAATGAGCCGATTCAGGGTGTGTGGCCTTTTAAATCTCATGCTCCACGCCCCAAGAGCTCGCGCTTGCCTTAAACAACATAAAAAAAGTTCAAACAGCTAATATAACCCTTGAAATGGATCTTTACAAAGTGTTCGTCATGCAGCATGTCTAATCGCGTAAGTACAGTGTTTATTTTTGATGTTTACATTGATTCTGAATTAGTTTGAGGCTATGCTCCGTAGCTAACGGCTAATGCTACACTGTTGGAGAGATTTATAAAGAATGAAGTTGTGTTTATGAATTATACAGACTGCAAGTGTTTAAAAATGAAAATAGCGACGGCTCTTGTCTCCGTGAATACAGTAAGAAACGATGGTAACTTTAACCACATTTAACAATACATTAGCAACATGCTAATGTAACATGTTTGCCCTTGTCTAATGCCTTTCATAATGTTGGGAACATGGGCTGGCATATGCAAATATTGGTCTTGGCAATCTTCTTATAGCCTATGCCATCTTTATGGAGAGCAACAATTCTTTTTTTCAGATCCTCAGAGAGTTCTTTGCCATGAGGTGCCATGTTGAACTTCCAGTGACCAGTATGAGAGAGTGAGAGCAATAACACCATATTTAACACACCTGCTCCCCATTCACACCTGAGACTTTGTAACATTATTGAGTCACATGACACTGGCGAGAGAAAATGGCTAATTGGGCCCAATTTGGACATTTTCACTTAGAGGTGTTGTGGCAAAAAATCAACTCCGACTTGAGCAACTACTGCATAAGAGACAAACACGTCCAATTGTCTTTAAAGCTTTTATTTCTTGCAAGAAAGGTCAGACAGAAACACAAGTAGCTGCAGAGTGTAAGACCAAGAACGAAAGCTTCCCCTCACTTTTATATCTCTAACCTCCAAGGCCGAAGCCTCTATCCTTTTACCATATTTGGAACATCTCTTAGTGGCTGTAGCTTTCCACACATTGTTAGCACAGACATGTTTTAACATACATCTTGCATTTCCCCATACCATATCTTGCTCTTTCTATTTCTAACATCTATGTTAACACTATGTTAAATATTACCAATGAAGCCAACATCATACCATGTTCCATAAGCATCATATTTCACAAGAATACAGGTAAAAAGCATATGAACAATTAAAATTTCCACAACAATTCCCTCTTCTTATCATTCATTGATAACTAATCATTACTTCTACTTCATTTCACATCACAGTCTTAAGGGTTAACCACTAGTCATTCATATTCATCTTATACGGCATCTTATACAGTAAATTTAAGTTCTTTCATCACATTTATGCTCTCCATTTCTGATCTTCATATGAACAACAAATTCAGATACATCACCCAATCATAGAAATCCTTCATTTTACAGACATATATCATGCAAATTTAGGTTCTATAACATCTTATCACAACAGATCCATTTTGTAGCCCACGATGTGTCATTGTCCAACCTCAGCGGTGATTTGGAATTCCTTGAGCTGATTTCACCTGTACACAAACCTTAGACAGGATAGAAAACATTTCTTTGCAATAGTTCAACATGTCATGTTCACACAATTTTGTTGATGCCACTCTTTGTTTAGCTCCTTCTATTCCCAAAAATGGGTTCTTCCAACCTAATTTAAAATTTCCAGGCATATTTTCAGCCATACATTCGTTAGTTACCATCCCCCTTTTTGATACATTGTTCATCATTAATTGATCATAGTGGTTGGAGACATGTTTCTCTAAACAACATTTGCCATCAACACTAAACTAAAATCCATCTTTAATTCTGCAATCAGATTTTCTCCAGCTTTCTCTGTCTCTGAACATGTTCTGTAAAGAGTTAGAAAAATCATGGTTATTTTCAGATGACAGATTGCACACAATCTCCTGTGTCTGCTCCAGCACTTCCTAAAGAAACAGAAACATTTTTTTTTTTTTTTGGTTATAACAGAAATTCAAACCACAGCACCCCAAAGATCGTCTACCACCCCAACCTAACAATGGGCACCTGTGCAGATAGTCATAATTCTTTCCACCTTGACTTCTCCCTTGTATTCTGTCATAAAAGCTCCTAACTTCTCACTGTAACTCACACTGTCACTCTTTTCAACCCAGTCTGTAGTCTCAACACACTCTCTGACAAACAGGACCACTTTATTCTTATGTTTAGCTCAAAATTTAGCAGGTACCTCAGCCAATGCTTGGTGTACTTCTGAAGCGCAATTGTTTACTGTTGAACGATTTGCTTTACTCTGTTTCTCAATTGGTATTACAATTCTTTCAGTCAGTCTACCCCCCCACCCCCAAGTGAGGGTCACAAACTCATCTGCTTATACCAAATAGTTAGAGGACAGCAGCCCTGAAACTAACACTTCACATTCCATGGTCACAACTTATCCTTCGCTATTCCAGTCTGTTGTTTTGTCTCTGAAGACAGAGCCATCTACAAACAACACGTCCTCACAGTTATCAAATGGTTTATCTAGCAGGTCAAGTCATGGTGTACAAACTTGATCAAGGATAGTCAAACAACAATGATGTTCCTTCTCATCATCCTTTGTTCTGTGAAGGTTACTGGCAATTTTCCATAAATACTTAAACTTACTTCACACTAGGTTAATGACATATACACTCTCTATGGGGACAGAATATTTCCCCAAACTTACACATACAACACATAAAGTCCAGTCACTCTCACACTCACTCACACTAGACACACATGACTATAAACTGCTCACTTTCAAAGTTGCTTTTATTCTAAAAACACATCTTTAAACTTCTATTTTTCTTCCCTGTATTCCTTTACTTAGTTTTTTACATGATCTTTTATTCAGTCTCAAAACATCTCTGTTCATTTTGATTCTTTTTCACAAAAGTCAGCTGGGTTGTTTTGGTTCTAGTCTCATTGCTTTGTTTTGTTTCAACTTTAGCAGACTGATAACAGACAGACAGAGTATCCTTGCCTCTACCCCAGCCATCTCTCTCTCTTACTGCACAAATAATCAATTCAACAGCCTCTCAAGACTGTAACTTAGACTGAATTTAATATGAAATTACTATACATAACCCTTGGTCATTCGCAAATGTTCAAATGTAAATGTTTTAACCTTCAAATAAAGAAAACATTACCACCATCTAAAATATGTTATGCCAGTTGCCATTTTTGAGGATATCTTTAGTTTAAATGCTGAATGCACTTAACTTTCTCTTGAATCTGCAAAATCAGTCTTCATCTTTAACACCACCATTGCCTTGGAATTATCCTCTGCCATGTCTAATGACCTGCAGGAATAAAAACTATAATAGAGACACATTAGTTCAAAATCACACAGCCTCATAAATTCAGGGATTCATCATCCTACTGAACCTTAAACTTCTAAACAGTTCTTGCCAACAGGGCAACCAACATCCTGTTACTAAATTTTACTCTGGTCTCCGCAGAAATTACAGACAATCACCTCATGTTCTCAGTCGGCTCTTGAAAGCTCATTCCCATCAGCTCTATATCAATACTCTTTTTCCTCAGGGTCTTGTCCCCTGGCATAGTTGCTTGTCACAATGAAAAACAAGCCCTCTTAGGAATGCGGTTTCTGGTAAGTGGTATAGAGGAGCATTTTTGGGTCAGACTGCTATTCTTCTCACAGGTCATTCCCACTTTTGATGCTGCTGGCCTCACAGACATCCGCTCCACTCTCATACTCATCTCACATAAACACCTCCCATCAGGGTAGATGCCCAGTGGCGGCGGCAACCCCCTGCCTTAGGTTGTCCTCTGTCTGGCCAAAGAGGATCTTACCCATCATTGAGAAATCACCTCGTGCACACTGGTTACCGCTCTTTCCCATTCCAGATCTTTGACAGTTTTCTTCAACAGAATCAGGTGTTTTCTGGAGCTTAGGAAGTTACATTTAAGAGCCACCAGAGCCATTGGACTGCCTAATAGTGTTAAAACATGGAGACAAGTTAATGACAGCAGTATTTAATCACTAAAATCATTAGACTGTGCATTATCTCAGCAGCAACATATCAGTGCTGAGATTATACTCAGTGAATTCAATTCTCACAACTGTCCATTCAGTGTAATGTTCTACATCTGTAACCAGAGCCATCAGCCCTGCACATGGTGGTAGTGTTAATTTCGTCAGACGAGACGAGACGAAATATGTTCGTCAACGACCTTTTTTTTCATGACTAAGACGAGACGATGACAAGACTGCACCACTGTCCAAAAACGCTGACTAAGAATAAATTAACATGCATTATTGTTGACGAAAAAAGACGAGACGAAAATGTTTTGTATAAAATAAAAACTAAGATAAAATCTCTCTTCATTTTCGTCTACAATCGTCTCTGCTTTTTCATCAGCTGTTACGCCTTTAAAAGGCAGTGTAAACGAGGCTTTACAGGTCTCATACGCCTGTGGCTGCAACACGAAACTGCTGAACCATAGACTGTAAAAAAAGAACACTGAACACACAACACCCAAAGCGACCACGAGTGACGAGCGACGACGACATGCTAGCTTTTGAATTATGTTGGTTAAAACAAAATACTCTTCAGAACAGGTTAATCAGACACGTTTAACATTTGCATTCAACAAAAATCTTTCAACAAGTGTATTTTGTCAGGTAATTATGACATTTAACCAATGTTTGAGATATGTGAAACACTTTTTTTTACTGAAATGTTTATCAGTAATAATCTCAGTAATGTGTTATTTTTAAAAAAAGACTAACATTTTTTTTGACTAAAACTAGACTAATATTAAAAGACTTTTAGGCCCGGTTCCACAGACAGGGCTTAGCCTAAGCCAGGATTAGGCCTTAGTTCAATTAGGGCATTTAAGTAACTTTTTTAAACGTGTCTTAGAAAAAAACATTACTGATGTTCATCTTGAGACAAAACAATTGCACTGACATATTTTGAGATATCTCAGAGCAAGTTTCTTTCAGTTGAAACAGTTCAAACATGCATTTTAGTCTAGGACTAGCTTAAGCCTTGTTTTTGAAACCGGGGGTTAGTTGACTAAAACTTGACTAAGATACCTTGAGTTTTCTTTTGACTAAAACTAGACTAAAATGACGAGACGTTTAGTCGACTAAAACTTGACTAACAAAAAAAGATATGTGAATGACTAAATATGACTAAAACTAACAAGGACATTTGGCACAAGACTAAGACTAAGACTAAATTAAAAATAGGTGACGAAATTAACACTACATGGTGGTGACAAAGATCAGACAAAAAAGTTACTGGTCATAGAAGAAATTCATCTCAATATTCACTTCTGTCCTTCAAGGTCTATATTACTAATTTAAAGACCTCTTTACACTCATTGAGTTTTTCCCTTTAACAAATTTAACCCTTGTGCATTCAAAAAAAAAAGTTACACTTAGGTTAAAAATGGACAAAAATGTCCATGCCAAAAAACTGTCATAGAAATATGATTTATTAATATTTTTTTCCACTTTCACTGATGTCAATTTTTTAACCAGCATCTGTTCTATCCATAGATACCAAATATTCATTAATTTTAAGAACTTTAACCCTTTAAATGCTGGTTTGTTTACATAATGCCATAGGTGTTTTTTTATGAAAAAATTAAAAATAGTAGTTAATTTTCATAAACTAAATGCTAAGCAGAATTTTTTTTCTTTGCTTATTAGATTCTTGGGTGGGTCAATGAAGAACAACAACATTAATTTTGAGGCATTTATATTTTTTATGTAGTGTCAATTTTTTTAAAAAACTAACACTTAGGTTAAAAATGGACAAAAATGTCCATGCCAAAAAACTGTCATAGAAATATGATGTATTAATATTTTTTTCCACTTTCACTGATGTCAATTTTTTAACCAGCATCTGTTCTATCCATAGATACCAAATATTCATTAATTTTAAGAACTTTAACCCTTTAAATGCTGGTTTGTTTACATAATGCCATAGGTGTTTTTTTATGAAAAAAATAAAAATAGTAGTTAATTTTCATAAACTAAATGCTAAGCAGATTTTTTTTTCTTTGCTTATTAGATTCTTGGGTGGGTCAATGAAGAACAACAACATTAATTTTGAGGCATTTATATTTTTTATGTAGTGTCAGATTTTTTACAAAAAATAACACTTAGGTCAATAATGGACAAAAATGTCCATGCCAAAAAACTGCCATAGAAATATTATATATTAATATTTTTTCCACTTTCACTGATGTCAATTTTTTAACCAGCATCTGTTCTATCCATAGATACCAAACATTCATTCATTTTCAGAATTTTAACACTTTACAAATCGGTTTCTTTACATCCTCGGCTTCTAATGCACCCATGTGCTCAGTGTCAGTGGGCAGCACTAGTTTCAGAGCTTCCTCTGCTGAGTAACGTCTCTTCAAACAATGAAATGATCAACCCCTCAAGCACCACATATGTATAGGTTTGGCTGTGAGGACACCTGTGTGAACTCAAACTTTGTATAAAATCTACCAGACTAAAAAATCAGTATTTTCTTGTGGTGAAAACTAAAATAATGTGTTTAGGGGCTTCTGAACGTCTACTTCAAATTCAAGCGTAACTTTTATCTCCGTACAAAAACAATAACAAGTGAAAAAGTGCAATCAAGGGTTAAGATGTGTGTTTGGTCAAAAAGAAGAACCTTAAAGCCTTCTTTGACCTTTTTCATAGTTTTCACATGACCCTATGACCCTGCCAAGGGTGTGACTCATACATGGAGTGGGATTTTTGATTGCCAGTATGATATAATTTCTTTCAAACTAATTACACAAATTAAATTTTCAGTAAACACCTGCAAACTACACTCTGACATCCTTACCAGTATACCCACACAATTATAGCTGCATTATTTTTCAAATTGACTTTATCATAGACTATAATATGCATAAGCAGAAAACACAAATAAAGTGAGTATTTCTTTTATAAGCCAAATTTGAAAATATGGCACAATCTAGTAAAAAATGGTAAAAATGTAAAATTTGAAGCCTTGCCGATAGAATGAATGCCTATTTGCAAATATTGTATCATTTTATAGTCAAATGGCCCTGGGTTAAAAAATTGCAGTTTTAATGGGTTTCAATGTGGACATTTTTGTCCTTAAGGTCCTAAGTGTGAGTATTTTTTGTACAGAGGGTAAAATTGATTTTTTGAAGGAAATGAGGGTAAAATATTAAAATTCCAATAAAAATAAACACCTGAGCCAAAATTCATGTAGATGGCATTAACAAAGGCACACTTATAACAAAAAACAAAACTGAAATGGACAAAAATGTCCATAAGGATGCACAAGGGTTAAAAGTTAATTTCCTTCTTCATGGCAATCATTTCTTTTCACATCTCTGTGTCCATGATTTTCAACTGGGACACTGTGCTTCACTATAAATAGCTTGTTATCACTTATGACACAAGCTCAGATAGCAGCTTTTAGCTGACTTTGAGTGAGAGAGAGACTCTGAGGATTTCAGGAATGGTACTCTGCCTTTTATAACTTTTAACATCACACTTTATCTACTGTATTTGACTCTGGCCCAGCTTAAGAATTTGCCAGAAATAACATTAATTTCCAAATAAACAACTATGTTTATATTTGTCTTTTACCCACACATCATGGAAATGAAAGATTACACATTTCCAATCAGGTTGAGTCTCTGTTACAACTGGCAGTCTCATTTTTGCCATTTAAACTTTTGACCATAAAAAAACAAACATTTAGACATTAAAAGGTCCAAAATCATTTTAGTTATTTTACATTGTGATAGCGCTCATCACATACTTGAGACTGTTCAACTTTTTTTTTTTTGTAAGTTACGTTCTATCCTCCTTCCCTACATGCCAATTCTTTCTGCATTCACCTTCTTTCCCTTCTGTCTGCTTCTTCTAGCCTACAATCTATTGTCTGCTTACATTTCACACACACACCGCTCTCACACAAACACAACATCCCCACATCGCAGTTCTCTTCAACTCATTCCCTTACGACCTTAAGTCTTATGACCACTCAACGTTCCCTCTTCTGGGAAATCATAATACTTAACTAACTTTTCTATTTCTTACATGCATCTTTGGCCATTCGATTTTCTCATTTGATAAAACACTGGTACATCATATTTTCTGCTACACCCCCTGTTACTTTTTTTGCAAGCTTGCTTTGGGACTTCCCCATTTTTAACCCCTCTGGATCTCGTGGATTTTCAGCTCAGTGCGCACCTAATACAACACAAAAATAACCTGATGGACGTCTCCAGCAGATTCTGCCAATTGTCAACCCAAAATCAGTAACGGACTCATTGATTTTCAACAAAATCGGTAACGGACTCAAACGCAGTCGGTTTCAGGAATATCTTGATTACCCTGCTTAGTTTGCGTCATGCAGGCCTGGCCCTGATCTGCCCAAAACCTCACAGCAGTTGGCTGCATTTGGCACAGATCGCCTCAGCCTGCATGAGGCCTCTTTAGTCTGCGTCGTGCAGCCTGGCCCTGATCTGCCCAACTCTTCACAGCACCTTGCCGTGTTTGGCACAGATCGCCTCAGCTTGCACAAAGCAGCTCAAAAATTCCGCCCTGGGGAATTATTAAGCATCCGATCGCAACCCCTCAGAAACCCCTCGGACCACGACCACTGACCCTGCCGAAGCTGTCAAAAATGGTTCGTCCCGTTTCCTAATTACAATTTTTACACCGAATCACAAATTTCCCTTTAACTTCTATTTTGCCCACAAAAATCACAAATTTTTCCTGTTTCCTAATCTTCCAAATTTTACCAAATCACACTTACTCTTAATTACCCATAAAATTTTAATTTATCTCTTACCAGAGAGTCGTGTAGCCACCTGGGTTCGTTTTCTGATTCCAGTGGTGTCCCCCTCTGGACCCTGGCAGTTGGCCCCTCATCCCTTAATCTATTCGGGGTAGGGCTGAGACTACTATTAAGTCCAGGATGATCAGTCACCGTCCGCTCTTGGGTCCAAAAGGCACATCCAAGGAATCCCATCCTCGTCGCCAAATTGTTGTGGCAAAAAATCACCTCCGACTCTACTGCATAAGAGACAAATACGTCCAATTGTCTTTAAAGCTTTTATTTCTTGCAAGAAAGGTCAGACAGTCATACAGAAACAGAAGTAGCTGCAGAGTGTAAGACCAAGAGCAAAAGCTTCCCCTCACTTTTATATCTCTAACCTCCAAGGCCGAAGCCTCTGTCCTTTTACCATATTTGGAACATCTCTTAGTGGCTGTAACTTTCCACACATTGTTAGCACAGACATGTTTTTAACATACATCTTGCATGTCCCCATACCATATCTTGCTCTTTCTATTTCTAACATCTATGTTAAACATTACCACTTTAGCCAACATCATACCATGTTCCATAAGCATCATATTTCACAAGAATACAGGATGAAAATCATATGAAAAATTAAAATTTCCACAACACAGACCGGTTACTGTGACTAAAATGGCAAAAAGTGTTAAGAAATTCATGAATACTTATAAAATAATAGATCCATGGAGAACCCTGCACCCCAATACACGGCAATATTCTTATTATTCCCCAGTTCATCAGACTTATACCAGAATAGATTACTTTTTAATAGATAGTAAACTCCTTCAACAAACGAAACATTGCAATTATGAAACATTAATGTTGTCAGATCATAGTCCTCTAACTCTGCATTTAACTTTCGGATATAATCAAACATCGAAGATCTGGAGGTCTGATAACAGCATACTATCAAGCAAAGAAGGAATAGAAGAAATAAAAAAGCACATAAATTTGTATTTATCATTTAATGACACTCCAGATGTCACAAAATCCACCCTCTGGGAAGCGCTAAAGGCATACATTAGAGGCCAGGTAATCTCATGGAAAAGCCTGAAAAACAAGCAACAAAGGGAAAAAGAAACTCAACTAATAAAAGAAATAACAGAAACGGACAGACAACATTCATCTAGTCCCTCAGTAACTCTACATAAGAAAAAGCTGGCTTTGCAGACAGAACTGGAATTAGTATACACTTCAAGAACAGTTAAAATGTTGACCAAAGCAAGGCATAGATATTATGAACAAGGGGAAAAAATGGGTAAGCAACAAATTTGGCTCAACAAATAAATTTGGCTCAACAAAAAAAACAAACTGCATCAAGGATGATTACGGAAATCCGCACAGATTCAGGCCAAGTTACAAGAGACCTACAGGGGATAAATGATACATTTAAATGTTTCTATAAAAAACTATATACTTCAGAATCCAAGAAAAACCCCACACTCATAGATATGTTTTTTGATAAAATGTCTATTCCAACAATTAGTTTAGAAAATCTAGAACAACTGGAAAAACCCATAACAAAGCAAGAAATTGAACAAGTTATAAACAGTATGCAAAATTCTAAAGCGCCTGGTCCAGACGGATACACTTCAGAATTTTACAAAGCCTTTAAAGAGCAGATCTCGATATTGCTGTTAGATGTATTCAATGAAGCCTTACATAGGGGCTCTCTACCTCCAACATTTTACCATGCAAGCATTTCTCTTATTCACAAAAAAGACAAGGATCCTTTAGACCCCGTGTCTTATAGACCGGTGAGCTTACTCAACGTGGACAATAAAATACTTGCAAAAATTGTAGCTACACGGCTGGAAACAATCTTACCGACAATCATTTCACAGGACCAAACTGGGTTTATCAAAAACAGACAGCTGTTTTTTAATATTAGAAGATTACTAAATATAATTCACACTCAGGATAAAAAAAATCTACACCCTGAAATTTTACTTTCCTTGGATGCGGAAAAAGCTTTTGACAGGGTCGAATGGGATTATCTCTTTTCGACCCTGTCAAAGTTCAGATTTGGCCCAAAAATTATATCTTTGGTAAAATTATTATATGCCCAACCTCATGCTTCAGTGCAGACTAACAATATGCATTCAAGTTATTTCCCTCTCAGCCGCTCGACTAGACAGGGCTGCCCGCTCTCGCCATTACTTTTTGCAATAGCCATTGAACCCCTGGCTCTTTTATTACGGGCAACGGAGGAGTTCATTGGGATTAAAAGGGGAAAAACGGAACATAAAGTTTCTTTGTACGCGGACGACCTGTTACTATACATTTCAAACCCTGTTAAATCTGTTCCTGTGATAATGGAAATTTTGAAAGAATTTGGAGTAGTATCAGGTTACAAATTGAACTTATCAAAAAGTGTCTTATTTCCAATTAATTCTAAAGCCCGTATGAATACTAATGTGTTTAATATCTTTCCTTTTTCAATCTCAACTGAATTTAAATATCTTGGGATAAACATCACGCAGGAATATAACGGCCTCTTTAAGCACAACTTTTTGAAATTATATGATCAAACGAAAAAGGATATAGAGTCATGGAAAAATCTAAAAAAAAATTATTAGAATGAACGTTCTGCCTAAGTTTTTGTTCTTGTTCCAATGTATTCCTATTTGGATAGCCAAAGCATTTTTTAGTAAACAAGATTCCCTCATGTCATTTTTTATATGGAATGGAAAAACTCCTAGAATCAAGAAAATGTTCTTGCAAAGACTAACTTGCCAGGGAGGAATGGGATTACCCTGTTTCCGACGTTACTACTGGTCATGTAATATCTGCTCAATGTCGTTTTGGTTGTCCACTCAGGGGGCTGATTGGAGTAGGATGGAGAGTGAAAGCTGTTATCCCACCTCGTTAAAAGCATTACTTTATTCAGCTTTGCCAATTTCAAAACAAAAACTTGAGAACCCAGTAGTTTCTCATTCAGTTAAAATCTGGTCCCAGATTAGGATGCATTACGGATGGAGGGATGCGTCAGCTTTAAGTCCATTGATTAATAATCATACATTTCCTCCATCAGTCTTAAATATGACATTTCTTCAGTGGGAATATAAAGGTATTCAATGTTTAAAAGATCTATTTATTGAAAATATTTTTCCCACATTCAAACAATTACAGAGCAAATACAGTTTGGAAAATAAAGATTTCTTTAAATACCTACAGATCCGAAGTTTTGTTAAGTGCTTATTTCCGTCTTTCTCTAATCAGCCCCCAAATTCTGCAATGGAAACAGTGTTTTTGTCTAATCCATTTCAAAGAGGGCTAATTGCTAAAATCCACAATGTGCTATCACAGGAAGAAACAACACCTACATTGGACCATTTGAAAAGAGCATGGCAAGATGACCTAGGAGTGTCTATTACAGACAACCAATGGTCAAAAGCCCAAAGAAATGTTCATTCTACCTCTGTTTGTATTAGACATGGTCTTTTGCAGTTCAAGGTGCTTCACAGATTGCATTTATCCAAATTAAAGTTGTCAAAGATGTTTCCTTCCATTAGCCCTTCTTGTGATAGATGTTCACAAGGGCCAGCCTCTCTTGCACATATGTTTTGGAATTGTCCTCACATTACGACCTATTGGAACACTATATTTCAAACCCTTTTTCAAGATTTTGAAAAAACAGCTTAAGCCAGAACCAATTTGGGCTCTTTTTGGTGTGAAACCTGTCTATGTACAACTTTCGGATACCCAAAACAGCATGGTTTGTTTTGTGACCTTGTTAGCACGGAGATTGATTCTCTTGTGTTGGAAACAAAAAATGCCCCCTGCTCACTCAGCCTTAATGAAAGACATAATGGGTCATTTGAAATTGGAGAAAATTAAATACTTGTTAAGGGGGAAGTCTGAAATATTTTATTCAATGTGGCGAACTTTCATAGACTACTTTGGTGAGAATGTTTAATTGATTGGCTTAGCATGGAAATAGAAATGATGCCCTCTGATGTACGTTGTTATTGTGTTTTTGTCTTTCTGTATTTGATATGTAAAAAACCTCAATAAAGAGAATTATAAAAAAAAAGAAAATGTGTACATCCCTCGATTGGGCAAGGTTATATACAAAAGTATTTACAGGTAATATTTACAGAAGTCTGTAGCGAACAAAGCAGAATCAGAATCCAGTAATCGATAGTCAAACAGGCGTGGATCAAATAAACAAGGAAGGTTCGAAGCATCGATTTCAATGTTTGATGAAAGCGTTCAATAGCGCCTTGTGACTGAGGATGGTAGGCACTGGATACCTGATGTTTGATATTTAGCTGTTTCATTACCTTCCCGATAGTCAAACAGGCGTGGGTCAAATAAACAAGGAATAACAAACAAACAAAATACTACAGTCGGTCACACTCACAAATACAAACTCCAAATAATCACTCACAATCAATCTTTCTGGCACGACACTCTAGACTAACAAACGATACGAAGTAATGACGAGATAGGATACGATCAACGACACGATGGCACAATGATGGCCCCCTCAGTGTGTTTGGGGCGGTCTTTATATCCAGATCAGGTGAGGAGGAGAACCAATTGCAGCCTCCAACAGGTTATCACAAGCCACGCCCATATGTAATACAAACATGCAGGCACATACACAGCGAGAGAGAATACACAAGACAACAGGATGGGATAAATGAATAAACAACTCTGCTCATAACACCCCCACCCACAAAATAAAACATACTGTTTTACTGATTAACACGGGACAATGAATCAGCAATTACATTGTCGATACCCTTTTTATGACAGATCTCCAGATTGTAGCTTTGACAGATTAGTGACCATCGCATTAGTCGATGATTCGCATTAGACATACGTTGAAGAAATATGAGAGGGTTATGGTCGGTGTAAACAGTAACAGGTTGCAAGCTCGAACCAACATAGACCTCAAAATGTTGGAGAGCCAGAATCAAAGCAAGCGCTTCCTTTTCTATGGTACTGTAGTTAAGCTGATGTTTGTGGAATTTTTTTGAAAAGAAGCTAATTGGGTGATTCAAACCAGCACCATCAGTCTGAAGTAGGACGGCACCCGCACCTGTACCACTAGCATCCACTTCTAATATGAACGACTTTTCAAAGCAGGGCGCGGCAAGCACAGGGGCACTATAAAGCAAAGACTTTAAGGCTTCAAAGGCGAACTGACATTCCGAAGACCACTTAAATGAGACTGCCTTACATAACAATCCAGTGAGAGGACTGGCAACATCAGAAAAGTTCTTGCAAAAACAGCGGTAGTAACCAGTCATTCCAAGGAATTGGTGAAGTTCTTTCCTAGTCTTGGGAACTGGGAAATCAAGGATGGCTTGTATTTTTGAGTTAAGTGGACAAACTGACCATTACCAACCTCTTTTCCTAGGTAAGTAACAGTGGCACAGCCAAATTCGCATTTTGACAAGTTTAAGGTGAGATTAGCATCTGTAACCCAGGTCATTAACGTAGGTCACTAGCATTTATTTGCAATTTTATATAACTATTATTGTCTTAAAATATATAAATATATAAAAAAGAAAGAAGAAAAATGCAGTAAAATTGCTTTATAAATTACATTTAGAAATGCTCTTGAGCCAATTGCTCATTGGTGAGGTGAAAAGTTAGTCCCGCCCCTTGCCGAAAGTTAGCGGACAAGCAGGCAGAACGAGAGTGAACTTGAACGAGAGAAGACGCAGCTGCACAAATTGTGATTAGAATCCTTTGTTTAATAATCCAGCGATAGATTATTAACAAGTTGAACTTATATCTGTGATTATATAACTTTTAGAAACTCGACTGTTTGAGAATAGTATTGTGTGACGACGTTTGAACCGGACATGATGAGACTGACGCAATAAGATATAATATACATCGGGAGAAACAACTTTATTTTTGTTTTCTGATTTATACTTCTCCTTGGTGAGTACAAACTTCATTATAAAAAGTGTATTTAGTTATTTTGATTGTGAATACTGTGAATTGTAATGTGAAAAAGGAATTTTTTTTTTTTTTTTTTTTTTGCAACTTTATTTATGATTTTCAACAAAACATTGACATAAGTTCAGCATTTCTTACAAAGGTTGTGTGAACTTCACCCCCCACCCCCATCCAGGTGGCATCCCCACAAAAAAGAAAACAAGTATACACACAAAAAAAAAAAAAAAAAATCCTAACAATCAGACTGCAGGCATTGAGGAGACTAGGGACAGCAGTCAGAGAAAAGAGCAAGAAACTAAATTACCAACAAATAAAAAGACAATGAGTCAAACAAAAGGCAGATTCTTGATATGAGTTATGAACTGTGACCAGGTTCTGTCATATTTACCCTCCAAGCCGTGCACTGTATACCTAATCTTTTCCAGAGCTAATCCCAACATCACCTCTCTAATCCAATGGACGTAAGAAGGAGGGTTTTTCGCCTTCCAGTTCAACAGTATCAGACGGCGGGCATGCAACGAAGCATAGGCTATTGCATTTTTATGGAGGTGGGAGAGCTTTAGCTCATCACGTGCTACACCGAAGATAGCTATCAAGGGGTCAGGTTGCAGTGTTTCGCCAGATATAACTGACAGTGATTGAAAAATTGATGACCAAAAGTCATACAAAGATGGACATGACCAAAACATGTGCCCCAAAGAAACAGGAGAATAGTGACATCTAGGACAGTTCGGTTCAACATTAGGGTATAATTTTGACAATCTGTCGTTTGAGTAATGCAACCTGTGGACAACCTTAAATTATATCAAGCCATGTCTAATACAGAGAGATGATGTGTGTATGCGCTGTATGGTATTTTTCCAGATGTCTTCCGGTATCATTTCTCCAAACTCTCCTTCCCACGCTGCCCTGACTTTGTCCCATGTATGAGGGCAGCCATCAAGTCAGCACCTATTTCAATTCCTGAAATCATTTGTTCAGCCGACTGCTGTTTGAGCTGTAGTGCAAGGAGCCTCCCAGCCTTATCCCCATGCTCATAGTATACCTGTCTGGATTTAAAAATATTTTTCTCGGCTTTCCATGTTATAAGCGTGTTAAATTCTGTTTGCAGCAATAATTTCTCCTTAAAAAGATCTGGCGTAGGTAAAAGAGCATAGCGCTTGTCAATATCTGCAATTTTGTCAGCCAGTCCTTTAAGTTGTTTAGAACGCTCCTTATCTCTATGTGCCACATAAGAAATAACTTGGCCCCTAATATAGGCTTTCATAGACTCCCACAAAACTCCCCTTGACACATCCTGAGTGTCATTAAATTCCAAAAAGAAGTCGATCTGATTGTTGAGAAATATTCTGAAGTGTTCACATAAAAGTAATTGGGGATCTAGCCGCCATGTTCATTGGGGCGCTACATTGCCTGGGAAAACTAAATCCATCTGTACTGGGCTGTGATCTGATATCACTATACTGTGATATTTGGTGCTGGAAATTAAGGGTAATAGCTGGTTATCGACAATAAAGTAATCAATCCTGGAGTAACTATGATGAACAGGAGAGAAAAAAGAAAATTGCTTCGTAGTTGGATTTTTTATACGCCAAGGGTCTGATAAGCCGTAAGAACGAAGGAGAGAATTAATAGCCACTGCAGCTGACGAAAAAGTATTGTTCGACCTTACGCTTGACCTGTCCAACTGAGGATGGAGGACACAATTAAAGTCTCCACCTAAAATTAGCTTGTAGGAGTTAAGGTCTGGGAGAGTCGAAAAAAAATTAAGAAAGAATTGTGCATTGTCCCAGTTAGGTCCATAGATATTAGCGAATATTAATGGTGTGTTAAATAGCTTGCCCACTACAACAATATATCTGCCATTAGCATCTGATATTACTTTAGAGTGTTCAAATGGAATCCCCTTTCTAATTAGGATTGCCGTTCCCCTGGCTTTGTAGTTAAAACGAGAATGATATATTTGTCCAATCCATTTACAGCTTAGTCTTTTATGGGAGTTAATGTTTAAGTGCGTCTCCTGTAGGAAAATTACATCAGGTTTGTGTGATTTCAAATGACTAAATACTTTGCTCCTTTTAACCATATTATTCAGCCCTTTGACGTTCCAGCTAATAAATGAAACCGCTTTTTGTTGGCTATTTACATTATCCAGAATCATAGTGCCACAATTGATAATGAACCAGTCCTACACATTGGCTATACCTCAGTACTTCAATGCCTGTTTGAGTCAAATCATAAACCACAAATAAACCCAAAACAACACTAACAAAAACGAACAGATAAACATAGATAAACCTCTTACCATCCTGTGCCCCTGGGCTGGTCTTCCTTAAACCTGAGACCGCCCTGAAAACTCTCCTCTCTCTCCTAGGCATATAACACGTTTACACTAACTTCAACTCTTACATGAACTCAGCAAGGGTAGAACAAAATGTAATAGGACCCTTATCTCAACACTATTATTGCTACATGCATGCCGGTACCCATCTGTTTACAGGCTGATACGGTTTCAAACACTCACAGTTGGAAGACAATTCCCACAAGAAAAGAGTAAAATCAAATAAAATTAATGACACTGGTGGTAATAATGGGATTAATTAAACAAACTACATTAGAAAACAAAAATAAAAGTACCATAAGGGTTATAGTGACAAATTGAGACTCAGCGCTATCCACACTGACGTGGCAGAGAAAAGGGAGAAACAATGAGAAAGATATTCTTAAATAAAATATTCTCCAGGCCACATGATGACCACATAAAGTCTCAACATATTGTAATAAGCTATGCATTGTCCAAACATAAAATGCATCCAACTGTAGTGTGGCGACATTTACCAGTCAAAGCCTGCACAGGCTACAGCAATGCTAACATGCAGCGTGATACCTGTTATGGTCGGTGAATTAACTGTCATTCTCCCTCCGTTTCCCGTGAACGCAAGTTAGTCTCAATGTAGTGCTTTGCCTTGATCGGGTCTTCGAAAGACATCTGCTCGCCAGCTGGGGCCGTGATCTTTAATGTAGCTGGATACAGGAGACCATATTTCACGCCCGTACACCGGCGAAGCAATCCTCTCACCTCGGTAAAGGCTGCTCTCTTTTTCCTGACGGCGGCCGAGTAATCTGGGTAGATGTAAAAACGCTTCCCATTGTGAGTGATGGGACCTGCTCCCATGGCCTTCCGAAGAACATCCACTTTCTCCTGAAAGTAGTGGAACTTGACGATTATTGGTCTCGGGGCACCCCCATCCTTTGGCCTCGGCTGCAGGCTCCTATGCGCCCGATCAAGCGTCGGCGTATAGTCGAGGGCTAGCGCTTCCTTTAACAGTTCAGCCACGGCTCTCTCCGGTCGTATATTTCCGAATCCCTCTTCAACACCGATTAGTCTGCAGTTATCTCGCTGCTGCCATGACTCCAGATCATCGGTCTTATCTACCAACCGGGCAACTTGAGTAGATAACGTATCAACTCGAGCTTCAAGTGCTATAACACGGTTAGCCTGGCCATTAGCTTCCTCCTCAAGATCATCAATGCGGGTTGATAATGTGGCGCTTTCTTTCTGTATTTCTTCAATAACCTTCGCAAACTCTGCGCGCACATTCAGGATTTCTGTCCTTAAATCACTCGCTAAGTTGTCAATTTTCTTGTGTAATTCACCTGCAGCTGCCATCACAGACGAGTCGATCTTGACTAGCACATTCTGCTCCGTTTGCTTTATGGCAGCCATAATTGCACCGAGATCCGACCCTGACCCCACCTCCACGGGCGGATCCACATCAGGCAAGTCTGGGGCATCAGGCCCTGGCCTCGGCTTGTGTGATTTAGGCATTTTGAGCAGCCTTGGACTAAAGAAAAAAAAAAAATTCTACTAATTCGAAGACCTAGGCACACTAGAGACAGGTTCGCACCGAAAAGAACGAAAAGGAGAGTGGGAAAATTAAATAAATGTTCAATCCAAGCAGAACTCACAAGAACACGTCTTCACATGTCGCTGCTCAGCTGCGCCCCCGTGAAAAAGGAATTTTAACGGGTAAAAAGTGATGTAAAAGTTTTCAAAAATGCTTTAAAAGTGTATCAATATGATATATAATTGTATATAGTCATGTTTAAAGGTTTATAAGATGTTTTACGTGTTAGACGGAAAGAATTTCTTAACGTGAGATGCGCGCCATGCGGTGCTAGTTTGCTAACACTGTGCATAGGCCCTAGTGTTGGATTGAGCACATGGTGAATTAGCATGTATGTTCTCATGTATGTGCAAATGATTTATACAGAGAGTTTGATTTAATTTGAAATGATTTATTTGGACAATGACATTAATGTTTCATTTGGGCTTTGTTGTTACAAGGCTGGGTTTTTTTTCTTTGTGAGAATTGTGTTCCTGAATCCTGTACTTGCTGAATATTCGCATTCCGGTCGGGACTGGCGAGCCATTCCATTCTCTCGTACCTGGAAACAGAGAAAAGAGCGTGAAGTCTGCCGAACTGGTAGGATCGAACGAAAGAGCGTGAAGTCTGCCGAACTGGTAGGATCAAACAAAAGAGCGTGAAGCCTGCCGAACTGGTAGGATCAAACTATTTTTGCTTTGATTTTTCTTTTATTTTTCCCGAATTTTTTTTCTACGTGGATCTTCGGTGGATAAAAACATTGTTTCTTCTCTCTCCTGGATTTAATTTTTTCTTCCACTTTTTGATGAACATTGCTTTATACTCTTGAACTTGAAATTGAGACACTGAACTTAACCTCAACTGGACAGTTAGACTGAGTTGAATGCAAAAACTGAAACTCACTGTGAAACAGATTTTAAAAGCATTTAAAATCTGAATGTCTTTGAAGAACTGATTTCAAAACTAAGACACTGATTTTGAAATTGTGTGTGAAATTTATTGTTATTTTACTGTTTTGTTTATTTTTATTCTGAATCTGAACCTTGATTTGGGTTTTAAATTTGTATACCCTTTTGTTATTTTGGGTTTTATTGTTCAATTCACTTATTTCATTGCAACTTAAAAGAGAAGGATTGAAGACTAAAAATAATCCATCAAAACAATATACTACATTTTGTTTCCATATTGACTGACTTTATTCTTTATTCTACTTTTTTCTGTGTGATTAATTGATTACAGACTATTACTAGATTATACTATTATACTTATCACTTACCTTTGCTCCTGTGAGACGATCCTTATCTTCTGATTCTGGTCCAAAGGAATCCCCAGTGGTTAACGTGGTTCCACAAGTGTTTTATGCAGTGACCTAGAGTTAGTTAGAGGAGTGCTACACGCTAGTAGGACCGCGTTACACATCTCTCAGGTGCTTGAAGACATCCTCCAAGGTTTTGAGGTGGTCTTCCCATGTATCTGCATAGCACACAACGTCGTCAAGATAAGCCTCACAATTAGACACATCAGATAATACTATGGACATTAGTCGCTGAAAGGTAGCTCCAGCATTACGAAGGCCAAAAGCCATAACTCGATACTGTAAAAACACATCAGGGGTGGCAAAAGCAGAGATCGCAGATGCTCGCTCAGTGAGGGGCACCTGCCAATATCCTTTGAGCAGATCAAGTTTAGTCACAAATTTAGCATTACCTACACGATCAACGCAATCTTCCATGCGAGGAAGTGGAAAGGAGTCAGCTTTTGTTAAAGCGTTAACTTTTCTGTAGTCCGTACAAAACCTTGAGGTACCATCTGACTTAGGGATGAGTAGACATGGCGAACACCATGGACTAGCACTAGGAACTGCTAGATTGTGCTCTAGTAAGTACTGAGTTTCTTGCTTCATTAGCTCTCTTTTAACTGGGTTAACACGATAAGCATTCTGTTTAACTGGAGTGTGCAAACCAACATCTATATCGTGTTTTATTACATGAGTGGTCGAGGGAAAATCATTGAACAAGGTCGGATACTTACTAATAAAATTGGTAATATCAGCCTGGGCAGATACTGATAAGTGGGACAGCTTTTCTGACAAGTTCAACAAAGTTTCAGAATTTGGTAAACGAGCAGACAAGAACGAGGCACTATTCATCTTTAAATCATCACTTTCAGGTGAGTATTCTGACAGTGGCACAGTAACTGGAACAACAGTAGCAACAGGCATGTTAACATCTTTCGAATCCAAACGGGACACGTATGCTTTAAGCATATTAATGTGACAAACCCGCGACTTCCTTTTACGGTCAGGGGTATCAACAACATAGTCAGTATCTCCTAGCTTCTCCTTAATCTCATAAGGACCAGCGAACTTAGCTTGAAGAGCTGAACCTGGCACTGGTAGCAAAATGAGAACTTTATCTCCAGTCTGAAATGAACGTTGTACTGCCTTTTGATCATAGCGAGTTTTCATTTGTGTTTGCACTGAACCAAGTGAGCGTCTAGCCAACTCCCACATAGTATGTAGTCGCTCACGGAATGCACTGACATAATCTAGGACATTGGTAGTTTGAGACGGACACAGGAGAAAGAATTTGCTCTTGCAAAATTTTCAGTGGACCACGAACGGTGTCTAAAGATTAATTCAGAGGGACTGAATCCAAGTGACGCTTGGGTAGTGTTGCGAACTGCAAAACAACAAGAGCGGGATCTCCTCGTCCCATTCTTTTTCACGCTCAACACAGAAGGTTCGAAGCATCGATTTCAATGTTTGATGAAAGCGTTCAATAGCGCCTTGCGACTGAGGATGGTAGGCACTGGATACCTGATGTTTGATATTTAGCTGTTTCATTACCTTCCCGATAGTCAAACAGGCGTGGGTCAAATAAACAAGGAATAACAAACAAACAAAATACTACAGTCGGTCACACTCACAAATACAAACTCCAAATAATCACTCACAATCAATCTCTCTGGCACGACACTCTAGACTAACAAACGATACGAAGTAATGATGAGATAGGATACGATCAACGACACAATGGCACAATGATGGCCCCCTCAGTGTGTTTGGGGAGAACCAATTCCAGCCTCCAACAGGTTATCACAAGCCACGCCCATCTGTAATACAAACATGCAGGCACATACACAGCGAGAGAAAATACACAAGACAAACACAGGACAACAGGATGGGATAAATGAATAAATAACTCTGCTCATAACACCCAGTTTAGGGGTTTAAATTGACTGAAAACAGAATTATTGTTTGGCAATAACTTTTACAACATTTTAAACGATTTCAAAACATTTTATTCTCTAATAACTATCATATTCTGCTAAACAATAAGTGATAAACAATATTTATGAATAAGTGATAAACAATATTTCCGAATACATTTATATTGAAAATTCATACTTAATGCAAGACAGATACATTTCATACTAGCCCTAAAAAGCCTTAAAAATTAATTTTCTTATCTAATTAAGACATAAATAATAAAATGTCTTTTTTTTTAAGGGGAAAAAAAACTTATTTGTTTATTTTAATATTTTTATCTCCAGGACACAACGCTCCTTTGTCGGTATAAATTAATTGGGGAAAAAAAAAAAATGCTTGTTTGGCAATGCAAATTGGCAAGCCAGATTTTTAAAACATTTATTCTCTCATAACTTAAGGCAAACATTTTTTGTAAAATTCTGTTGAACAATAAGTATAATTCCTATTTATTAATACATTTGTCTACTGTATCATATTTAATATGCAAAATTCTAGGGCAAATAAATTATCAACATGAACAAAACATTGCTGAAAACCCTGTCGTACACAATCTACTTCATGCCTTCTGTGCTCCGATTGATAGTTCATACTTTTAAAGTAAATGTAAGGAAAAAAATTACTGTACTAAAGCAACTTGATTATTCATAAGCATGAAGTAGATTGTGTACGATAAGTTTTTCAGCAGTGTTGGTGATATTGATATTATGAATTATAGACCCTAGAAATTTGCTTTTTTTTTTTTTTTTTAATGTGTGTGTGTGTGTGTGTGTGTGTGTGACAGTTGTCTTTGCACAAGTAAAGTCAGACAGAGAAAGATACATATTTTATTTTATCCCAGGCAATGCACAAATGTCTGTTCAGGTCATAGGCTCAGGATTAATTTTGTCTGCTATTTCTTTGCACAGTAGCTAGGTGTCACTAGTGAGCAATGCTAAATGAAGCTTCGGGTAATGAACCTTTTGGTGAAGCAATGGGTTGCGAAGCCTCAGTGCTTCATGAGGCTTCATTTGCCCATCACTAGTTAGTGCACCTGTCACTCATATCTTTTTTATTATATTATTATTGCAGAACTAACAATGAACAATCATAATGACAAAAAAAGAGAAAAAACGCACAATGACAAGGTTAAATATATCTGAATAATTCAACATAAGGCTTATAAAAAATATATATATATATATATATAATTTTTTTTGAAGCCTAAGGGATGAAACGACAGTTAAATTCAACAAGAAAAAGGAAAACAGGAGATTTAAGCCACTTTTGCTTGTGGATAAAATTGTACGCATATAAAATAAAGAAATTAACAACATATTCAAGAGATCGCAATTTTGGGTTTTCATTAAAAAATATATATCTTTAAGGATAAAACTGTGGGTCACATTAGCAGGGTAAATCCATCAAATAAAATCAATTTCAAGATATTTACAGATATGAATTAAACCTGTCACTCATATCTTTTAAGTTGTCGCGCTTGTGATAACGTTGTAGGTCACATGATAACGTCAACATGGCAGATTATATCCGGATCACATTCATACTCAACGAGATTAGTACCTACTCTTTTAGGCTCGTATAGTAAGTACTTACTGAAATTAAGTACCTACTCAGTGAGTAGGCGATTTTGGACGCAGCCTGTGTGTTTGTTTTAGTGTGTTTTGTTTCCTTTCAGAATTGGGGCAGTCCGTTGCAGAGGATCAGCGTCTCTTGTTGCTGTGGAGGTGGGTCTTTTGCCTGAATGCAGTGTTCACAGTGAGGTGTGGCGTGCTGTGGTGTTAGTGTACACGTGACTGCTGGTTTCCTTGGATTAGTGAATTTGGAAACCTGTGTGAGAGTGCCTTTTTTATTGAACTAATGTGGTATTTTTTATTATCTCAAATAAAGATTGTTGAAATTGACACCTCATTGTCTGATATCTGACTCAGCCTTAATGAACCTGTGAGCCTAGTGTATTTTAGTGTATTTTAGTGTATAGGGCGATCCTCAGTAGTAGGCCCCCGGGGTGGCGTAGTTGGTCATTTAGATACAGTTGAATTTCCCCCATTTACTCAAACTGCCACACAAGACATTGTCGATATACAATAATATCGGCCAGCCCTACTCTGAATGTAACCGTAATTTATCAATCTCAGTTCATCTACTGCATACATCATGTAGGTGTGTTTTAATGACAGGCGGCTGTGATTTTTTTTTTTCCCCAAAGTCTTGAAAAACCGGTTTCCCTTGTTTCTCTTGTTTTCCCGGAGACAGGTTTCAGGGCTTTTTCTTGAGAAGCCAGTTCAGTTGAAGAACAAGAAGCCTACAAATGTCCTAGTTTTTCACGGTAAGTAAAAACTGCTTCATAAAATACTGACCTATGGACCTCAGTGATTCGAGACCTTCAGACATTGTGAAGTTGTGTTCATTAATAAAACTCAAATGCAACTGTTTAATCTTTTCAAACTAATTATAGCTGTTTAATACAAATCATATGACTTTCTGTGTCTTCTTGTCCTGCAGACCTGAATGAGTGAAGTATGATGGAGTCTGTTTTATGTGAATATCTTCTGGATGCTCTGAATGATCTAAACACAGAAGAACTGATGATGTTTAAATGGCACTTGAAGAATTCTTACCGTGTTGGAAGTTCTGAACTGGAGAAGGCAAAAGACAACCCTGACACAGTGGATCTGATGAAGAAGCGTTTTGGACCAGAAAGAGCTGTGAAGATCACGGTGGACATCCTGAGGAAGATGAACCAGAACCATCTGGCTGAACAGTTGGAGAAGAAACACAAGCAAGGTAACAGGTTAAAGTTAAAATGAAATCTGTTTAAAAAATAAAAGTAAAACTAAATAATTGATTTTTCAAAATATACTTAAAATATACTAGATTTAGTGACTTTTTTTATTCAGAAAAGCATCTAGCAACATAACTTTAGTGACTTTTTGGACAAAAATAATCTATACTCTGAGAGTTGACATTATTGCCCCATGAGCTAAGGTCTTGTTTTCCTGCACAGACACGCCTCTCTCTGCGTCTCTGTCAGATGAGCAGCAGCGGTGCGCTGTGTGAGAAAAAATCTTTCTCTCTGAGAGCCCGTTCACACAGAGACGCGTTTAGATGTATCCGTAAAGATTTTGTATTGTATTGGTGTTTTGTCCAGACGGATCCAGTGTTTTGGGAGACTGAAACCACTATTTTTTTAAACGGTGCCACAGAAGCTACTGAGTCTATAAGCTTTACAAAAGTTTGTATATAGCGTGCAAAGTTTATGTACATTGTAATGCAGAGTTGAAATGTTGTTGCCCAGGAAAACAAATCTGTAGAGCTTAAGGAAATGATGCACATGAGGCGTGTAATGACTGAGACAAATCAGAAACAGTTATTTGTGTCATGATCACTAGTGAGAGTGCCCTAGTCAGCCACTAGAGGGCACTCCATTCCGGACTCTTGTTTTCACCCCTTGGACTACATTACCCATACTCACTCCTGGACTCATTATCCCACTCATTGCACACAGCTGTTTTGTGTTTATTCATTAGTGTCTGTCTATTTATACCTGGTTTGTCTCTGCCCTTGTTATGGTGTCTTCACGAACGTTCCTGGTTTCTCTGTTTTGGTTTTCGTTGTGTTTTTCTTGTTTTGTGTACGGACTGTTATCATGGATTTTGACCCTTGCCTGTTTCTGGATTTACGCTTTGGATTACCCCAATAAATACCTGCAATTGGACCTACCCTGTTTGTCTTCGTGTGTGCCGTGACAATTTGTTAGTTAACCAATAGTTTTAAGCTCACTCTGGGGTCTGGCTTCCATCCCCCGAGAAGTTCTCAGTTACAAGTTTTATTGCACCAAAGAATGCCACATGGAGAGCAGAGAAGAGACACACGAAAACGTGCATCTTTCCTGCATTATCCACAAATAACACAGACTCTCTTGCATTAATGTATAGACAGACTGTTCTATAAATGAACATGCACATTCCCAGGAAATGGTATCCATTATTACCATTGCTGTATTACAATCATTGTATTCACATATGTATGTGTATGTTTTATGATACATTTAAAGTAACTTCAGTCATGCCATGTTTAGTGTCTATGGGTTCGTATCGGAAAGATTTAAATGCTTGTGTATGCGGTATGTCCATACCTGTGCAACACATCAGTATTACAAGAATCTTTAATAGTTCTTATTCAAAGACTCAGCTTGTTAATCTGCTTGGTCATAAAAGCCCCGACAAGGGGGTGTGTTGTCACCCGGAAATACAACACCTTCTTTGGCTACATCAACCTTAAGAGGTTGGACTTTGACCAGAGGTTAAAAGCTAGAGAACAATGCCACTCCCTCTCTTTCCTTGCCTCGTGGACAACTGAAGGCCGCTTCAGGCCAAGGCCGGTCTCGGCCTATAAACCAGCCATGTGCTCAACATCCAACATAGAAAAGACTGGCAACAACTTCAGACGAAATCCTCAAGACCTCTCCTCAACCTGTAGATCCGACGCTCCTCAGCCTAAAGGCATCTTGCAAGTATCGTACATTTTAACACTAAACAGCGATTTAGTATTGATTTGTAAGACGTACCTTTGCTATTGCTGAAGAAACTGATGATTCCTTTCCAGTTTGTCTTTGACTTTTTCTTATAGCTCTAGTAACAGTACCTCCTCCGGTTCAACCCTATCATTACTCATTCTGACCTACAGTACGTATGTGTGTGACTTTTGTTGTATGTTATGTGTTTGTTAGTTTAGTTATGTGTTTGTTTGTTTGTGAGTTAGTTAATAAAGATTGTGCACAATACATGTTTGGTTGGTTCTGACTCCGTCTGCTAATAAATTGCCTCTTAAGTGATTTAGATCCTGACTACATGCTCTAAGTAGCACGGTGCAATGAGAATGTTAATTTTCCATAACCTGTAAATGAACATTTCTTAGAATTATTAAACAATCAACACTGAGTGTTCACAGGACGAACAGGTTAAATTGATTGTAATATTAAGATTAATGTTGCTATATCCAGTTAATCTGATTAACATATTTACATATCCATAATTAATCATAATTAATAAATCATATTGAGTTTCCCCTTTGAGTTAATTCGCTACAGGCGAGAGCTGGCATTTTTTCCCCGGGTTTAATAAAATGACTTATACATCGTCACACTCGTCTGCATACATGGGGATGAGTGGATACAAATAAACAGTCAACTTGGGTCACAATAGGAAAATGAAAGGGAAAAGAATACAAAGTCAATAGAGCTGTTATCTCTTCTCCTGCTCACTGTTCGCATTCTCTTACAGATGCGCACACAGAGTGCTCATGCGGAGTTCTCATTCTACCTCGAATTACTGTAAATGCTTCTAAGTGACAAAATCCTCCAAGTATTACCAAGATCGTATTATTATATGGAAATGAGAGGGTCTGTATCTCTTACCATTGGAGAAAGCGTAAGGGCTAACTTAATTGTCACGGTTCATGAATCCGCTGTCTCATTCTGGTGTCTGTGTGATGGTGTGGGTGTGTCACCTGATTGTTTTGTGTGGGCGTTGTTATCAGCGGCAGCTGTGGGCACTTACCATCTGCCTATTTAACGCCTTGTCTTTCATCTCATGTTTGTCAGATCGTTGTGTGGTGTCCTGGTGTTAGTGTCCTGTGTTGCTTGTGTTTGTGTGGTTCCCTGGATTGGACTTCTCGTTGCTGTTTCCTGGTTCTCGTGTTTCTCGTTGGATTACTCTCTGGATTTCACTCACGGATTACTTCACGGACTCACGGACACTGCTCTCCGATCACCATTCACCACGGATCTTCACCGCCCATCGAAGTCCCTGTGTTACCGCTCTCCTGCTGACTGTTATGTGTTTTTGTGTGTTTGTGACTGACAACCTTGTGTGTGAAGCTCTAATAAAGAGATTAACTTGCATCTGCATCCTCCCTGCATGCTCACCTCAGCCTATCATGTAATGGCAGTGACATTGGTCGCAACATTCCCTAGTCTGCCTTCTCTTTAAAAAATACATTTTAATCAAGCTAAAATCTACATATAGTTCCCAACTAAAGTATTGTTTGGTGTAAAACATGCTGAAGATTAGCAAACAGGCTGTGGATTATTTAAAGGATTAGCTATTTCCCCTCAAAAGCTGTTTAATCAGCGTAGTGAAGCCTCTCATCCATTGACATCCATTCAAAAAACATCCTCTGGTCTCTGTGTTCCGCCAGAGGAGCATTAGCATTAGCCGTTACGCTTTTTGGCTAAAGGTTGCAGGCCTTTCGCCGGGAGCAGGAGCATCGCAAAGAGAGGGTTTTGGCACCGAGTCTATTTTTGCTGCACTGCCCGCACTCAATTAAAGTGAAAGTACACTTTTGATGCACAATATAAACATAATTTCACACAAAAAGTGCTCAGAATGCGTATATATCTTTCCAGCCATTTTAAAAACATGACAGCCTTTTAAATCTTTTTATTCTGAAAAATAACATGGCAATTGTAAGAGAAGAAAAGCCTCAGACTGTGAGTAAAACAGGCTAAACCGGTTGAACCTGGTGAACTGAAGGAGAGAAAGAGATCGACTCATTAAACTCTTTCACATCTAACAGCACTAACATGAATCTACTGAAGCACATATTCTCTGTTGATTCTATTGATATCAAGAGCTGAATGAATATCTGATAACAATGTGTTTTAAGAATTTAAGAAGTATGTTTTTATGATATCAGTATTTAAAACTAAAAATAAATGATGCCTTTTTATGCTTTAATTAGCATATAATTTAAATCCATTCAGTAGCTCAAAAAGATCTCAGCGATTCATCTGCTCTCAGAAATGATCCTCCATCATCTCATGTAGATGTGTTAGCTGATTTTCTCTTGATATGATAATCACACTCTTCATGTCTCTTGATTTCCACAGAAGCTGAACCCAAGACCATGAACGACTTCCTAAAATGTAAGTCACTGAGAAAACAAGCAGATAAATTCAGTGTTCATGTTCTTACTGGAGAAGGAGAAACTTTGACACAAAACACTGATAAATAATGACAGTACGCCTGGGACAACAAGCTTGGACCCCCTTGTGGCCCCCCTAAATGTGGAGTGTGAAATAATTTTTACAAAACTGTTTTTTTTTTTGCGATCGTTGTTTTTTACATCCGCTATTAGACAGTGGCAACGCGGAACAGAAATGTAACTAGGGATGTGTACCGAAACCCGGTATTAAATTGGCCCCGGGGCTAAATTATGAAAGACCGATGTATCGATAAGATCTGACGTTAACGGTTCTGCTATCGGTACTGGAGAAATTATGAAGAAAACACACGTACATTTATTATTGCTATATAGACATTATCTTGCAAATTCTATCTCGCCAGAGTCGCCAGCTGAGTCTGTATGCAGTAATATCAGGACATTTGTGTATGATGCATTTGTGCTTGCGCAATCCAGAAGAGATATCGCGCTCACGTAGAGGAGCTACAGCGCGCACAGCCGCTCACATGAAAGCCCTGTTGAAGGAGAGAACTAAACAACTAAACGTCTGCTTACACTTTAGCCCTGTGATATTAAGCTAATTTTATTTTTGATTTTGATTTTGGCTTCCAAGGATCAGAAAGAAGATATCTGAGATAAAACTCGTAAAAACTAGTTTCGTCTACGCCTTCATTCTCTTCACAGCTGTGTGCGTTCCTTCCTCCCTAAACCCAAACTTAACGTCAGAATCCACACATTCGGTGATTGTTGTAAAATGCAGTCTTTACTGTTGCTAAATTGCAGTAAATGTTTGATAATTATTATCAACGTTTTAAAACGTTGAAAGCACAATAATCCACGCAAGAGACGCTGTTCCTCAGGCTGAATTGTGTGCGCGTGCTCCAAAACTGATCGCAAATAGACAAACAAATTACATGCTGGGCTTCAGGTGCACGTCCAAGTGATCAAATACACACAAAAATGTGTTAAAATTACCGGATTGGAGCTTGTTTAACTACTTAAACGCAGCTTATATCGTAAGTGTACATGAACAGCTGGGAGAAAATCCGATGTGTGTTAATATTGTCTTAAAGTGACAGCAGTCACCTTCTGACGATTATGCCATCAGTGTTAATCAAACAACAAATCACTCACAGCTCTTCATCTGAATATAGTTAGCTTTAATAAGCATTAATCTATTAATTTATACTCTGAAAACCATGCAGTGGTATTTTACATTTGGTTACTTTACCTAGATTTCTTTTATAGGCTAGGCCTATATTATTTACCTGAACACATGAACAAATGAAAGCACTTTATTTCATTTGTATCTTTGTTTTATTGTATTTGTCAGTTTGTTTTACTTTGTTTCTTTGTTCATGTTCTTACTGTATCTTAAATAAAAGACCAAAAATGCCGGGCACTATATAATATAAAGCAAAGTTAATTCAGCTCTTTTTATATATTATATTATATATAAACAAAAAGTACCGATAAGAATACCGTTAAAGTACCAGATCGATAAGCATACTGTTAAAACCTTAACGATACCCAGTGCAGAAAATGATATGACAAAAATAAGGTCTAAATGTAACTGGCCCCTCTAACAGTACAACTGACCCCAGCTTGGCCCCCCCAGTTGAAATGGTCTAGAACCGCCACTGAAATGCTGGTTTGGTGTATCACTTTTTTTTTTTTTGCAGGCTGTAGAAATAAATAAATCACCCTTTTAGTGGTTTCTTTTGCTGCAGGCATAA
Organism: Chanodichthys erythropterus; assembly: GCF_024489055.1. NCBI lineage: Eukaryota > Metazoa > Chordata > Actinopteri > Cypriniformes > Xenocyprididae > Chanodichthys > Chanodichthys erythropterus. The sequence continues at coordinate 61,728,306 of NC_090223.1, forward strand.
GTGACCTAAATAAAATGGAAAATAACATTAACCGTGGCCTTGCTAGAGTTCACAAAAGGCCAAATAACTTATAAAATATATGTTAATAGTCAAATGGTCAAAATATAACCCTAACTAACTCATAAAATACTTAAATATATTCGATTATAATGCAAAATAAGTTAACTAAATTGAGACGGAGCATAAACTTACCCACCCACAGCATGCAGTACACATTGCACCTGCTGTGTTGCAGTCATCTCCCATCTTATCGAACATTTTTGCCTGCAGTCCTCACACAACCCACATGAGGGCACCAGTACAACATGAAATTAACCGCTGCTTAATTTATAAGAATTTACAATAAAACAAAATAATATGCTAACTATGTCACAAAAATGCATGTTGAATTATGACAAATCATGGTGCTGAGTCTGAATTATCCATAAATGTGCAAGTGTTTTAAACAATTCAAACACCCATGTGATCTCATTCCTGGCAACAAGTGACTGTTAAAAAATGTGTTTGTCATTAAATCGTTCAGTCAAGAGATTTATTCAAAAACACTGATTCATCCAGTAATAAAACAAGTCCTTAAGAGTGAGTCGTTGAATCAACTGATTTTTAAAATCAATAAATAACTGAACCATTTTTAAGCATTTACTCAGCATTTTGTCAGAACCTCTAGTAAATTACATTATTTTGTTTAGTTGGAAAAAAAAAGGTGTGATTCTCAGTGTATCAAGAATCGTGCTGCTCTATGCTATTGATATGTACGTGTAATAAACGCCTCAGTCAAGTCGGATTTTAGCCCTTCATTGGTAAGTTTGTGCAGCTCTGCTTGAGCGTTTCTTCACAGCAGCTGCTCTTGGTAACAGACCTGAGAGTCGATCACCGAACTTTAAGATTCACAACTACACATGAGATTCTGTGAGAGAGGAGAAGATCCTAAATCAAGAATGTGCAGTAATTGTGTGCTTTAACTCATTTTAATGGAGTTCATTTAACAAGCAGCAGAAATTACGTTTACAGTGTAGATTAAAAGATGGACAGATTGATAATTCCTGATTGTGATGTGTTTTATCTCCATCAGATTACCAACGGTTCACTCTGGATCTGAACACTGTGTTTAAATACTTCCATCTGTCTGAGGGGAACACAGTGATTACTCTCTCTGGCACACGCCAGCCGTATCCTGATCATCCAGACAGATTTGATCATCATCCTCAGGTGTTGTGTAGAGAGAGTGTGAGTGATCGACGCTGTTACTGGGAGATTAAGTGGAGTGGGTTAGGTGTGTTAATAGCTGTGTCTTATAAGAGCATCAGGAGGAAGGGAGAGGATGATGAGTGTGGGTTTGGATATAATAATCAGTCCTGGAGTTTGATCTGCTCTCGCTCCAGTTACATATTCATACACAATGACATAGAGACTGATCTCTCTGTGAAGCCCATCAGCAGTAAAGTAGGAGTGTATGTGGATCACAGTGCAGGAACTCTGTCCTTCTACAGCGTCTCTGGAGACACAATGATCCTCATCCACACAGTCCAGACCACATTCACTCAACCACTCTATCCTGGGTTTGGGGTTAGTCCTGGATCATCATTGAAACTGTGATCATGAATCAGAATAAAGAGACTCTACCCATAATGCTTTGAGCTCATGATGAATCAGTGACAGTGAGATGATATAGAGTCTCTTCATTACATTAATACTTTCACTGAAATATCATGTCAAAATAAATGTGAGTGTGCACGTGTGTGTTTAGATGTGTGTGTGTGTGCGTGTGATAAATCCTCATATACAGTCAGATCAGTGTGTGTGTGTGTGTGTGTGTGTATCTGTGCTTTTCTCAAGCTTTGTTTGTGGTGATGGATGGTTTTTAATATAGTGTCACATCAATCATTTATCATGTATGTAGAATTGAGATTAGTTGAACATGTTTTAATCCAGGTGTATTTTAAGGGTTCAAGCGCTGAAGCTGCTGTGTCATTATTGTGTTTGTACTGTTTATCAATTATTGTTTTCCTGCTCTAAACATGTCTGGGTGTCACAGAGAAATAATAAAAACTTCTTCTAGACTGTTGGTGTTGTTCATTCAAAACTCAAGAAAACCCTGATACATTAAAGTTCTGTGAAGATATGAAATGATCAGACATCACATTTATCTGCTGATCATGAATCCTGATACACACAGATATCATGAGGACAATATTCTCAAATCCAGCCATAGGGGGCGCTACAGCTGAAAAACACTCTCAGAACTGCAGCCGTATCAACTTAAACATTCATATTCATATTCACTGGGTCAAATGATGACATGTTCTTCAAATATTCAACAAACATGACAATGAAGTTTCAGGAGCTAATAAGATCAAATCTCATTGTCTGACAATTATGAAAATTAACATATTTGTGTCAAAATGAGGCTGTGTATCGAATCTTATGAGATTCAGCCACATAGTGGCGCTACTGCAGTATATCAACAGACGAGCACAGAGAGCCGAATACGTAGGCTAGACGGTGCTTGTGATTTATATATTAACTTAATTTTAAGTGTAATTGTTTTTTATAGGCTATCAACAACACATGACTGCCTCAGCGTATATTGTATAAGTATAAGCTTTATATGCATTAATGAGACTACCCTGATAGCACACGTACATCTCGGAGACGTCTATTTGATGTGTGTGTTTACGTCTGGAAGATGTATTTTTTAGAGTGTTTGCTCATCTGCAATATGTCTATAGGACATTTAGAAGATGTCTTGTTTATGATGTTTATGATTTAGAATGTGTGTAAAATTGACATCTTAAAGATGTCTATCAGATGCTTTCCAGATGAAGTGATCTTTAACAGACATCTTGCAGATGTACGTGTGCTATCTGAGTATTTACTGACCTCGTATATGCATTAAAATAAAGGAAATGTGTTAACCTGAAATGATGACTCTTAAGACTTTAAACTTTATAATCATTTTATTGACCACAGACACTGTAGCCACAACCTGATGGCAAAACTAAAACAAATCAAGTGACCAACAGATTCATCAAATAGAATAGCGAATGTTAGCTAATAATAGTTATCGCTAGAAGTGAGTGGAAGTAGATGCTTGGAGCTTTTTACAACGGGCTAGCAAGCATATTCATGCAAAAGAAACGTTAAACAACTGTTAGTTTAGAATAATACACATTCATATACAAGACATATCTCTTATTGTTTTTCCGGAAATCTCCCTCTCGATTTGAGCAAATCAGGTAAAGAGGTTGAAAAACACCTATTCCCGTGTGACAACACCCCTTTTTGTTCCGCAGAGACCTCCTTCTCCGGCAGGTCGCAGCGCTACTTCCGGTGACATTCTCAGATTTTGTGAGAGCTGCCACGGTCTTTCTCGCCATTTCTGCTGTTGGCTCATAAAAACTATCTGAACTTGAAATATTAATTCTCATTAGGGTTGCCAACTTTGTCACTATGAAATGAGGGACAAAAGGTGGGCTGGTTTTGTGCGAAAATACAGTGTATGATTTTTAGCCATTTGTCATAATGATAGCTAATTTAAAGGAATAGTTCACCCAAAAATGAAAATTCTGTCATCATTTACTCACCCTCAAGTTGTTCCAAACCTGTATGAGTTTCTTTGTTCTGCTGAACACAAAGGAAGATATTTGGAAGAATGTTTGTAACCAAACAGATCTCGGTCCCCATTGACTTCCATAGTATATATTTTTTCCGATCAACAGCTGGATGAAGAGACAACCATCGCGTGCAAACATGACGCAGAATTTCACGCCACTCAATGTCAACAAAGGCAAAAAATGCACGCAGTTCCTCTCTTCTGGAAGCAGATACTGAGAAGTGGCTGTAGATCTTTAAAACAAGTGACTCAATGTCCACTGAGAGCTGATCACAGGCGTGCTTGCAGGTGTTATGAGCTATATGAGCCGGGCAATTAGCTTTCAAAATGCGACTGTTGGCACTGCTCAATAACTGGTAAACAGAGTGGTGTTTTCCAAAGTTAACATTCGCATTATCTGCCGCATAGGCTGTGATGTGTTTTATGTCCAGTTCATACATGTTCAGGCAGTTCATCAGAGCTCGATGAATACTATTTGCAGTTTCATCATTATCTTCGTAAAAGTCAAGTAACTTGCACTGCACTCCATCAGAGACAGAAAAATATCTCACGCACACTGGAAACATTTTTCTATTTCCCTTGTTTGAGGCATCGGTGGCAACAGAGTAAAACACAGGCTCACCTTCAGATGGAGATAGATCATTCAGGATATCCTGCACAGTCTTTGGTCCTAAAACATTCATTGTGATCATCTCTGCTTTCGTTCTCCCCAAGCGCATCTTCTTCACAACATTTGAGTCATGAAACAAAGCACCGTTTAGCTTAACAAGACAGTCGTTGCTGTTATAGCTGAGTCCATGTTTGACGGTGTGATACACATATGAGGCTTCGCTTGCCGCTATTTTGTCAGTTTCCACAGTAGTTACCCCCAAGAATCCATAGATATTGCTTGCACCTTTAGCTAGTGTGGCCTTCTTGTGCATTTCTGTGGAAGCATGTTTATTCAAGTCATTCTCACCTCCATGGGCAACTGAAAATTCCCTGCGACATAAACTACAGAAGGCTTTTGTTGAATCACCGCTGACGGGCTTAATCCATATATTTTTTACTTCCCAATTTTTATTGTAGCTGCACAGTCTTTTCTTTTTTGCAGGTTTATCCATATTTGCAGTTTTACCCACATGCCAAATCGATTATCGACTTTTTGTGTATGTGTGTGTGTGTGTGTGTGTGTGGAGGAATAGACTCCATGCACGAACTCTGCTTGCGTATTTCCGGTAGAATCTCAGACCGCGTCTTTACTTCCACTTAGCGCATTCTACAGCGAAGTACTACCGGCAAAACTCATTCATAACATTTCTCATTCATAAAACAGCGATTTATTATATTATATTATATTATAGTTAAGCATTACTAATGGCTTCCAGAAAGTTTAAATATCAACAGCGTGAAGACAGTAGTTCGACTGACCATTGTTGTGTCCCGTTATGTGTGGCCTCCTCAAAGTTCAACTCTGAGTTTCCACACTTTTCCTGTGGACAAAGAAACACGCAGAAAGTGGATTCACAGCATTCAACGTGAGCAAGTTAACATCACATCTCATACAAGGGTCTGCAGTCGTCACTTTATAAGTGATGACCTGATCGAGCCATCGACCCCTAAAGGGCGCCGCTTGCTGAGGAAGGGAGCTACCAACCTTATTCCAGTGGAACGGCTACTCCGTTGCTGAACCAAGGCGCACCGGGGTATGGCAAAGAAGGGAGGATTACACTGCAGTGGATGAGGATCCTGTGCCAATGTGTGTGTGTGTGTGTGTGTGTGTGTGTGTATACGTGTATATGTATGTATTACACAAACACATATATATGGTTACACTTTATTTTAAGGTGTCATTGTTACAGTGTAATTATATAATATTAATAGTAATATTAATTAACAACATGTACTTACTATAGTAATAACAGTAAATTATGCAGTATTTAAGTACTATAGTAAGTACATGTTGTTAACTAATATTACTACTAATATTATATAATTACACTGTAACAATAAATAAAGTGTAACCATATGTGTGTGTTTTCTTTCAAGTTATTAATTTTAGTTTGTGATTTATGATTTATATGCATTTAAAACATATCCTACATCTTATTTAGGTTCGTGACTTACAGCCATTTAATGGCTTTCTGGAAACTTATTGAACCTGCATCCCACAACATGATTCGTGTGTCAAGAGCAAGAGCAAGAGCAGCTACAATAAGGAGTGAAGCTGGAACAACAGGCAGTGCATGGGTAAATAAAGAAATAGAAAAATAAAACTTAACTTTACATTTTCAGTATAAGCCAACACATTATATCTAAATAAATTGCAAACCTTGTTATTTTTACAGGGTCAGTCTCTGCAGCCCATTGATGAGTTCTTCCTCTTCATGGTCCACCTCTCAGTTGGCCTAACACAGCGGGATCTGGCCCACAGATTCAACATCCATCAGTCCACAGTTAGCCGGATTATTACAACCTGGGCCAATTTTCTGTACACCTTTCTTGGGTCTGTCCGCATCTGGATGTCTGAGGAGAAAGTCAAGGCTCATGATCTACCCAATGAGTTCCAGGACTACCCACACAAGTGGTGATCGACTGCACAGAGCTGCGCTGCCAAACTCCATCCTCTCTCCTGCTTCAAAGTGAAGTCTTCTCCACTTACTAGTCCCACTGCACCTTCAAGGGATTAATCGGCATGGCAATCACCTTTGTGTCATCCCTGTATGCAGGTTCTGTCAGTGACAAAGAGCTTTTTAAGCAGTCTGGCATTGTGTCTCTGTTGAAACCTGGAATGGCGATAATGGTCGACAAAGGTTTTCTTGTTGATGACTGTGTGCCATGCAAAGTCTACAGACCTGCTTACCTGTCGAAGCGGGAACAGATGACGGCTGATGAAGTGAGGGAGACACAGTCCATTGCTCGGCTAAGGGTCCACGTTGAGCGTCTCATCCGCAGGGTGAAGCAACACAAGCTATTTGACACTGTTATCCCTCTTTCCATCACTGGGAGTATCAACCAGCTGTACACAGTTGCTTGCCTCCTTGTAAATTACCAAAATGGCCCCTTAGTAAAAGCATGGGCAAAGGATTAAAGATGAGATAACATTGGTTGGGGATTGAATTTGGATTTATTTTTGTTCATATAGAAACAATATAAACATGTAAATATAAATAACTTTGATCATTTGCACTGCAGTAATGTAAACATGTAAATATAAATAACTTTTGTACAGTGTTTCTGTCAACGTAGTAATGTAAACATGTAAATATAAATAATTTTGATCATTTGCACTGCAGTAATGTAAACATGTAAATATAAATAACTTTTGTACAGTGTTTCTGTCAACGCAGTAATGTAAACATGTAAATATAAATAATTTTGATCATTTGCACTGCAGTAATGTAAACATGTAAATATAAATAACTTTTGTAGTGTTTCTGTCAACGCAGTAATGTAAACATGTAAATATAAATAATTTTGATCATTTGCACTGCAGTAATGTAAACATGTAAATATAAATAATTTTGATCATTTGCACTGCAGTAATGTAAACACGTAAATATAAATAACTTTTGTAGTGTTTCTGTCAACGCAGTAATGTAAACATGTAAATATAAATAATTTTGATCATTTGCACTGCAGTAATGTAAACATGTAAATATAAATAACTTTTGTACAGTGTTTCTGTCAACGCAGTAATGTAAACATGTAAATATAAATAATTTTGATCATTTGCACTGCAGTAATGTAAACATGTAAATATAAATAACTTTTGTAGTGTTTCTGTCAACGCAGTAATGTAAACATGTAAATATAAATAATTTTGATCATTTGCACTGCAGTAATGTAAACATGTAAATATAAATAATTTTGATCATTTGCACTGCAGTAATGTAAACACGTAAATATAAATAACTTTTGTAGTGTTTCTGTCAACGCAGTAATGTAAACATGTAAATATAAATAATTTTGATCATTTGCACTGCAGTAATGTAAACATGTAAATATAAATAACTTTTGTACAGTGTTTCTGTCAACGCAGTAATGTAAACATGTAAATATAAATAATTTTGATCATTTGCACTGCAGTAATGTAAACATGTAAATATAAATAACTTTTGTAGTGTTTCTGTCAACGCAGTAATGTAAACATGTAAATATAAATAATTTTGATCATTTGCACTGCAGTAATGTAAACACGTAAATATAAATAACTTTTGTAGTGTTTCTGTCAACGCAGTAATGTAAACATGTAAATATAAATAATTTTGATCATTTGCACTGCAGTAATGTAAACATGTAAATATAAATAACTTTTGTACAGTGTTTCTGTCAACGCAGTAATGTAAACATGTAAATATAAATAATTTTGATCATTTGCACTGCAGTGATGTAAACATGTAAATATAAATAACTTTTGTAGTGTTTCTGTCAACGCAGTAATGTAAACATGTAAATATAAATAACTTTTGTAGTGTTTCTGTCAACGCAGTAATGTAAACATGTAAATATAAATAATTTTGATCATTTGCACTGCAGTAATGTAAACATGTAAATATAAATAATTTTGATCATTTGCACTGCAGTAATGTAAACACGTAAATATAAATAACTTTTGTAGTGTTTCTGTCAACGCAGTAATGTAAACATGTAAATATAAATAATTTTGATCATTTGCACTGCAGTAATGTAAACATGTAAATATAAATAACTTTTGTACAGTGTTTCTGTCAACGCAGTAATGTAAACATGTAAATATAAATAATTTTGATCATTTGCACTGCAGTAATGTAAACATGTAAATATAAATAACTTTTGTAGTGTTTCTGTCAACGCAGTAATGTAAACATGTAAATATAAATAATTTTGATCATTTGCACTGCAGTAATGTAAACATGTAAATATAAATAATTTTGATCATTTGCACTGCAGTAATGTAAACACGTAAATATAAATAACTTTTGTAGTGTTTCTGTCAACGCAGTAATGTAAACATGTAAATATAAATAATTTTGATCATTTGCACTGCAGTAATGTAAACATGTAAATATAAATAACTTTTGTACAGTGTTTCTGTCAACGCAGTAATGTAAACATGTAAATATAAATAATTTTGATCATTTGCACTGCAGTAATGTAAACATGTAAATATAAATAACTTTTGTAGTGTTTCTGTCAACGCAGTAATGTAAACATGTAAATATAAATAATTTTGATCATTTGCACTGCAGTAATGTAAACATGTAAATATAAATAACTTTTGTACAGTGTTTCTGTCAACGCAGTAATGTAAACATGTAAATATAAATAATTTTGATCATTTGCACTGCAGTAATGTAAACATGTAAATATAAATAACTTTTGTAGTGTTTCTGTCAACGCAGTAATGTAAACATGTAAATATAAATAATTTTGATCATTTGCACTGCAGTAATGTAAACACGTAAATATAAATAACTTTTGTAGTGTTTCTGTCAACGCAGTAATGTAAACATGTAAATATAAATAATTTTGATCATTTGCACTGCAGTAATGTAAACATGTAAATATAAATAACTTTTGTACAGTGTTTCTGTCAACGCAGTAATGTAAACATGTAAATATAAATAATTTTGATCATTTGCACTGCAGTGATGTAAACATGTAAATATAAATAACTTTTGTAGTGTTTCTGTCAACGCAGTAATGTAAACATGTAAATATAAATAATTTTGATCATTTGCACTGCAGTAATGTAAACATGTAAATATAAATAATTTTGATCATTTGCACTGCAGTAATGTAAACACGTAAATATAAATAACTTTTGTAGTGTTTCTGTCAACGCAGTAATGTAAACATGTAAATATAAATAATTTTGATCATTTGCACTGCAGTAATGTAAACATGTAAATATAAATAATTTTGATCATTTGCACTGCAGTAATGTAAACACGTAAATATAAATAACTTTTGTAGTGTTTCTGTCAACGCAGTAATGTAAACATGTAAATATAAATAATTTTGATCATTTGCACTGCAGTAATGTAAACACGTAAATATAAATAACTTTTGTACAGTGTTTCTGTCAACGTAGTAATGTAAACATGTAAATATAAATAACTTTGATAAACATTTCCTGTACAGTGATGTTGTGTAGATACAAAAAACTTTGATACATATTAAAACACTATTAAATGATTGTTTTGTTTTGTTTTGTTTTTTTTTACATCTGTAGGCATCTTGGCAGGTAAAAGTAAAAAAGAAATGGTCAGCTTTCTCTCGAATGTTCTGAAACATTTTGATGTCTTTGTAGATGCGCTGGACCATCATGTCATCCTGTGACATGATGGTCCATAAATGACAAAATCACACCAGTCCAATCCCGAGATCAGCATTTGTCCTTGAACTTGCCAATAGTATGCATGTTGTTGTTTCAGTTCTGGTGTGCCATTGTTAAATTTAAGGTAAGGACAGTCCACGTAACTTTTGACATTTGGACATTTGATTTCTAAAAGACCAAAAACATTGTGCTCTTTAGGGTCAAAAATAATCCCATCAGGAGAGGCCCCCAGCCAAGGTGCATCGGGGTGAATTAAGAATCCACAAGGGTGGTAGTTTACTTCTAGCAGCAGACAGTATTCCTCAATTGCAGCAGATTCCATTTCAAGACCTCTCTTCATGTCTGCTGTCTGGCGAGTTCCCTTGTAGATTCTTTCAGCCAGGTGTTCAGCTGAGCTCTGGCCACGCACATGACAAACCTCCCTAAAACGTGACGCCGTTACCCGGGGCTTTCGGACAGAGTGCCAATCAAGTGATGCACTCTGTTCTTTGGTGGCATGCTCTATCTTGTGTGCCATATCCAAACTTACTGCCAGTGACTTCATGTGTGGTTGTTCATGTTCACTATGGACAATAGGGCTGCACAATTAATCGAATTTTAATCACAATCATGATTTTGGCTTCCCACGATCAAATTCGCGTGATCGAGCGATATTTAAAATGCGTCATTCATTCACGCTTTGTATTAAAGGTTTTTTTTTTTTTTTTTTAAGCCAGTCTAGCGCGCTGTAAAGCCGCTGTCTGATCACGTGCGTCCATGCACCAATCAGAGTTGTTCCCTGCACCGCGCAGCAGCTCAGTCAGTTTCCAGATGTAGACAGTCACAGACAGAAGACAGAGTAGCGTGAGGAAAATACCACAACAGATAGCAGGCTATAATCTATCTTAACAAAGAAAAAATGTCTAACGTAGCAGAGGGAGTGGCCGAGGGGCTTGTCCCGAGAATCGGATCATCATCCATTGTGTGGAAACATTTTGGGTTTCAGGCAAGTGACACAAAACAAGAACAGGTCATATGCAAAGAGTGCCATAAAGTTGTTTTGGCACCACAAAGCAACACAACGAACCTCTTTAACCACTTAAAAAAACACCATAAAGTTCAATACGATGAATGTATGAGGGCCAAGAAATGCGTTGCAAAGACTAATCATTTCATTTGGCTAAAGACATGTGCTCAATAAACACGGTGACAAACGAAGGCTTCAAATTCTTGGTCAACACTCTGGATAAACGATACGTGATCCCCTCGCGTAATTATTTTTCAAAGGTGGCACTACCTGCGATGTACAGAAAACGCAGAGGGGAAATAGAGCGTGATCTTGCCAATATAAAGTACTTTGCAACTACAACGGATCTGTGGTCAAGCAGGACAATGGTTCCATACATGAGTTTGACAATTCATTACATCGATGAGGATTTTGCAATGCAGAGTCGATGCTTGCAAACATCTTTTTTCCCGCAAGATCACACGGGAGAGTCAATTGCCCAGGGCCTGAGGGAGGCGATGGCCTCTTGGAGCTTGCAGGAGGATCGGCTTGTCTGCATTACAACAGACAACGGAGCTAATGTGGTGAAGGCAGCTTCTCTAAATAATTGGACTAGGCTTCAGTGCTTTGGCCACAGACTCCATCTAGCAATAGGTGAGTAAAAGTTATATTAAAAAAATATTTAAAGAATTGTATATTAAGTAAAAAAATATATATATTAAAGAAAAATATTACAATAATTGTATATTAATTAAATATATATATAATTAATTGAAATAATACGCTATTTGTGATTATTAATTGGAGTTGATCAGTACTTATTTTGCTAATGTGTGTGAATATGTTACTGATAATAACAATAGTAGCTTAATATAACAACAACTGTTATTTCTGCTAGTGTTAAGAAACCAAAACCAAACAGTTTTACTCATGTTGTCTGACATAAGATTTAACTAACTTTAATCTTGAACAATATGATTCGGGTTGTTTATCAAATCTGTGGTTTAATTTTACATATGATTTGACTTGTTCATGTTCTTTTTTAGAGAATGCAATGAGAGATCCTCGGATTGATCGAGCAGTGGGTCTCTGCAAAAAGCTGGTAAGCAGTTTCTCTTACAGCTGGCGACGTAAAAAGCAGCTGACGGAGGCACAAAGAGAACTGAAGCTTCCAGAGCATACACTGAAGACTGAGTGTCCCACAAGGTGGGGATCAAGGCAAGCAATGATTGCACGAGTCCTGGAGCAGCAGAGGGCGATTTCTCAGGTCTTGTCTGATGACAGAAAAGCCAGACACCTCATCCCTACCTGGCAGGACACAGATGTCCATGAGGCCATAAACAAATCCCTCAGCCCTCTATTGGAATTTACTGATGCGCTTTCCAGTGAGAAGTATGTCAGCGTTTCCTTTGTGAAGCCAGTCCTCCACCTTTTCAGATCCTCCATCTTGAAAGTGAACGATGATGAGACAGACCTAACCTGTACCATCAAGACAAAAATCCTGAGCTATCTGGATGAAAAATACAATGACCCTCTGACACAAGAACTGCTTGATATGGCTTCTGTGCTAGATCCACGGTTCAAGCTCAGCTACGTCAGTGAGGACAATGTTGCACCAATTCATGCCAGACTGACTTCTGAAATGGCGAGGACTGCACCTGCAGCCATGGCTGTAAGTAAATGTATATAATTGCAGAATATATGATAAATTAATGCTTTTAAGTGGATTAAAATGATATGAAATCCAGTGGCTTAATGTAATGTCTGGAAATGAGTTTTGAATATGTTTAGATTATTAGGGCTATTTATTAATCATATCTTATTTTCTCTTCAAGGAGATGGGCCCAACAACTGATCCCCATGGTGAGACTGCTGAGGATGCACCCACTACAAAAAAGAAATAGACCTTGGGGAGTTTCTTCAAGACTGCTGAGGGAGCAGCGGCAGCCACACAAAGACTCAGTCCTCTCCAAGAACAACAAGCTATATCTTCTGAGCTACAGTCGTACTTACAATCAGGTAACCTAGACAGTGAGGAGGACCCGCTAGACTGGTGAAGGGACCATCAGAGACTCTTCCCACGTCTCTCAAAACTGGCAAAGAAATACTTGTGCATCCCGGCTACAAGTTCTCCCTCTGAGAGGGTGTTCAGCACAGGGGGGAATGTGGTGACCTGCCTTCGCTCATCCCTCAAGCCAGAAAATGTTGACAGGCTAGTGTTTCTTTCCAAAAACCTGTAAACTACAGTACTCTTTTTGGCATAGTTCTTCTGCCTTGAAATGTTCTTATTTGGTTACATTCTGTTATGGAATATTTGTTTCTTATTGATTGTATATTTTATTTTTAGTTTTATTCACATCCATTATGCAGGTACAACTTAAGTTTATATTTTGCTTCCTAAAATATATTTACACATTGTAAAATGTAAAATAGTGCCCTGTTGAAGTTTTGCTACATTTTCTTTATTGTTTTAATTTATTTTTATTTATTCTTTAAGGAGATTTACTGAATTTTGGTGAATAAGAGGACCTATTTTATTTTGATGCACATATCTGTACATTAGCAGGAATGTTGCACAATATGGATGTGAAGGCAGTAAATGTAATTAGCTTGTGTGACAAAAAACAATTGTTTTGGTTAAAATCAACAAATAATCGTGCTAATTAATCGTGATCTCAATATTGATCAAAATAATCGTGATTATCATTTTGGCCCTTATCGTGCAGCCCTATGGTTTAATGTAACATTTATTTTGTTTATTTTAATGTAACATATACATTTTTTGGAAAATGCAGTTTTAAAATAAAAAAAAAAATCACTTTAACCACTAGATGGCTATAGAGCTCCACTATATGCTATTTGCTATTTGACTACCTGAAATATATCTTTTCACAAGTTGGATTCAGTTGGATTCATATCTAAACATTATAAAATCACAATTATAACAAAAATAAAATTTGAATTGAATAGGCCACACATTATAGTTTTTTTTTTCTTCTTGCACTTCTCACATTCAGGGAGTATGAGCCCAAGCCAGCAGCAGCATCCGATTCAGAGGACGAGGGATCAGGGGAGGATGAAGAAGTGTCATTTACCGATGTACAAGAAGTGCTCTCCACGGAACAAGAAGACCCAGGACACTTTACTCTCCCCCCTCACTTAAGATGTGCCTCGCACACACTTAATTTGATATCAACTGTTGATATTGAAAAATGGTTGACACTGACAAACAAAACAATTTACAGAAGTGCCACTGCAAAGTGCTCTGCCCTCTGGACTAAGGCCAGCCGGTCTACAGTAGCTGCAGAGCTAGTGGAAAGCCTTTGTGGAAAAAAGCTCATGGTGCCTACAGTGACGAGATGGAACTCTTTCCACAATGCAGTTGCACGAATAACTGAGATATCCAGACCACAGTTGACAACTCTCTGCAGTCAGTTAGGTGTACGAGCCTTTTCCGAGCGAGAGTACAAATTCCTTGTAGAGTACTGCACAGTCACAAAACCGCTTACAAAAGCTTTGGACCGTTTACAAGGTGAGATAAAGTATAGGTTAATGTAAACCTGTGGCTTCTTGCCTTTCCTTTTTTTGAATGTTAAACATTTGAATCAAACAAGTAATTCATTCATTGATTCATATTCATTCATTGATTCATATTCATTCATTCCAGGGGAAAATGATTGTTATTATGGCAATCTATTACCGACACTGGAGTCTCTGATGTTAAAGACCTTGGCATTGCGTCCCGGCCTCTCCGAGATGATGGCAAATCTGCCTGATGTCATAGTGCAGGTAGGCTGTGAGTGTGTATTTAAGACTTACTGACTGTAACTTTGTGTGATATGAGAGAAGCCTGTCATATGCACAATTGCACATCCCTCCACTATCACAGATGCTTCCATTATCACAGTCTTCTAAATTTCACACTGAAATAGGCTCTTAGAGAATGTAAGAATTGTATACTGGTACTGTGTTTCTGAAGACCCGGTATAGTCAATATGCCTGTTACATTATTTACATGTCAACTCCTTCCACAGGAAGGTATGTTTTTCCTCTTTAAGAGAAATATCTAATTTTAGAAATCTCTTTCTTACAGGCCATCAAAACCCGCTTTGCTTCTGTTTTGGACAGTAGGGAGGGTCTCCTGTCTGCTGTCACTCTGCCGAAGTTCAAGATGAGGTGGTTGAGGGAAGAGACCAGGAGAGAGGCCCTAAAGAATCTGCTGATAACAGAGTGTCGTGCTTCACCCCTGGCTGCCCCCCACAATGAGGAGCATGAGGCAGGCCTCCACAGATTAGTCCAGCATCCAGCAGTAGTGAGGATGACTTTTTTGTGTTTGAGGAAGAACAGGATTCAGGATCTTTTGGCCCAGACAGGGAGGTGATGGAGTACCTGAAGTCTGGGTCAGAGATGGGGGTCCTAGACAACTTCCCCAGAATTAAGAACTTATCTTTAAAATACAATACAGCACCAGCATCCAGTGCTCCAGTGGAGAGGCTATTCAGCCTGGGAAGCCTTGTTCTCACTCCAAGGAGGAACAGGTTAGGAGACAAGCGCTTTGAGAGACTCCTCCTTATGAGGTATAACCACTACTTTGACAAATAAGCTGACACATTCAGAAGCTCATATTTTGCACCAGAAAAATGCATTACAGTAAATGCCAACTGTATTTTTCCTTTTATTTACTTTGAGACTTCTGTATTTGCTTTAACTCATTTCAACAACCTACCTCTCCTCTGCACTGTGTTTTGCTTTTTAACAATTTACCTCTCCTCTACACAGTGCTGGTAAGGCCAGTCTTTTTTATTTATGGATATGTTTTTTTGAGGAAGTTAATATTTTTTTTGTTTGTACTTGTTAATCGACAATCAAATTGATTTTTTGCACTAGATGGTTTTTGTTAAACATTGAGGAAGTTAATATGTTCTTGTACTTGTTATAAATTGACAATCAAATTGATTGTTTGCACCAGACGGTGTTTGTTAAACATTGAGGAAGTTAATACTTGTTTGTACTTGATTGCACTCGTTACTTTTTTGTACTTGATTGCACTCGTTACTTTTTTCAGTAACGAGTAATCAAACAAATTACTTTTTCTCCCGTTACAACGGCGTTACCGTTACTGGCAAAAAAAATGCAGCGTTACTATAATTGAGCTTACTGAAGCGGTTTTCATCCGAGTAGGCTCTCTCTCAGCCATAGGACCTGCAAAGATTTTTCTCTGGTGTGTGCTGCGGTTAGCCATACACAAACATAATTTTAAACTGATAATAATAAACAATGCTCTGTGTGTGTGTCTGTGAGCATGCAAGCTGAGCGCGAGCTCAAGCCAGAATACCCTTTGTGACATGCAGGATACCTATATACCTATATGTGAAATAAGTTTTTCTAGTCGACTAGTAGTTATTAATTTAAGCCATTAGTTGACTAATCACATTTATATTAATTTAATTTCTTAAATACTGGAGCGAATAAACCATAATAATGAGCGTTTATGTAGGCTATATATCACTCAAGCACACGCATAAAGCTTGCCATAAAAACACGGCAAAAGTAATATAGGCTAATTATGAATGTGACCAAAACAGCAAGGAGACATTTTAATTGTTTATTAATAAAGTAATGTTTTCTTAATCAGTGTCGGCTGTGAAGATGAAGTTGACATTGCTGACTCTCATCTGCTCATTGTGGGCGCGCCTTGAGAGAGAATGCACATTTCTTTCGGATTAGTCTACATAATCAGAGTAGCCTATTTGTTTTCGTTTTTAGATATTTCAAGCTTTCTGTAGAAATATTTCTCATGTCTGCGAGGCAAGTAGCCGCTGAGTTTCAGTTCATTTAGTCTATAAGATGCGCTCCAGTTCACGCGCCAGTGATCGCGCCCGCGCCTGCCATGATTATATTGTCTGCTATATTTGCTTCTTATTTATTAAATCCAGGGTATTGGTTGATGAAACATTGATTAAAATTAAGATACAATTTTTACAAAACGAAATTCACTTTAAAGAAAGGCTTTCTACAAAACAGAACTTAATGAAATGTTTAAAATCATGTCTGACCCACTCCATGCCTCCCGATATATTGCGCATCTTACTCATGCTGTTAACTTTTCATAATCAAGTAAATTCATTTAAAACATAACACAGGACTATTTAAACATATATATGAAACTATATTTTCTTTAATGGCTACCAACACGTATTAGAGTACAGAGAAATTTCATAAGCAAGAGCGGATCATGTCAGGAGTCTGATCAAGAATAACTTATTCTTAGACTTAAATTTAATATTGGGGGCATTCAAGTTATTTGACATTTTTTTAAAAAAAAGTAACGCAATAGTTACTTTCCCTGATAATTAGTTACTTTTAAAATGATGTAACTCAGTTACTAACGCCGTTACTATTTGTGAGAAGTAATTAGTAACTATAACTAATTACTTTTTTAAAGTAACGTGCCCAACACTGCTCAGGGGATATGTCGCCATTTTAGGGGTATAAATCAAGAGATTTATAAAATATAGACTCTAAGATTTTGTGGCCAGTGTTTTAGAAAATCAGTTCAATACTCAATGTACTTAAATTATAGTTTATATTCAATTATTAGGTACAATGAACTTTTTTCAGGAAATTACTGTGAGCACCTTTTATGCTAGAAGGAAGGCAGTAGTACTTCCACCTGAGGGCTCATCAGACTCAGATGAGGAATCAAGCAAGCCAGATGAAGAAGATTTTGCATTAGATGTCCACGGTAATGATACTAGTGACAGCAGCAGCAGAGAGGACAGTCGTAGCTCATGTGATGTGGATGAGACAGAGTCAGAGGCACAACTGAACAAAAGAGTGAGAAACTTTAGGTATATATGTGTGTTTGTGTGTGTGTGTGTGTGTGTGTGTGTGTGTGTGTTTAGGTTTTTCCCCTTTATTTTCAGTGATTAAGCATGAGTTTGAGCATGATTTCACAGCCATGCCAAGTACTTTCACAGTACCAGAAAATCTTTCCACCCCACTGACATACTTTTCCAAATTCTTTGATGAAGAATGCTTTAGAAAGATTGCAGACCAGACAAATTTGTACTCCTGTCAACTCAATGGAAGCAGCATTAACACCAACAGCAAAGAAATTAAAGCATTCATTGGCATGAAAATAATCATGGATGTGGTGAAACTGCCTGCACTGGTGGATTACTGGGCAACAGACACAAGATATGACAAAGTAGCGGACATCATGCCAGTGAAGCGCTTCTAAAACGTTGTCCAGGATGCTCCATTTTCAAGACAATATGACTGCTGAACCCAGTGAAGATCAGTGTGGCGACCAGGGTGGGCAAGAGCCATGAGGGAACGGCGCGAGGCCGGTGACGCGAGAGATAACGAGCTCCACCTGGGAGGCGCACCGGCCTTGAATCCCTCACGGAGGAGCTCCGGAAGCATAAAAGGAGGAGCGACGACAGTGAAGATCGAGAGAGGACCAGGCCTGGACTTTATGTTATGTTTTATTATGTTTGTGTGGCCGGCAGACGCCCGTGAGGGTCTGCTGGCATTTTACTTTAGTTTTGTTCATTGTTTTTTTGATTATTAAAGTTTTGTTGAAGGTTCGCCGGTTCCCGCCTCCTTCTTCCCATATTTACGAACCGTGTTACAATCGGTTATTCAAAATTAGACCTGTGCTGAACCACATGAGAACCAGGTGCTTGGCAACAGAGAGTGAGAAAAAAATTCTCCATTGATGAGATGATGGTGCCTTACAAAGGTGGGAAGGCTGGAAGTTTGTGACAGTATCTCCCAAGTAAACCAAAGAAATGGGGAAACAAGATGTTTGTGCGAGCTGGGGTGTCTGGCTTTGTTTATGACTTTATTGTGTACACAGGGAAGTCCACTTTTGATGCAACTCACACATCAAAGAAAGAGTTTGGATTAGGTGCTAATGTTGTTCTGAATTTGTGCAGAACAATCACAAACCCCACTGATTGTGTTGTCTACTTTGACAACTTTTTCACCTCTCTGAAGCTGATGACCTACCTCAATGACGAAATGGGCCTCAGAAGCTTGGGGACCATTCGTAAGAACCGCTTGATGGGCTGCAGTCTAGAACAAGATCAAAGCCTCTTGAGAAAAGGAAGAGGCAGCCATGACTCCCGTGTGGATAATGATGCCCAGCTTGCTGTAGTCAAATGGGCAGACAGCAGAACAGTTACACTAGCAAGTACCTGTGCTGCTGTCAACCCTGTTGGTGAAGTCCAACGCTTTTCAAAAGAGGAAAAAATAAAGATAAGTGTTCCATGCCCAAGGATTGTGGCCGAGTACAACACTCATATGGGTGGAGTGGATCTGGCTGACATGTTTGTTGTCCTGTATAGCACCCCTACCAAATCCCACTGATGGTACATGGCCATATTTTGGCAAATAATTGGCATTGCTGTCAACAACGCATGGCTACTTCACAGACGTGATGCAGAAGCACTTCAACAAGAACACGAGAGCTTGAAAAGCTTCAGGTTAAATGTAGCCAAAGCACTGATGTATAGTGAAAAGGAGACGAGAGGAAGGCCTCCCAAACACCACAAAGTCACACCACCAACAAACAAGGTTGTCAAACAACCAAAGGTCCCAAGGCCTGTTGATGACGTACGGTATGACCAAATCAACCACTTTCCGGTTTTGTCTAAGAAGGGGAGGTGTAGGATGTGCTTAGAAGGACAAACTTTTGTTATGTGTGGCAAGTGCAAAGTGAGGCTTTGCATTGTTTCTGGAAAAAATACTAGGAACTGTTTTCTTGCCTTTCACTGCCAGTAAGGTTTGGCCTTTGACGATGTTTCCAAGAACATTTAGAAATGTCTTCGAGAGAAAATATATAAAACGCCAAGATAAAATCTACCTGTGCTGCTCTTGTCTTATTTATAAAGTCCAACGCTTCTCAAAAATGGAAAAATGAAAGGTGTACCATGCCCAAGGATTGTGGCAGAATACGACACATATGGGTGGAGTGGATTTGGTTGATGTGATGGCTGGCTGTCAACAATGTGTGGCTATTCTTCAGACGTTATTCAGAAGTACTTTACCAAAACCATGAGCGCATGAAATGCTTTAGATTGGATGTAGCAATACACTGACACTGCACTCTTCATGTTACAAAAACGAGCTCCTCAAAAAAGGGACTTTGCATTGTTTCTGGCTTTGGTGATGTTTCAAAAAACGTTTAGAAATTTATTTAGTTTAGAAAAGAATATTTGCAGAAAGCTGTGACAGACAAAATTATGTTCTTTAGTAGGACATTTAACTGTGTTGCATTAACTTACATGAGTTTTCATTATAAATGTATTCATAAATATTACTTATCATGTATTGTTTATCAGAATATGTTACAAGGAATATTTGTTATAAGTTATTAGAGAATAAAATGTTTTGAAATTGTTTAAAATATATTAAATGGCATTGCCAAACAAGAATTCTGTTTTTAGTCAATTTATACCCCTAAACTGGCAACGTATCCCGTGGGATACAAACAGTAAAATCAAAATTATAAGTCATATTTTGAAAAAATTTATCAAGTTGTTATTTGTGTCCCAATAAGATGGAAATATAGCAATAAATTAATTTTCTGATGTCTCTTTATGGTCTTGCCATTTTTAGGGTTAAAAACAAGACCCATAAACTCCCCCACAGAGGAATTTCCCGCTTGGAAATTCCATCTTATTGATCAGGTTCACCCTAAGAGGTGTAACTTTTCCCAGACTTAGTGACACACAGCTCCCCCTCCCTCTCTCTTGCCTCCTTCAGCCAACACTCCACATCTGCTGGGTGCTCCACGGCCAGGCCTCAACCTGCACCCCATGTGCTTAACTAGAAGAGAAAAAGAACTCCTCCATAGTCACACTAACCATGCAAGTTTGTCATCGTTTCTTTATTCAACACAGGAGGAATCCATGACATACGAGTGAACGCTGACGCTATCAGCTGCCACTGCTCAGAGAGGGCATTTTAAAACTTTCTAGTACTTCTAAATCTTCCTACACTTGAATGAATGAATGAATGAATGCATTTATGAACTGTTTTAAACTACTTAAAGGAGTCACTATGACACTATGACTTGTGTGTCCAAGCTCTTTCCAGGTCCTCTAATAAATATTCTGCCAAGCTAATGCCCAAGTGGGAGTACCAGCTGTAGTAAAAAGCAAAACAGGGCCAATAAATTACACTGTGTGCTGAGACAACCCACCTAAAACTGATGTATTTAACGTGGTTAATCTGTAGTGTTATTACAGACACTTTTATAGGGATTTATTATTATTAATTGTGTGTGTGTATATATATATATATATATATATATATATATGTCGCTAGTCTGTGAATAAATGTGTTCCCCTGTCTTTCTGTTGCCCCATCAAGTGTTTGTGTTCCTTTTTTTTGTCTTGCGATAATTCCGCCATAATGCATCAGGGAATCCCTATGATGTAATCAGGATCATGACATTTCTAGCGTTCTGGAGCAACACTCAAAATGCTCTCTTTGGATAATTAAACACGATTGCACCATTCTCACTCCCTGTTTTTGTCTGTAACTTTTTTATTCCTTGTGGAAATATCCAACCTGATGGGATTATTTTGCCTTGGACTTCGTCACAGGACAGTGCTGTTCCTCAACATGCTTCCAAACTCAAAACGACTTAAAAGGACAATCTTCCACACACACACATACAGTGGTGTGAAAAAAGTGCTTGCCCCCTTCCTTTTTTTTCTTTTTCTTTTTTACTTTAACGTTTTAGATCATCAAACAAATTTAAGTATTAATCAAAGATAACACAAACAAACACAACATGCAGTATTTAAATGGTTTTTATTATGAAGGGAAAACTAAATCCAAACCCAAATGGCCCTGTGTGAAAAAGTGCTTGCCCCCTAAACCTAATAACTGGTTGGACCACCCTTAGCAGCAACAACTGCAATCAAGCATTTGTGATAACTTGCAATGAGTCTGTTACAGCGCTGTGGAGGATTTTTGGCCCACTCATCTTTGCAAAATTGTTGTAATTCAGCCCCATTGGAGGGTTTGAGAGCATGAACCGCCTTTTTAAGGTCATGCCACAGCATCTCAATACAATTGAGGTCAGGACTTTGACTAGGCCACTCCAAAGTCTTCATTTTGTTTTTCTTCAGCCATTCAGAGGTAGACTTGCTGTGTGTTTTGGATCATTGTCCTGCTGCAGAACCCAAGTTCAGTTCAGATTGAGGTCATGAACAGATGGCCGGACATTGTCCTTCAGGATTTTTTGGTAGACAGCAGAATTCATGGTTCCATTTATCACAACAAGTGTTCCAGATCTTGAAGCAGCAAAACAGCCCCAGACCATCACACTACTACCACCATATTGTACTGTTGGTATGATGTTCTTATTCTGAAATGCTGTGGTACTTTTCCACCAGACATAATGGGACACAAACTTTCCAAAACATTCAACTTTTGTCTCGTCAGTCCACAGAGTATTTTCCCAAAAGTCTTGGGGATCATCAAGATGTTTTCTGGCAAAACTGAGACAAGCCTTTATGTTATTTTTGCTCAGCAGCGGTTTTGTCTTGGAACTCTGCCATGCACGCCATTTTTGCCTAGTCTCTTTCTTATGGTGGAGTCATAAACACTGACCTTAACTGAGGCAAGTGAGGCCTGCAGTTCTTTGGATGTTGTTGTGGGGTCTTTTGTGACCTCTTGCATGAGTCGTTGCTGCACTCTTGGGGTAATTTTGGTCGGCCGGCCGGCCACTCCTGGGAAGGTTCACCACTGTTCCATGTTTTCGCCATTTGTGGATAATGGCTCTCACTGTGGTTTGCTAGAGTCCCAAAGCTTTAGAAATGGCTTTATAACCTTTTCCAGACTGATAGATCTCAATTACTTTCTTTTTTCATTTGTTCCTGAATTTCTTTGGATCTCAACATGATGTGTAGCTTTTATTAAAAAATAAAGCAAACGATTCAGTCAAACATACAACATCAGCGCTCTAGCAGGCTACAACAGTAAACTATAATGCCTAACTATATAAAGTTATGAGATTATAGATTTATGAGACCAAAGATCACCCATTAGATTTATAAAAGAATTATATTATGTTCAACCACTACAGAGACATCAGAGCCAGCGGCAAACATCAGAAGGATTAGCCGAGGTTAGGCTGTTCTCAGCGGGGTACATGAGCGCCCAGTGATCGCCTGGATCTCACAACTCCAAATAGGTGCTACTTTTTATCAATAAACCACAAATTTGAGCTTTAAACCAGTACATTCCCACATGCCTGAAAACTCTTAATACTACATATCATGACATAATAACAGTAATATGTTTAAATTACAGGTTTTCTGCTTTACTAATGATGCTTGCTGGTTAGTGCACAATGCACCTGGCTCTCTCAAGTCTGCACAAGTCACCTCTCGATGCATCCTCGATAAAAGGGGTGGATCAAGAACACATCCGGGGATTTGAACTGAATTGGCTAGATGTGAACTTTGAATTGGAACAGTACTTGGACAGCGACTGATGACGTTTCACACAAGTACAGATAAGAGCGCATATTGATAAATGGCTAACTATGAATGAATGAATGAATGAGGCATTTCGGGGTCTCTCCTCACCCACAACCTGGATAATTCAACAGCGCCAACTATATGTGGAGAGGAGAGATTTGGCTGTATCTAACTTACACAGAAAATACATTTTTTCTCAGCACATTAGATGAACTACTTATCATGATTTCAGACTGTGGTGATGTGGTTTCTCCACTGCATGGATCTTCATGTGTATCTTCAGCTGATTTTTAATAGTGAAACTCTTTCCACACTGATCACAGGTGTGCCGCTTCTCTGTTGTGGATCCTCTCATGTGTTTTTAGAGATGAAGACTGACTGAATCTCTTGTCACAGAGTGAACACTTGTAAGGTTTTTCTCCAGTGTGGATCCTCTCATGTGTTTTCAGAGATGATGAATCACTGAATCTCTTGTCACAGAGTGAACACTTGTAAGGTTTTTCTCCAGTGTGGATCCTCTCATGTGTTTTCAGAGATGATGAATCACTGAATCTCTTGTCACAGTGTGAACACTTGTAAGGTTTTTCTCCAGTGTGGATCCTCTCATGTGTTTTCAAAGATGATGAACGACTGAATTTTTTGTCACAGTGTGAACAATTGTGAGGTTTTTCTCCAGTGTGGATCCTCTCATGTGTTTTAAGATGTGATGACACACTGAATCCCTTGTCACAGTGTGAACACTTGTAAGGTTTTTCTCCAGTGTGAATTCTCTGGTGCAGTTTTAAACCATTTGCAGTAAAAGTCTTCTCACACTCAAAGCACATGTACTCTCTCACACCAGTATGTGTTTTCTCATGTGCGTATAAATATGACAGCAGTGAAAAATTCTTTTCACACACAGAACATGAATGTGGCTTCTCCTTTGTATGAATTTGCAGGTGTTTCTTTAAGGTTGATTCCCCACGAAATGTTTTGTCACACTGATCACATGTGAACGGTCTCGCTTCGGTGTGGATCATCATGTGTTCTTTAAGGTTTGATGATCGCGTGCAGCTCTTTCCACACTGATCACATGTGAACGGCTTCTCTCCAGTGTGGATCCTCATATGTGCTTTAAGGTGTGATGATTGACTGAAACTCTTCCCACACTGATCACATGTGAACGGCTTCTCTCCTGTATGAACTCTCATGTGAATCTCAAGATATTGTTTGGTAGAGAAACTCTTTCCACACTGAGTGCAGGTTGTAGATTTCTTGGCTCTTTTCTTTAGAAATGTCTTTTTAGTCTTTGAGCGACTCAAAGGTTTTTCTCCAGGTCTGTCATGATGTTCCTCCTCCACTTCACTCAGTTCTTCACTCTTCTCACTTTCTTCCATCAGGTCTGAAATGAAAGAAAAAACGTGTCATTTAATTTTCAGTACATCAAAATAATTTAAAGAGAGAAATATGAAGGTCATAAAATTCTTCCTGTGATAGACAACTGCTTTAAAATATTCAGATCATTTTGATGCAGAGTCCAGAATGAATAAAGTATAATATTTTATTTGTCAGGAAAAAAATGTATTATGCCAACTAGACAGTTAGTGTCACGAATATGGCTCCTGCGGCTCCTCCTCCGGACCGCCAGAGGGAGCCATCACCGGAATATTGACCATCTTTCATTCGGACTACGTTACCCATAGGCCCTCATTCCTGGGACTGATTGCACGCACACCTGCACTGCATCACACTCACACTATTTAAGACACACATCACAAAAGGCTTGTTCGACTTGATGCAGCGCCGCAAAGACAGATCGGCGGCTGACTTGAAGCAGTGCATGCCGGTAAGAAATGTTGTCCGACTTGAGCTAGCGCTGACGTCATGTGACTGTGATGTATGGCTTTAAAGTACCGCGAGAGCGATTCGAGATCAGCCGCCCAAGTCAGCCAGCGCAGCTTCTGAAGAGGAGCTGCACAAGCTGTGATGACGACACAGCTGTTTCATGATTGGCCGGATTCACCGCATGACAATGATCACTTGTGTTTCGTGTTTATTTTCACGCCTTCAGTTCCAGTAATGCTCAAAAATCTGTGTTTTATAACAGTTAAAGCTCTTTTCATGTAGTCGCGATGTTATATTGTGTCATGTTTATCAAAATAAAACTGATAAGAAACGTAGACCCCTCTACATTGGCATTTAAATAATATATGCTTATGTTGAACTTTATTCTTGTAAAAACAGACGCTGTAAGCAGTACATAAAGTTTTGAATGAAAATGTCTCTGAAACATCAGTGTATTAGTCAAATATTGCATTTATTTCACTTCAGCTGTGATAAAGTATGCAAACGCAGCACGAGCCTCACTATGGGAAGCAGAAAGTGTCCGACTTCATGTCTCCGTTTTCAGCTCCTCCCCGCCTGCACACGGCTAATCTCGCCGATCGGTTACATCCAGCCGCAGCCGATGTCGAACACACCTAAAGTCTTGATTTGCTTTGGTGATCGTTTCTGAGCATTTTCTTGTGGACTGTTTATCTGTTGTCGATTGGATTGTTTAGTCCTTGTGAACATCTGCTGCCTGCCCTGATCGCTACCTGTTTACTCTGTTGTATTGCCACCTGCCCTGATCTTTGCCTGTGACCCGACTGTTTGTCTGCCGCCTGCCACAACCATTGCCTGTTCCTGTTTGTGCCTCTGCCTTTGCCCTGTCTGCTTTGTACGCTGTTCAATAAAAGCTGCAAATGGATCTCCCCACTCTGTTGACCCTTCATTACAGTTAGAAGACAATTTAATTAAATAAAACATACATAAATTTATGCTTTGAGCAATCAATGTTAAGTGTAAGAAATATATACCTGACTGTGGGACTCACAGTAGTCCCAATTTCCCAAATGGCTAATCTGCCATCTTCACTTAATTACCCAGACCAGAATTGATTTTTGTAATGAATTTAACCTCTTTTTTGCATTTTTAATTGATGAGGGAGGGAGAGGGGGTGGGGTTTTGCACAGATAAACGAGGAGAAAAGTTTGGTCAAGGTGTGTCCTGTCCTCTTTCTCTGAGCTCTTCTATCCAGGGTGTGTTTTATTGTTTTATTGCAGGGTGTTTGATCTCAGCTTTTGTTTTAGCAGGAAAAAACAGAGCATGTTTCTGTAGTGAGAATTATTAAACATATTTGATCAATGACAAAATTATAAAATTTCACTTAAAGTCAAATCACACTTATTTGTATAGCGCTTTTTCACAATACACATCGTTTGACTTCCATTCATACGCATGTGAATGTGGGACACCAGAAACACAAGATCAAATGAATTTTGTAGTAAAGTGGAGTAGATTGTATATTTTAAAATTTGAGTGTTTATTTGTTATTTATATTTTTAAAAAGAGATTCACAGAGTGTGACATCATATCATGATCGTTTTTTATCATGTCTGTAGAAAGTTCACATGCTCAAAGTCTAGACTGACTGCATCTTTAAATGTGTTATTATCAGTGTCCTACATGATTCACTCAACCCTGTTACTTCTGACATGATTTTCCTACTTTTAAAACCAGAGGATTTCTTAAAACTGTGACACCAGGAAGTGACATCATCTGGGCTCTTTTCTACAGCATGATGGGAGGACAAGAAAATAATCTCAATCCATTGTCTCAGTTTTTACACAAATGAATGACTGCATTCATCAACCCTGTTACCAAAGTTACAGTAAGAAGAAATTTACACTCACAACCCTGTCAGCCATTCTGGAAAATTCATTTATTTAATACATTTTGGTGTTTACAGTTTATTACTAAAAAATAGCAATGTTGAAAACTATATTGAAAATGCCTAAATTCTGGAAACACTCTTGCAAACTGTGAACCAGATATGAAACAAATGTAAAATAAGTATTTAGTTTGATCTGATGTTGACAATCAATATGAACGTTTCTCAAACTTCCCTTTACTGAGCTTTTGTTAGAAAAGAACTTTAACTGTTTCTCTAAATGTGCAGAAGTGCTTGAATCTTTCTAACATGAATGTTGTTCAGCATCATGTATGAATGAAGAATAAACACCAACCTCTTTGTTCTTCAGTGTCTTCAGTGTGTTTCATTCTGCAGGGTTCTGGATCACTCATGTTCTTTGCCGCTTTCAGCTCTTCCTGATGCTTCAGTGCTCTTCTGATGGGAATATTCCAGCATTTATTGATAAACTGCAGTGGGAGGAGCTTCATTGATGATGTGACTGCTATGAGAGGAGCTTTATTGATAGATAACTAAAGTGGATGGAGCTTTGTTAAGTGCTTACAGTGGGCGGGGATTCGTTGACTGAACTGCAGATTGGTTGGAGGAGCTGATCGGCCAAAATCCAAAATATATCAGGTACTGTGTTTAAATGTACAAAGCGATTTTACATAGAAAACCTATGTAAATGCAAAATGCAAGCGTCTATTTTTATGTTTCAAATTACTTTTGTGAAAATAAAATGTTTTAATGTTCCATCATCATTTAGTGTAACAGATATATTTATGTAAAAAGGAAACAGCAGTTATTTTGACCTGTACTTAAGATATGTAAAAGAATAAAAGATCATACTAAATTTCATTATATTTTAAATAATTAAAAATGTATTGCTGATAAATGTATGAAATCTAGTAGTTTGAAGGATAGTGGCTAAGTATAAAGATTTAAAATTACAATTTAAGAGTATTTTGGGCTATCATAAAGCAAATGATGCAAATTCAAAACTTTTAATTTCTAATTCTAACACTCTGTTTCTTCATTAGAATAATGGCAGATGTCTAGAAAAGTAGTAAAGAACTTTATGAAAAGCAGTTAAAAGCATGAATACAGAAATAAATGTACATATTTGTAGTCATCAAATCCCCTCTCCATTCTGTTAACAGCAATGAAATGAGCTTTAAGTGTCAATTTACAGCAGATCTGAAGACATCAGCATAATAAATGAGGTGAAAACAGGAACTATTGGCATGAAATAAAGAGTTTTCAGCAGTTTCTCTGTTAATATTGATGATCCTCAGACTATCAACACTCATTCAACAAGACATTCAGATCATTAGCAGATCATCTCACTTTATTCTGAGTGTTTGCTGATAGAAACTGGTTATTTGAGTCAGAATATATGAGAACACACTATACAACTGCTCTATTTAAAGACAATACTGGTATTTCTCACAATATAACATGAATAAGACAATAACACAACAAAATGGGTCATTCCACGAAATCGGTGCCTTTTGTGTCCCTAAAAAATAATCAGACATAGAAGTAACAACAAATAAATTTGTGACTTAAAAACATGTCAATACTGTGTCTTGTTTTATCAATATTACACCAAAGTTCATTCAATTAAATATTATTTTAAATAATTAAAATTGCATTTATTCTGATAGTGGTGTAGGGACTCGTTCGACAGACGTTACCAAATGGCTTTATCAGCCAGAGGCATGATTGAACAAAGCTTCATTTGGTCCAAAAGATTCATTTCCTGACAGGAAAAACCTAGCCTTAACAGAAGTGATGACACAACTTCTTTTAACAAAGGACTCTGTCTAAAGGACTTCTTAGCTCATCAGCAATAAACTAATCAGAACCCATCACGTGGGTCTGATCACATTAAATCTATTGATTCTCTCACAAAACCCTCTTGTATTATCGGATGGAACAGGAAAACACCCATCAACGGATTTAAAGACAAATCTGTCCTATCTATACCTCCTTTGTGTGGAGCAATCCATTTTTGACCCGGTCACTTGTGACTCCGGTCGCTGTTCAATGACTTTATGCTTACAGACTCAATCTTGAATTTCAAATAGACCATCATTAAGAGATCATTTTAAACTATATACAGAATAATACATGCCATGATGTAATTACTAACATGTCTATTCAATGTATTCAATATGTGGGTTTTCTTCAAATGCATTATTGTAATCATTGTTTTAATTAGGTCAGTCTAGTAATATGTGTGTAAGAAGTGTGTCATGTTTGAGTTCTAAATACAGAGTTTATAATTCTCTGTAATTCTGTGTGAATGAAACATTGAAATTCAGTATCAGGAAGATATTAAGAAACGTTATAAAGTTGTTAATAAAACAGGAGAATGTTCCACAGATATCACGCGATGTGATCAATAGACAATAGACGAGGCGTGTCTAATCTCCGTAGCAACGTCTCATTGAAGGATTGCATCTAAGGATGGAGCCAAATTGCTCCTTTAAAACGTCTCCGGTTACTATGGTAACCTTGGTTCCCTGAGAGACGGTCTCTCGACATGGCGTCAGAAGCTGACGCTTTGGGGACTCCCTTTTCTCCTAATTCTCCTGAAATCATATTGCACAACGCCAGTGAAGTTGCCACTCTCACTGGCCAATGCCAGCCAAGACGGCGAAAGGGGGGCGGTACCCGCCACTATATAATGCGCCGTCCTGGCGGCATAAGCTCAGAATCTTCCGACTGAACGAGAGTACAACAGACAGACATCATACAGCTCGCTCTGCCAACATGAAGGGGAGAGCGCCACAGACTGGGTGTGGCGCTGGCTCCACCCCCAGATTCACTTATACGACCTAGTTGAAACCACCAGCCTCAGCTAGTGGGCGGGAACTGCAGGCAGAATACGAGTTGTACTCAACGCCAGGACTTGTGAGGCTAGAGAACACACGTCCAAATTGTAAAACCTGGCGAAGGTATTCTGCGACGACCAGCCCGCCGCCATACAAATGTCTTTGATGGTGACGCCTTTAGTCCATGCCCACGAGGATGCAATCGCCCTCGTTGAATGCGCTCTGACGCCGATAGGGCATTCCATTCCTTGGCTAGAATAGGCCAAAGTGATCGCATCAACCACCCAATGCGATAGCCGCTGCTTAGAGACGGGACGTCCTTTGGTACTGCCGCTGAAACACACAAACAGCTGCTCAGAGAGCCTGAACTGAGCCGTGCGGTCAATGTAAATTCGCAAAGCTCGCACTGGACATAACTCCTGATGAGGGGCGTTATCCACTGACTCCTGGGTGAAAGCCGAAAGAGTTATCGCTTGTGCTCTGAACGGCGTTGACAGTGATTTAGGCACGTAACCCTACTTCGGCCTGAGTGTGACGTTACAATCATCTGGCCCAAACTGCAAGCAATCAGCGTTAATAGAAAGCGCTTGCAAATCCCCCACGCGTTTCACTGAAGCGAGGGCGAGTAGCAGCGCGGTTTTAAGTGAGAGCTCCTTTAAGCCGACTGACATGAGCGGCTCAAAAGGCGGCCGAGTCAACGCTTCGAGCACAAGAGCTAAATCCCATGACGGCACCGTGGGGGGGGGGCGAGAGGGTCTTAGTCGCCTTGCACCCCTCAAAAATTTTACCACTAGGTCGTGTCTGCCCACCGAGCGCCAATCGATAAGGACATGAAAAACTGAAATAGCTGCCACA
The DNA here is from genome assembly GCF_024489055.1 of Chanodichthys erythropterus. NCBI lineage: Eukaryota > Metazoa > Chordata > Actinopteri > Cypriniformes > Xenocyprididae > Chanodichthys > Chanodichthys erythropterus. Next base: position 61,759,118 of record NC_090223.1, read on the forward strand.
TAGACTTTAAGAGCGGAAGGCATACTGCCGCCGTCCAATCGCTGCTGCAAGAAATCTAGAATGCCTGAGACGGGACAGCTTCCCGGTTCGAGACCATTCAGTTCACACCATTTCACAAATACTGCCCATTTAGAAGCGTACAGGCGCCTTGTAGAAGGGGCTCGCGCCTCCGTAATCATGTCCATAACACGGCAAGACAGAACGCTCGGATCTACCGGCTCCCTTGCACTACCCACACATGAAGTTTCCACCATTCGGGGTTGGGGTGCCAAATCGACCCGCCCGCTTGCGACAGAAGGTCTCGTCTCAGTGGAATCATCCACGGGGGAGCCGTTAACAGTTCTAGCAGATCGGGAAACCACGGCCTGTTCGGCCAGTACGGGGCGATTAGAAGCACCGACGCTCTCTCCTCCCTGATCTTGTGCAGCACTTGTGACAATATCTTCAGCGGGGGAAATGCATAAAGGCGAACATTCGGCCATGGCATCGTCAGTGCGTCTCCTCCCAGGGGAGAGCGCGACAGAGAAAAGAACAGAGGACAATGCGTGTTCTCCTCCGTCGCGAATAAGTCCACTTCCGCCTTCCCGAATTGTTCCCAGATCAGTCTCACTGTCCCGGGGTTCAATCTCCATTCTCCTTGAGGGATCCCGTCCCTCGACAGCATGTCCGCGCCGCTGTTCAGGTGGCCCAGAACATGCGCCGCTCGGATGGAGAGCAGATGGTGGTCGGCCCACAGTAGAAGCTGCGCAGCCTGCTCGTAAAGGGCTTGCGAGTGCACTCCGCCCTGGCGATTTATGTACGATACCACCGAAACATTGTCCATATGAACCAATACATGATGGCCCCGGACTTGTGTGAGGAAGCTTCGAAGAGCCAGAAAGACCGCCCTCAATTCGAGGCGATTTATATGCCACGTCTTCTCCGATTCCGTCCAGTAGCCCGACGCCAGAACGCCATCGCAATGAGCTCCCCAGCCCGTCGTCGACGCGTCCGTCGTGACCACTTTCCGCCGCGTAACCACGCCCAGCTGGGCGCCGCGTTGGTACAGGTTGGGATTCCGCCACGGCGCGAGCGCGCTCAGGCACCTGCGAGTGACCACAACGCGGGCATGGCCCATTCTCCAAGCTCTCCTTGGTACCTGAGTTTTCAGCCATAACTGGAGGGGACGCATATAAAGCAACCCGTGGTGGCATACCGCCGCGGCCGCCGCCATCCGTCCCAAGAGCCTCTGATATTCCTTCAGCGCTACAGGACGGCCCAGACTGAAAGCACTCAGGGCAGACATCAAATCGCGAACGCGCTCCTGACCTAGACGCGCTCTCATCGCGACCGAGTCCAACTCCACCCCTAGATACGAGATTGACTGGCTGGGGCATAACATACTCTTTTGCGTATTTACGCATAGACCCAGGTTCTCCAAATGAAGCAATAGAGTGCGTTTGTGGCCGTTGAGCACATCCTTTGAATGGGCTAAAACTAGCCAATCGTCCAAATAATTGAGTATGCGTATTCCGTTCGCTCTCAGGGGGGAAAGCGCTGCATCCACACATTTTGAAAACGTGCGCGGAGCCAGGGCTAATCCGAACGGCAGAACTGTGAACTGATATGCTGTGCCGTCGAACGCAAATCTCAGAAAGCGCCTGTGACGAGGGGCGATCTGAATATGAAAATATGCGTCTTTCAGGTCTACTGAAATAAACCAATCTTCGGGCCGAATTTGCGCGAGGATCTGTTTCAATGTCGTCATTTTGAAAGGGCGCTTGAATAAAGCCCGGTTGATGGGTCTCAGGTCCAATATCGGACGGAGGCCACCGCCTTTCTTTGGAACGACAAAATACCGGCTGTAGAACCCGCTCTCTCTCTCGCTTGGCGGGACCACTTCTATCGCGCGCTTTGCGAGGAGATTGAGAACTTCTTGCCTCAGCACTGACTCGTTGTGAGCCGGCACTGTCAACATAACCACGCCATTGAAACGGGGCGGTCTGCGCCGAAACTGCAAAGTGTAGCCGTTCTCTATTACGTTCCGCACCCAATCCGAAATACCCGGAACAGCCCGCCAAGTGCTCGCAAATTGGCACAGAGGACGGGGCACCCCGCCTTCTGTATTCAGGACAACGTCGCTGTATACTGGGGTAGCGCGCTGACAGCTCTCTTGACGAATGGGCGCGTTGAGAGGCGGCGAGTCGTGTATGTGAGAACTGACACGGGTATTCCGCTGCGGCGGAGGACCTACATTCGGAGCGCGAGCGTCGCCGATTACACGGGAGAGCTGCGAGCACGATTGTATCTGCAGCAATTCGCCTGAGCATAGAGTGCGAGAAGCTGCCGCTGCTAGAGGAGGAGAAAAAAGCTCTTTTTGTGAGGTTGTAACATTCTTTATTACATTCACAACAGAAACATTCTCGTAGTCGCCTGCAACCGCCAAGGGGACTTCTTGAGAACACCTCGGACGCTTCGCAGCGGGTCCTTCGCTCAGCGTCCTCCTCCTCTGCACTCTCCCGTCAGGAACGAGGCTTCTGTTCCGATGAACTAGGAGCAGTCCCGGGGCGGCCGCCTTTCTTAAAGCCGTGACGCGACTTCGGCGGTCTCTGCCAGGGTGTTTTGTTGCGTGCAGCAGGCTCCGGGTCTGGCGCCGAAGGGGCGGGAGCAGAGGGAGCTCGCTTCGGCGGCCTGTTTGAAGCCGAAGAAGATCTACTGCGCGCTGGAGGCGGCGCGGGCGCCCGGCGCGGAAGGAAATGACTCATCACCCTGGAACGCTTCTGTGCTTCAGAGAAGCGCTCTGCAATCGCTTCCACGGTGTCCCCAAAAAGGCCGGAGGGAGATAAAGGAGTGTTGAGCAGCGCCTTCCTATCTGCATCTTTTAACTCTGTAAGAGTCAGCCACAAATGACGGTGGAGCACAACCATAAAGCCCATGCTTCGTCCGATCGCCTGGGCCGTTTTCTTCGTTGCCTTCAGGGCAAAATCAGTCGCAGCGCGCAGATCTTTAAACGCTTCGGGGTCCGCCTCCCCCTCGTCCAGGGATTTCAGCAGCTGAGCCTGGAAAACCTGAAGTACCGCCATCGTGTGAAGTGCTGAAACTGCTTCACCTGAGGCGGCGTATGCCTTATCAGCGATATGCGCGATCACACGGCAGGGTCTTGACGGCAACATAGCGCCTGCCTTAAGGGAAGCTGACGAGGGGCAGAGGTGCGCCGCGATAGATTCCTCGACTGGCGGAATGCACGCATAACCACGGGCTTCAGCGCCATCAACTCTTGTGAACATTTCCGAGCCGCTGGCGTGGGCGCGAGCCGAGTGGGGCGCGGCCCAGGTCCTAGCGACTTCCTCGTGCAGGTCTGGAAAGAAAGGGGCTCGCTTCCTTGGAGCGGCGGCTCGGCGGCCCAAGTGAAGGAACCACGAATCCAGTTTGCTCTTCGCTGGCTCGTCGGGGGAATCCCATTCAAGACCGAGATCATTCACGGCCCTAGTAAGAACCCTAACAAGCTCGTCTTGAAACGCCACCTGCCCCTCCGGCTCAGAGCGCTCCTCCAGGAGGTTGTCTGCCCAGTCCTTCTCGGACGCCGTTAGGGACATGGCCTCGTCGGGATCGTCATCCCTCGCCGCGCCGAACGAAACCATCTCCGACGCGCCGGGGGGGGTCGAAGACTCTCCTCGGTGAAGTAAACAGGAGGGCGGGGTGGTGAGTCACACCTCATTCCCGCGTCATCGCCCCTTATGCGGCTGTCCCACCAGCGGCTCGTCAACGGCAGTGGGACGTTGCCTAGGACATTCACCATGGGCGATGCTCCTCCGAGCCCTCAGCACCCGCACTGGGAGATCCTCGCAGTGTGGGCAGCCCGGCCCGGCGAGTGCTGCTTCTGCATGGGCGAGTCCCAGGCACAGAATGCAGTACTCGTGGGTGTCTGGAGCCTCGATAGGCCCCGAACACAGCGTGCAGAAGGTAGACATGCTGGAACGCCGAAAGGGTAATCCGTCTACTTCGCGTCTTCTCCACAGCTGTCTCGTAGTAATGTCGAAGTTATTAATTGTTGAAGTGAAAAGGAAGATTCTGAGCTTATGCCGCCAGGACGGCGCATTATATAGTGGCGGGTACCGCCCCTCTTTCGCCGTCTTGGCTGGCATTGGCCAGTGAGAGTGGCAACTTCACTGGCGTTGTGCAATAGGATTTCAGGAGAATTAGGAGAAAAGGGAGTCCCCAAAGCGTCAGCTTCTGACGCCATGTCGAGAGACCGTTCTCGAAAGGGAACTATGCTTTCCCAATAGCTAGTGGTCAGAAATCGGTCAGAAATCGGTCAAAAGGTCGGTCGAAGTGGAAGTCGGACTGAAGCACAGTCGTTGAAGCCCAGTAGCCGAAGCACCGCTACTTTGACCACGGCGGAAAAGTCGCATGGGTCATTGAGAACTGATTGACCGGGGCTGATTTTCCATCTAACAGTCGCCGACTTCAACCACGAGCCGCGCAGCTGACCATTCAACAGCCGTCACATCCAGACTCCAAAACACTCCGTGAAATATCTGACCAAAGTCTCCAAAGAAGAAAACTGCTCAGAACAGCGCGTTTCACCAGCCGGCAACAACTTTAAAGCTTCCGCGCAACCCACGAAGGGCTTTCCCGAGAAGACGTCACCTGAAAGACAGCCAATCCAGAACGGGACTCCGCTGCACGCGAGTCGCAGAACAACCCGATTACCTCAGCTGTCAGAGCAAACGCAGGTACAAGCAAACTTCTCTCTCTTGCTGGAAACTGGTGAAACTCCTTTAAACCTAAAGAATCAAGCCAAAGCTCTGCTTTTGTGATTTTCCTCAGGTTGCGATGTTTAGTTAGTATTTGGGACTTTCTTCATAACTCATATCAACTCCGCGAATGTGTGTGTGTGTGCTTATGAATGTGTGTGTGTGTTTAGCCTTAGTTTCCTGTAATCATTAGAAGTAGTCAATAAAGCTTGTTTTGATTTTCACATATACGAGTTTCTTGTGCTGTGTGTCAAATTACTGCCTTAAACTTAAAAGATCAAGTTACCTCTTGCTTATAATAATCATAATAAAATATTGTTACTGTTGGCCACAGAATAATATTTTATCCAGAATTAGAATACTTTAACCTCAATTTTTCACTGGACGAATAATTGATGAAGTGTTAAATATTAATTCTGAATCATTTACAGTGAATCAATTACAGTTGATTCGATTCTTATTCCCTGTAACTTAATTCTTTATACTTAATTGAGCTAATAAATGACCTAAGGTCCTTACAGTGGTCAGGTTTTTGGCCTGTCCCTTGCAATAATTGTTCTTTTTAGCCAGACTTTTAATTTGCAAATTGAATGCAAAATGATACAAATTTCACATTTGCATATTGTTAGTCTTATTAAGTATAGTCTTATTGTCAAAAAATGTTTTAGCATAGGCATACATTATTTTTTATAAAATAGAAATCATTTTATCTGTGTCCCCGAGTTCATGTCAGCCCTGTTACCCTCACTTAAAAACCCCTTGTAAAATAATGATACATTCCAGTGTAGCGTCTGGACCAATCAGCCACACAATTATTCACTGTATTTAATGAATTACCCATAACTCACTCTATCAAAGTTCTGTGAACCCATCCCCCTTAACTTGCTACCAGCATCCCAGATGTAGCTAAACCACTGGCAGAACTAGGTGTCCTGTTACAGACACTTGGACCTTTTATGATGCGAAAGAATGCCAGAGACTCTGACCTCCTTCTTTCTAAGAAGGACAAATAAACTCTCTTAATCCTATGTATTCTCTACATAACCACTTGGGAAATGTATAAACATGTATCCAATTTTCCCATCTCATGACTTTCCTTTTATAGGCTTTATTCTGTTTTAATTCTTTCTTTTGAACTATTTTGGTATTAATGTTCCAGAGTTGCAAATGTATAGATAACTGAAATTACTTTGGTAGCATGTTTGGTATCTACGGACACCAACTTTCGTTTCCTATTTGGTAATTTATGTTACATGTTACTAACTCTGTGACACATTATAAGAATCTAGAAGATTCTTCTCTCATTCATCCAATCTAGTTTCTTATGCTAATATCTTGCTACAGAACAAACTGGTAAAACTTCCCTCCGAGGGGGCAACTCCTTATTGGGTCAGACACCTCAAGAGGGTGTGACGTCTTCACCCTTTATATTCACTGATCACAAGATCAATCTCTCTCTTCTCTTTTACTGACAAATGCTGACGTCAAGATGATGCTGTAAGAAGCTAGAAGCTTCTGTGAAACCCCAAGCTTGTGCCAGGCTTCGGCCTAGAAACTTCCATTCACCAAAGATCCTCTGAATCCAACTGGTTCTCTTTCATCAAGACAATATCAGTAAAGATTCAACGGAAGCCTCCACAAATTGCATCAGGACAGTTTTAATTCAACTTGGAGAGACATGCAAGTATCATACTTAGTCTCATTATCTGATACATTGAGTATCCTTACCCCTTTTAAAAACTAAACTGATTGTTTGCTCAAGGCTGTTGATCTGCTGAATGTCAAACAATGCTGTAGCTTCTTGTTTTACTGTACTCTGCTTTAGCTCTCTCTCTCTTGGTAAACTGTATGCATGTATGTGGGTGAATGTTAGAGTAGTTTAAGTGTTTAGTCTAGTTAATAAAGTCTTGTTCATGTCACACGTAAAGTTGTCTGTGTTTTGCGCTCATATACTGGAGTCCCTATTCATGCAGATCCTGACACAGGCTCTTAGCAGTACTGTACAATAAGATTGTTATTTCCCATAACCTGGAAATGAATATTTCTTAGAATTAATAAACAATTAACACTGTGTGTTCATTGGATAATGGGTTAATTGATTGTAATATTAATTATTACATCAAGTTAATTTTACTAACTGATCCAGATATTTATAATATAATTAATTTATAACTAGCTATGATTAATTATTCTTATTTATTTTGAGTTAATTTGCTACAGTGTTACTTGTAAATGTCCAATACTAGCAGAGTCTGTCTAGTACTTTACATGTAACTCTCTAAGCTCATGATTGCTTGAAATCTTAAAATAAAATATAAAAATAAACTATAAAAGGATTTTAAATGCTTGAATACGTGCCACACTTATTGCTCCCAGCTGGTGGCATCATGACCATAAACAATAATTAATCAGCTCCATACAACCTCAACATGATCTAAATCAGGGGTTTTCAGTAGAGACGCACCAATACCAGTATCAGTATCGGGCCTACATACAAGCTACTGAAAAATGTAGTTAAACTAGTAGCGGCGCTACATGTAGTTAACTACTCCCAACACTGAGGGCACTCTAGCAAGTTTATCACAAGAGAATGCGTCTCTGAAGTCCAAGGTAACGGATTTAGAGGCCAGGGGCCGTATTCACAAAACATTTTATCTTACCACTAAGAGTTCTCCTAAATAGCACTAAAAGTTCTTAGCTAAGAGTTTTCTCTTAAAACCTATTCACAAAGCTGCTGAGACCAACTTTTACTAAGGAATAGACTGAAGTCTTAAGCTAAGAGTAAGGGCGGGGTTGACCTCGTTGCTATGGAATATACACACAGTGATTGGCTGATGGGGGAGGAGTCAGCGATTTAATCATAGAAATATTGTAGAATGAGGTGTCATGTTTCCATATTAAAATAAAGGTTTTATAATAAAAATGTTGCCATAGTCAAAATAAAATGTTGCCATAAAGGTTTTAAAATGTAGGCTAAGTGTCACTAATTAAGTGTGTAAAATTATGTTTTATAAACAAAGTTTGGGAGAAACACATTCAAACGGTCTTTCTAATCAGCTCGAGAGGAGGAATATACAGACGAGAGCTGACTCGCCTATACTTCGACAGTTTTCTGCATCCCTCCGCCACCCCGCTCCTCACTCTCGGCTGGGGATTTGGGGAGCCCTTGATCCCCTTGGACAGCACACCAAATACGCTTATTTTATATATATATATATATATATATATATATATATATATATATATATATATATATATATATATGTGTGTTTTACTCTATTCAATCATTTGTAAGTGTGAACTGTTGAAAACCATTGCCACAGGTAATCAGACAATATTTATTTATTTATTAAAAATGTAGTTTTGGCGTCTCATTGTAGATTCAAATCTATAAATCAAAATGTATTGCATTTATGAAGAAAAAGTTGAGCACCTAAGGCTCCATCGCTATTGCCTCAATGGTGTTCAGTGTCTTTGGGTGGATTAGGACTGTTTGTGATTTGGTCTTAGTGACTTAGGAGTCCTCTTGACTACTCCTAGCGTTTCACAAACTTAAGAGCTACTTTTAGCGCTAAAATGCTTTGTGAAATGCTCTTAGAGCAAAAATTTAGGAGTCCTAAAATTAGGACTGACACACCCATTATTTTTAAGAGTTTCTCCTAAATCGTCAAGTTAGGAGCTACTTTTAGCCTTAAGATGTTTTGTGAATACGGCCCCAGATCTCATTGACAAATTATCAAGATAGCTGGTCTTTCTGAGAACATCGAGAAGGGCAACCCCACACAATTTGTCTCTGGCCTATTGCCTTCACTATCGGGAGAAGCTAATTTTCCGTGTGACAAAGGTTGACCGAGCTCACCGCATTGGCCGCATCGTAAACAACAGCATGCAAGTTATGATTGCCAGGATACATCATGATACTGTTAAGACTGAGATACTGCATCTCATCTAACCAAAGCCCACTCTCTTTTGATGGGAGTCGTATCAGTATCTTCCAGCAGAGGTATCTTCGCAACGCAAACTGCTTGATGGTCCACAGGAGAAACTAAGAGGTAAAGGAATAAAATATGCCCTGCTGTACCCTGTACATCATGGTAGGACTTAATTCCTAGCTCAATATTTAGTAGACCCTCTTTTAGCAGGAATAACAGCCTCTAGACGCTTCTAATAGCCTGTAATGAGTGTCTGGATTCTGGATTAATGTATTTTGAACCATTCCTACTTGCACGGACAGCCCGCTTCAAATCACCCCACAGATGTTCAATGATATTCAGGTCTGGGGACTGTGATGGCAGAACATTGTACTTGATCCTCTGCATAAAGGCCCGAGTACATTTTGAGCAGTGTTTTGGGTCGTTGTTTTGTTGAAATATCCAGCCCCGTCTTAACTTCAACTTTGTGACTGATTCCTTAACATTATTCTCAAGAATCTGCTGATATTGAGTGGAATCCATGCGACCCTCAAACTTTAACCAGATTCCCAGTACCGGCACTGGCCACACAGCCCCACAGCATGATCAAACCTCCACCAAATTTTACTGTGAGTAGCAAGTGTTTTTCTTGGATTGCTGTGTTCTTTTGCCGCCATGCATAACGCCCCTTGTTATGACCAAATAACTCAATCTTTGTTTCATCAGTCCACAGCACCTTATTCCAAAATGAAGCTGGCTTGTCCAAATGTGCGTCTGCATACCTCAAGTGACTCCGTTTGTGGCGTGTGCAGAAAAGGCTTCTTTCGCATCACTCTCCCATACTGCTTCTCCTTGTGCAAAGTGCGCTGAATTGTTGAACGACGCACAGTGACACCATCTGCAGGAAGCTGATGTTGTAGTTCTTTGGAGGTGGTCTGTGGACTGTTTTTGACCGTTCTCAACATCCTTTGCCAATGTTTTATGTGGCCTGCCAGCCTTAACAAGAACTGTGCCTGTGGTCTTTAATTTCCTCACTATGTTCCTCACAGCTTATATCTCTGCGATAATTTTTTGTAGCCTTCCCCTAAACCATAATGTAGAACAATCTTTGTTTTACGGTCATTTGAGAGTTGTTTTGAAGGCCCCCATGTTGCCACTCTTCAGAGGAGAGTCGAAGAGAACAACAACTTGCAATTGGCCACCTTAAATACCTTTTCTCATGATTGGATGCACCTGTCTATGAAGTTCAAGGCTTAATGAGATCACCAAACCAATTGTGTGTTCCAATTAATCAGTGTTAAGTAGTTATATGTATTCAAATCAACAAAATGACAAGGGTGCCCAAATGTATGCACCTGTCTAATTTCGTTTTGATGCATATTGCACATTTTCTGTTAATCCAATAAACCTCATTTCACTACTGAAATATTACTGTGTCTGAAGTTGCTGATACAAACACCCAAATATTTATAAATGAAAATCATGGAAATTGTCAGGGGTTCCTAAACTTTTGCATACAACTTTAAATGGGGTGTTTTGACTTTCGCAGGGATTCTAGAAGCGAGTTTATTGGGTTAGAATTATGCCAGCTCATCTCTGTATTAGAAATGTTTGTTTTTTCTTTTATTTTTCACATTGACCAATACCCTATGGTTTATTTCACGCTGATGAGTTCCACTAGCCTTAAGGCCCTTTCACACAGGACGCGGCATGCGCTGCGCTCGCCGCTGGGTTCAGCGCAGCCCTTCAGACACAAGCGATTTGTGCTACGCTGGCCAGAGCAAAGTGGGCGGAGTTTTCAAAACTTTCAGCGGGAGATCTAAACGTCTAGTCATTTGATTGTTGTTCCACCTGTCGGTTAGCAGCAAGATATGTATCTGTCCCGTGCTAAGAAGCGAGCGATAGCACTAGCCCTGCTAGTAAGAAGAAGAAGAAAGAGGAGGCTGTGGGTGCATGAAACCCTCAGGTCCAGAGAACAGTTTGGGGAATTCAGACTTGCGAAGGAGCTCCGTTTCCACAGTGACCGGTTCCAGGTGTACTTTCGGCTTAGTAGGGAGCAGTTCGACAGTTTGCTGGGCAGAGTCGGACCTAGAATCTCAAGGATCCATTTAAGTTACAGAGAGCCAATTTCTTCAACGCAGCGTCTGGCAATTTGCCTGAGGTGGGTGATTTATATTGAAATAAAATCTACTACTTTTAAGTGCTGTCTATAATGTGTTATATTTATATGTAACACACACACACACACACACATATATATATATATATATATATATATATATATATATATATATATATATATATATATATGCACATTTATATATGCATATATATATATATATATATATATATATATATACATATACACACACATTCTATATAACACACACATATACATACATATAACGTTGCATTATATATTGTTGGAAATCTCAGAAGCATAGACCAGGAGACTTTTGGGATCTCTTGAAGCAGAAGTTACTCTTTATTGAGAAACACGCTGTGCGTCGCTGTGGTCATCCAAAATCTAAACTAAAGCAGTGACTTGGTAGTTCATATACATTCAAGGGGGAGGGATACATAGAGTAGAGGTGTGGACAATCTAAACAAAGGATGCAAATGCAGTACAGGAATCAGATCATTGCTTACATTTCCTAGCCATGATCTAATCAGCATAACTGTGTCATTCAAATGCATAGGTGCTAATCCAATCAGTCTGGCAGTATCACCTATACCTTTACATTATCATAGAGACAAAAGCACTGCTGTATCTTGAGCTTGTCCTGCCAAATGGTCAGGATGTAGGATCTGCAGATTTTAAACAGATTCTTAAATTTGTAATTCCACAGTTCCCCCTTTGAGAGTTCTAATAACTCTCACATAATACAAATTTAAACCTTCTTAAATCCCTTCTATAACATATGTTTGTTAACATAAGTTCCATCTTCCAGTCATGCAACTTGTAACAGTTACAGGCACATACATCTTATTCTGTGTCGTGTCCAACATTTACATAAGTGTTGTTCTTTAACTTGAGTATACTGTTGACACATATACAACGCAGGGTGGTAACATGTTGTATTAACTACATGATGACACAGAAAAACCATGTAGCATAAGCGTGGAAGTCCTAAAAGTCCATGGTGCCTGAATAGCTGTGGAGTCTGTTCCCTGTAGAGTCCATTTCCATGTTTGTCCCAAGATGATTCTTTGTCGTTGTGCAACTCCGAGTTGCTCAGATGACTCCGTCATCATGAAGGTTGTTCATGGTTATCTGAGGTGATGCTTTACACCAGGTGCTGCTTGAGACGTCATGGCATATACACATACCTGCACACAAGAAAACAAAGAAAAAGCAGACCAGCAGTATTCATGCATAGACTTTAGTACGTTACACCTCTGATGATCCTATAGTTTTTCTGTCTAACTCTGATCAACATAAACTTCTAGTGATCGTATAGTGGTTTTGTTCTTCTTTTTCTTAACCTAGTCTTAATCAATTTGACACCTATAGACCAGTAAGGTGGGGATAAACTGAGAGAGGGGGAAACCTATGAGGAAGTCTTCACCACAGGGTTTAGCCCCCGAGGCCTTATGCACTTCGGTTCTTCCCTGGGCTCCTCACTGGTCTGTGTGTCCTATTCTCTCCCTGTAGTTAGTTTCCAAATTTAAGGTGCTACATCTCCATCTTCCATTGAAACATCAGTCATAGCAGACATCATACCCCATTGAGGATGGACAAGTGAATGGAGTGTGCTGTAGCATAACATTTAAGGCTGTGAGTGTACTTAACCTGTGTCCCCAAATGGTGGAAGTGATAGTCAACTTTCTTTTGTTCAGAATGAGTCTTTAAGCTTTCTTGTAAATGACTGGGGAAATTAAGCACTCACAGCCCAAATGGTTAGCATGTCAGCAAGCTGCTGCTCCAAGAGTTTGGAGAAGAGGGGAGGGGCAGTTTCAATGTAGCAAGTAGACTGAGTAGGAGCTGAGTAAAGCTGTTAATTTCTTTTAATGTCTTTTTGTTTTTCCTACACTCTTTCATCCAATGTCCAGGTTTACCACAGTAATGACATCTGCCTTCTCTCTTAGGACATTTACGTTTCTGTCGATTCTCTGTGTTGACCTTAAAGGATGCTGCTGCAATCTTTACTCTTGTCTTGACATCTGAGTCTCTTTCCCAAATAGCTAACCTATCCAAGTTGTTTTGCAGGGTTCCATTGGACCATGTGAGGTCTAAGAAAGGCAATGCATTTCTGTATTCTGATGAAAGCCCATCAAACCACATGCGGACCAGTGGTCCATTATCCTCTAACACTTTCTCTGGAGTGTCAACTATTCCACTGTATGCTGCCGCTGACTGACAAAATCTTTCAGTGTACTCACTTACAGTTTCATCCTTCTGTACACAACTAGTGATCTTTGACCAGTCTACCTTTGGTCCAACAAGGTTCTGTAACACTCTCAGAACTCCTTCTCTCAATTCGCCTTTACTGGAATGCTGAAACTCAGAATTATTTACAGCACTTTCAAAATCATTGAATTCTGACTCTTTCAGGATTTGTGACATTAGCTGTGTGACTTCAGCTAGGGACATATCATAGAGCTTCATTTTTCTGGACAACTCTGTCCTAAACTCAGAAAAATTTCTATGCACTGATGGCAAATTCTCAGCAATTCTTTCTATGTCTTCAGGACCTATAGAGGTACTGACTGCTTGTAACTGCAGTATGGGGGTTACAGATGGAACTGTGTCAACCCCTTTTGCCCTACTCTGAGCCTTTTGTCTCGCTCCACACACTTCAACTGCATTTATATCTTTATCCATGAATCCAGTATTGCTATTGCCCTCTAGTCTACAGAAAGACTGTAAGTCAGGATAGCTTTCATCTGACTGTTGGTCTTTTGAGTCACATTTGGTTGAGGCTTTGTTAAGGACCAACTTCTGAGTGAGACGAGACACTCTAGTGTGCAACTGTTTGTTCTGCTCTTCTAACTTAGCAATATGTTGGATTTGTTCTTGTGCAATGGATAGAGTAAATTCTTTGTGGCAGCAGATAATGCCCTTCATATTTTTCTTCTGAATACAAGCACCAAGTACCTTTTTGCATTCTTCAATGGACCAAACTTTTTCTGGATGAATCCCAAATTTCTTTGTCAAATCCAATCTGACTGACTCAGTCACTATTGAGTCCATGTGTTTTCCTAACACTGATTTGAACTCACTATCTGTCCATAAAGGAGTAGCTAGTCCGCCTTTCTCAGTTGTTGGAATAAGTCTAGCGTTCTTTCTCAACATTGTGTAATGTCTTTCTGGTACAACAATACACTTCAACACTTCCCTGACAGAGCAGAGGTTAACCTAGTTAATACACATCGTAATGTATTCAACCTTCTCTGACGAGCAGAGTTGAAACAACTTGCTACCACACTTTAACAGTTATAACCTTCCCTGAATTAACAGAGGATGAACCTTCTTCTCTAGCAAAGTAGAGGATGGCTATTCTGTTAACACACCACCTTCCCTGATAAAACAGAGGACAACACAAATTATTAGCACATTACACTAATTCTTCCCTGCCTGAACAGAGGATACCTAATTATTAGCATGTGATGCTAAACTTCCCTGCCTAAACAGAGGATAAACTTCATCTCTAAAAGAACATTTTTAGAGGATAACTTAGTTAACCAAACCCTACAGCTGTCTGTTAACTCTTCTCTGACGGCGCAGAGGATAACAACTGGTCTTAATGGTTCTTTTGGATAGAGTATCACTCACCAACCCTTGGGTGTACAGGAAAATTCAGCCTGGATCTTCTTTTGGATCAGATCTCTGTTGTGCTTGAAGTTCCAATCTGGATTGAGGTGAGAAGCTCTATCCGGGTCACGGCACCAAAACTGTTGGAAATCTCAGAAGCATAGACCAGGAGACTTTTGGGATCTCTTGAAGCAGAAGTTACTCTTTATTGAGAAACACGCTGTGCATCGCTGTGGTCATCCAAAATCTAAACTAAAGCAGTGACTTGGTAGTTCATATACATTCAAGGGGGAGGGATACATAGAGTAGAGGTGTGGACAATCTAAACAAAGGATGCAAATGCAGTACAGGAATCAGATCATTGCTTACATTTCCTAGCCATGATCTAATCAGCATAACTGTGTCATTCAAATGCATAGGTGCTAATCCAATCAGTCTGGCAGTATCACCTATACCTTTACATTATCATAGAGACAAAAGCACTGCTGTATCTTGAGCTTGTCCTGCCAAATGGTCAGGATGTAGGATCTGCAGATTTTAAACAGATTCTTAAATTTGTAATTCCACAATATATATATATATATATATATATATATATATATATATATATATATATATATATATATATATAATATATGTATGTATGTATATATGTGTGTGTGTATGTATGTGTGTGTATATAATATATATATATATTACAAAATACACACATTTTTTAAACACAAACCGATGTGACTGCACTACTCCTTTCATTTCATAGGCTACATACATAGTAGGCTATGTTTTGCAGGAGTTCCGTGATCATGTCTTTATCCCGCTCACGCCCACACACCAGTTTCTTAATTTGAGGTTAAAGGTTTTGCTGTTTTAATTGTACCAGTAGTTAAGATTTTACTGAACACCATAATGTCATTAATTTCAGATACCTGGCAACTGGTGACTCCTACACCACCATTGCTTCTAGTTACAGAGTGGGCATCTCCACTGTGGCAGGCATTGTGTCAGATGTGTCCAAGGCCATTTGGGACAGCCTGGTGGATGACTTTCTGCCTGTACCAAAGACTGCTGATTGGCAGGAGATTGCCACTGGCTTCAAGGAGAGGTGATACTTCCCTAACTGTGTGGGCGCAATTGATGGGAAGCATGTGGTAATCCAGGCACCACATAATTCAGGTTCCCAGTATTTTAATTACAAGGGAACATACTCTCTTGTACTTCTGGCGGTTGTGGATGCAAGGTATCTTTTTAGGGTGGTGGATGTTGGAGCTTTTGGTCGGAACAGCGATGGAGGAACCCTTGCTGCCTCTGCTTTTGGACAAGCCCTGCGGGAAGAGAAGCTGCATCTCCCAGCAGATGCTCCTCTCCCTGACGCTGATCACCTGGGGCCCATGCCTCATGTCTTTGTGGGAGATGAGGCTTTTCCCCTCAGGTAAGTTATACTGATTGCAAATCATGGTATAGTGTGTGTGTTATACATACATTATACACAGTATCAAATAATTAGTTTTATCTTGGGTCTTGAGTTTGACTCTGAACAGAAATAATGTCTGATTTTTACATTACTTGCTGCATCAAATTTTGACATAATTGCTTTTTTCACTGTCTGATGCCTTGTTTTCACATTTTTGTATAGAATTATGTTACATTTTTAAATATTTTATTATTGGTTTACATTTAGTTGTAGTCTGTATCTATATATGTGTCTTATCTTCTCATTTTATTACAAGGAGGAATGTGCTGAGGCCCTATCCTGGAAGAAACCTCTCCCAATCAAAGAGGATCTTCAACTACCGCCTTTCACGAGCCCGAAGAGTTGTCGAGAATGCCTTTGGGATTCTTGCTGTACAATGGAGAATCTACCACCGGGTGATTGGAGTGAGCCCTGCAAATGTGGATGCCATTGTGAAAGCAACAGTGGCCCTTCATAACTTCCAGAGGTGGAACTCCACAGCAGAAGGACCTTTCCCACAGGAAGAACAGCGCATCCCTGCATTTACACGTGCAAGGAGAGTGGGAACCAACAACTCCACCCAAGAGGCCATAGCTGTTCGGGAGTCCTTCAACAGGTACTTTTCTTCTGCCAGTGGTGAAGTCCCCTGGCAACACAACATAGCCTGATCTGCCCACCTGTCATCTCTGCACCCCTCACCTGCTGCTGCTTTTCATAACACAAAGGCTCTTTTAAGAGCCACCCACTTATTCTTGAAAGATCTGATTCCTGACTAAACATACACATTGCATGCACACGTTACATCTGTCATGTGTTTTAATAGTTTGAAAATTTTTTTGATTTCATTTGCAACTGCATAGTTCATACACTAAAAAATGATTCATCACTGTAATATCTGAATCAAAACACAAATAATGAACTCAGTTCTGTTACAGAATAACTTGATTTTTTAACAGTTTGCATGGACAATGTTTGTCCTATCCTTTATGTAATGCAGAACATTTAAGGTAAGTTTTCAGAATGTGTGTGCGTGTGTGTGTATGTTTTAGAATAAAAAATTAAAGTATTCGAACGTTAAAGCTGACACCAAGGAACAAATGATATCAAGAAGCTATTTCTCACGAAAACTCAGCCCTATGTAAAACAGACAAGAACTCCATTTCAACTTCACTTTTTTTTTCACGTGACAGGTTTCTAAGACGTGGGGCCAGACTTAAAAGAAAAAGCTCCTCCTCATCTGCAGACTGGTTGAGCACATTCATCAACTGATTATCAAACTCATCCTTCTGCCACTGCCTTTTTTTGGTCTTCATTGATCTTTTTGGTGCTGGCGTAGGCTGTGGAGTGCTGGGTACTGCAGGTACATGTGATACATGGGGTGCCGAGGTAGATGGGGTCTCCCCGGTTTGACTGGGAGGGTCAGACAGACTCAGAGTATCAGAAGATTCAGTGGCCAGAACTGCAGGAGTAGATGGGGAGCTGGGAGACACATCAGTCAGGGTAAGGGTAAAGGTTTCAGTTGGGTTACCAAGTGGTGATGACTGAGCAGCCAGGGGTGATGAGGTAACCTGGAGGGTGTGGAGGCTAGAGGATCTCTCTTCTAGGGACGGAGACATATTGGAGGAAGTGGCCCTCTCTCTGACATGAGGCTCCAAGAAACTCATAATGGAGAAATACCTCCATGTGGGTTTCTGTTCTGCCCCTGCACCACTCTTCTTCTCCCTCATGGCTTTTCTCTCCTTTATATATCTGTCCCTGAGATTTTTCCAACGCCTTTTACACTCATCCTCTAAATAAGTGGAGGAAATGTGTTACTTTTTTTAATAACACATTTGAAAACTGTACCTCTAACAGGTATAGAGCTATCCATGGGGAACACTTATCAAAACCTAAACTTTGTTAACACATATTGCCTACCAACATGCTACCTGACTGTTAAAACACACCTGACATGCCTACTTTGAATGTAAATCTGTATGTTTATGTGACAATCATTCCTACCATATTATGTCTTTTAATAAAAAAATTAATAAAAAAAAAAAAAAACGGTATGGACCATATACTTTGCTGTTCACCACATTACAAACTGTTGAATGTTATTCAGTGTATTTATAATATTGCATTTATGATAACAACAGAGCTTCCCAGATGAAAAAATATATACTATAGTAATTTATAGTAAATACAATAGTGTTTTTGAACCATGCTATAGTACAGTGGTTCTCAACTCCAGTCCTCGGGACCCACTGCTCCGCACATTTTGTATGTCTCTCTTATCTGACACACTCAGTTCAGTTCATGCAGTCTCTCCTAACAAGCTGATGATCTAAATCAGGTGTGTTAAATAAGGGATACATACAAAATGTGCAGAGCAGTGGGTCCCGAGGACTGGAGTTGAGAAACACTGCTATAGTAAATTGTAGTATACTGTATATATTATATTATTTACAACACTTTGTTAATGAATGCTTATGCTACAGCATACTGTAATATTAACTATAGTGAACTGATAAACTGTAATAAATACCGTAGTATACTTTAGTATTTACTACTGTAAACTTTAGTATAATATAAAATATAAAAACACTATAATATTTACTATAAATTACTATAGTATTTTTCTTTTTTTTTATCTGGGTTATTTCAACTAGGCGAGAGGAGGAAAAATTACTTTTAACAGACGCTGCATATTGCCTACCTACAACAACCTAACGTTACCGGTTTTTAAACATTTTTTTAGCGCGACCCTTTTTATTAACGAGACCCA
Organism: Chanodichthys erythropterus; assembly: GCF_024489055.1. Classification (NCBI taxonomy): domain Eukaryota; kingdom Metazoa; phylum Chordata; class Actinopteri; order Cypriniformes; family Xenocyprididae; genus Chanodichthys; species Chanodichthys erythropterus. Next base: position 61,777,737 of record NC_090223.1, read on the forward strand.
TAAGCATATACAACCATGTAGCTAAACAAGTCAAAACGAATTATTAAAAAACGAAACTGAAGGTAAACCTGCGTTGCTCTCATGGTGGTTATAACGTTACCTCTCTCTTTCGGTGAAGCGGAGCAGCTGCTCTTGCTGAATGGCACGGATTGCACTATGGACTATTGTACCTTTTGTATGTATGTATATATATATATATTTTAACTGTATTTTATTTTTTATAACGAACAAGCTGCGATGTCACGTTTCCAGTGCTTTGTTGTGTGTGTGTGAGGCGCGGGCGCGATCAAATAGCTGTCTTTGCAGGGGACTTCCCTCATCGTCATGGCAACGGTTCGTTAACAGGTCAGATTACGTCAGAGTTGGTTGCCGTCTGTTGGAAAACTGTTCACACCGCGCAGACATTCCACGACCCGACAAACGCCGATTAAACATGTTCAGTCGGGTGAAAACCAAATCCGACCAACGCTGTAGGAGCTAAGGTTGGTCATGATAACATTAGTTCTGCTTCAAGAATGAATAAGGCAGTTGTCGTTTTTTTGAAAAATGAAAATCAAGTTAAAAACTTGATTGAAAGCGGGATATGGATTAATGAAACGTACGTGCCTATTACACCATTGTCGGCACCAGCAACGAAGATTATAATCTCTAATGTACCCCATTCGTCGGTAATGAGAGTATTATTAAAGAGCTAACTAGATTTGGCAAAGTTGCCGGCGCTATAAAAGAGATTTATAACAGCAGCCAAACCCGTGACTTCCCACCCGTGAACTCGTACTAGATCGATGTACTCCCAGTTACGGGTTATGACGTCATATAGCCCGCGAAACAACAATGGCAGCCCCTACGGATGCGGTGTAGCTGCACATCCCCCTCTGTTGGTGAACATGATCACTACACAATTGCTCTGATAAACCAGCAGTCCACTGTATGCTGGTCGGGCTTATTAGCAATGCGGGTTGTTTTGCTGCAAAAAAAGAGACGCAAAAATTACTTTCTGTTCCAAGAAATAAAGTTGTGTGAATTTGACATTTAAGCACGACAAAATTATTCGCTGTCTCTGCCAACTCTGGTGAACTAACGTTAATTTAAAATGGCGCTGTCCCACCATCACTCCCTCGGCTGTTTTGAGGGAGTGATAACGTAGAAAATTACGATGAGATAGTTAACATAGAGAAAAGTCGTATAATTAATTGCAGTCTATGCCAAAATTAATATGTTTTACTTTTTATTCTTGAGCTGTAGTTTAATTGCGTTTGGCTTCGCTAAGTTTGTTAAAATTCGACTCTATTAGTTACGATCAGTGGTTTTAATGTTGACATCTACCGGAACCTCCGTGCATTTAACTTCCTGTCTGGTGCGAGCTCATTGATGGGATTTGGCACGTAAAGGCCCCACGAAAAAGGAAAAGCAGGAAAAGTTAAACAAGGAGGAAAAGGAAGCGTGGAAAAATTAATAATCTTGACCCCGAGGATGCAATATACCTGGTTGATGCGTTCCTGGATGAGTACAAGGTAAATAACATTATTTCAGTAGTGGAAAAAGCATACTAATTGCATGTCAATTACAAGGTCTAAGACCATAATAGACTAGAGGTATAGCAGGGAAGAAGTATCAAGGTGCAAAACTGCAACACTCCAAATGAAAATTGTGCAATTATACAGTTCAATGTACTGTACCTTTATTCAAATGAAAGCTATAGTGCTGAGCTGAGTTCACATGTTAGAGCCAGTCAGAGTTTAATTCAGTATTTTATTTATCTTTTTTTTTTCTATTTTCTAATGTAGAACAGGTTTTCTCGATCTGTCTCTACAGTACAGGACCACAACCATTAGACTGAATTTTTACAATCCAATATTATAACATTAGTTTTATGAGATGTTTATAGGTGGTGATAACCTTGGTGGGTGGTGGTTTATTCTGTGGCTAAATTGTTTATTTAGGTGGATCAGCATGGACAATCTAAAGGAGACTCAAAAAAATCCTCAAAGCTTTGTGTTTGAATTGACGAAGACAAAGATGGACAACCTCGGCCAAAAAGACAGAGCTGGGGAGAAATGGAAGCGAGATTCTGTGACTGGTTGTTTTTTTTCATCATTAGTTGCATTCATTATTAATTGAGCAAGTTCTGAATGGATAAATTATATTTTTGCCGTTTCAGTAAGCATTAAAACCATGTCCTGTGCTCCGTCTACCAGAACAGCTGAAGACTCTGTAATCATCGAAAATTTAGTTTTTTTTCCCCTTAATACTTGTTTCCTCAATTGTTATGTGGTAATTGCCCAGATTTACCGTTGCCTTCTTCATTTTCATTTTCAGACTCTCTCATTCAAGATGTTAGAGACCTCTTGGGAAGCGGTGCTGAACAACCTTGTCCCTCAGACTGGAGGAACAGGCAAACTACCTCTTTGGAGAGTTGGACAGTTATGAGGCCCTTCATGCTGAACAATATGCTATCTTCTGAGAAGCCCAAGGAGGGGGTTTGCCATCATTGTGGACACAAGGCTGCAGTAGTGATGTGTAGGGACTGTTTACCACGATCACTCTACTGCACAGCTTGTGACTTTTCTACACATGAGGCCCTGGTGCTTCATAACAGAGCATTCATGGTGGAGGGGTTCTTCAGAAACCTGCCGCCATCTACTTTTGTTCAGGAGGACGAGGGAGGAAAATTCTCCTATAATGAAAAAGGTAGATTTAAAGTTTCAGGTTATATAGGCTGTTTTACATTTTACACAAACCATCGTTTACTTCAACAAACATGCTGGATGAAGTTTCGTTTGATAGAAACAACACCCTCTCTGTTGAGTTTTTTGTTTCATTTACTCTTAATATCTAAACTAATTCTGCTTTTTAGATTGCATGTTGCCAATCATTCCTCTGTGCTGCGACTGCTCCACTGGGCAAACAAGCTTTTCAAAGGGAAAGCAAGTTATTTTAATTGGAATGAATGGTAACATTGTTTTTATTATTTCTTCATATTGTGTTTTTTGTTTCTTGTGTAACGAAATGTAGCGGTTATTAATCAATTTATGGATGAAATATGAATATAATAATTCATAAGGTTATGAATAAATTATGATTCATATATCGACCCAATGGGGAATTAAACATATATTGTGAATCAATTACAACGAATTATAATCAATTACATATATGATTAGTTCTGGTTTAATAATTATTTAGAGAAACTGCTCGTTTGTCCAGCAAACTAAGTCCCTCACAGAATATTATAAACGGAGTTATTCTCTGGCCATGAAAATAACTAAAGCATAAAGCGATCGAAAAAACGTTAAAGTGACTTGGGTTTTCCGCTGAAAGAACAAACAGAACAATCGAGCATGAATAACGTTTTAATATATGCAAACTACGAATACAGAGGTTCTAAATATATATACAAGAAAATACACACCTATGTACAAGAATAGAAGTAGAGAAGGAAAGAGAGAGAAGGCAAGTAGCAAACTCACAACCAGTCCTAAGCCAGCACGGAAATCAGTTTCATCATCTAAGATTGAGAAACGGCAGTATACTTGCATTGGTTGCGTGTGTCGAATTTCAGGTTAGCGCTGGTGCAGTTCGTTGGCTTCCTCCGTTCAGCGGGAAGGTTTGAACTGAGGACGAGAGTGAGTTTCGCTGGAAGATGGCGATCCCGAAGCTGAGCGCGGTGGCAGCGCGTGGTCACCGGAGGGGTCCGGGAAAAACGGGCACGAGATGCTCGTGAGACAATCGGGAGAGAGCACGGGAGAGAGGGCGTCCTTGCTTTTATGACAGATAAGCCGACACACCTCCTTGAGGTGGGGTAGCCAATAACATGGGTGCAAAGTTGGCGGGAAAGCTTTTCCTTTGCTTGGCCTCACGACTTAATCTGCATGAGTTATGACTATCAATTCAGATCTCCAAATGGAGTGTGTTCTTCACAGTATCATTAAACACATAGAAAAATGCATTTGTCAGCGGTGTGACATATCTCAGTAAATAGCTCGTGTCCGGAGCTTTACGGCGAGACCAAACTCGATAGGTCAGAAAGGCATAGGAGAGAAGTTATGGTTTACAGACAAAATTATATCGTTAAAATGCACACTAGCACAAATACACTCATTTAAACACTAGGAAACATGCATAGGCCCTAAAAATATATGAAATATATATTTCAGCATAGTGGTAGTTTACAAATACAGTTGAAAATGTATGATTGTGTGTTTCTGTGTCTGTCTGTGTGTGTGTTTTTGTGTGTCCCTGTGTGTGTGGGGTGTTGGAATGTGGATCTGGTCAGTCTCTGGGGGGGTTTTACAACCCAGTCCAGCATGCTAAAAGCATTCTGAACATTCCAAAGTTTATTGATTATCCTGATACGTGTGCATACGCTACACTTGTGAACAAGAGATAATTGTTTTTTTTTCTGAAATTTCAGGAAGATACAACCTCTTTCTTCCATCAATAAACTGTTCCTGTGGTAAAACCTTGCCAGTGACCGTAAGTGATCTGGTTGAAAGTGGTTACTGGCCAGCCACTGTCAATTTTGAGACCTTGTACATGGTGGACTTGTTCACCACGTATGAGGATCTAAAAATCACTGCCCCAGGGATGTCGAGACAAGCTTTTGTCAGCATGCTCGAGTGTCGCACAAAACTCTTCGGGCGAGTGAGTGGACTCCTCATTTAAGTTATCTTGTTTGGATCACCTTTTAAATAATGGATTAATTATTAGGACTTGTTCTTACAAAGTTTTCAGAAGTTTTCAAAGTTTCAGCACATATTTCTTGACAGAGCCCTTTCTTTGTCATGACCACGGTCTAAAGCCAATCTTTGAAATGTGTGGACATAGGACATAGGACATTATGTGACAATATTAGAGAATGATCAATGTAGTATCTGACCTGTGGTCCTCACTGTGTACCTAAATTACTGCACATACATTGCGTGTTAAGTTCGCACAGACATGCTAACAATCCAGGCTAGTGGCTGGAACAAGCGAAAGGCAGAAAACCTTGACCGGACACTGGCCAAAAGATACATCAAGGTACTAACTAGAAAAATATGTATAATAACATTTTTGTTTTTAAATTGTGTCTCAGCATTTGTTAACGAAGATATTTCTTTTGGACAGACTGTACAAAGGATTGCAGAGGCAACAAAGGACCTGGAGAAACTCACAGCTGAGTTATCTCTACAGCAAGACACAGTCCAGCAGTGGGTGACTGATGTTCAGCAGTGGACCTCAGGTACTTTTAAAAAAATTATTTGATGGGATATTGTAAGAATCATTGGCTCTGCCCTTGTACAAGGGATCTGAAAATGGGCTGATTGTAAACTGAAATTGGCATTAATTAATTTGATTGTTGTCGTCCAAAGGTCCAACAATCCAAAATGACTTGCAGAGGACCATTGAGGGGCTATATCTGAGCATCAAACAGCGAAAATTTCAGCTGTATCGTCAGTCTGGTAAGAGCAGAATAGGTCACTAGTAATGCAGATTTGTGAAAAAAATTATTCACTACTGATTTATACATAGTAAAAATAGCAAAGTCTTTCATTTGAAAAAAAAAAACATGTTTTGAAGTAGGTTTACTACAAGTCAGGGCAGCATACTGAAAAACTGTCAAAATCATAATAAGTTGCCAATATATCTGCATAGTGCAGAGATGTCCTGACCTACCAGTTTTGTCTTCTATTTAAAAAAAAATATATGATTGTTTGAAATAGGTTCTGAAAAAAAGTCCCAAGTTTTTTTTTTTTGTTTGTTTTTTTTTAAGTTTTTTTAAATGACTATAAAACTGATGCAAAAATGATCACACAATATCTGTCACAATAATCATAACACATACACACATATTGTGAAGTCTTATTTTGAATGGTGCTTTTGTGTAGTCATAGTGTGAATGCACACTCATTTTGTGTTTCTCATTGTAGGTGGGAGAGCAAGGGCATCAACTGAGAAGAAAGATTGCTGTTGAGAAGAAAGCCTTGGAAGTTGCCATCAATGACCACAATGCTACTGTAGGGGAAGCTGAAAAACTGCCTTCTCCCAATGAACTCCTGGCTGTGGACAACTACTCCTGGCCATGGGAATGTAAGTACTATCTCTGAAATGCACTGAATACAAATTGTTTGATGCACACATATTAATGTAAATTTGGAATTTGATGTAAAAATAAAATTTAAGACTGGGCAATATGCAAAAAAATGAATGCAGTAATTTGTTAATGGATGTGATTAAACCCCTTCACGTAAAGCACTGATTTTCTATCTCATCCTGTCAGGGTTTATTTCTTTATTGTAGTAGTACAATATGCAAAATATCTTCTGTCCCAATATTTTTATAGGAGGTTGTAAGATAACACTTTGATGTAATGTATTGCAGGTAATGGTGATATGGAGCAGAAAAAAAATGTTTTTGACAAGGTGATGCTACTGGCTAGACTGAAAGAAGAAGAATTTATTGTGGTTCGCGAAGTCAAGCAGCACATGGAGTACATGAAGAGTGTTGCTGGACAGATTGAAGAGTTTACCTTTCAGCTCACTGAAGACACCAATGGAAAATGTAAGAATAATACATTGTAGGTCTCTTTCTTCTATTTCCTTCTCTGGTAAACTTTGGCTCATTTCTTTAATGTCACATTCTCAGGCAGTACAGAAGGCTTAATGGAGAATGGACGTGAGGGACTATGTGTGCTGAAGAGAAGATTGTGTGAAGTTGCAGCACAACTGGCTACAGCACGCACAACATACAAAAGTATTCTTGGACTGCAAACATTGCCCTTAGATGACTTTTCTGAAGAGGAAGACTCAGAGAATACTTCCTCAACTGATGAGGAACTGGGAGAGTAGTTATTAGGGAGATGATGTGTATGACTCTAAGAAGATGTCTTCACATTGTGTTGAACCCATCAGTGCTGTGTTAACTTGTTTGTGAAACCTAAGGTTATTTTACTGCTGTTGTACGATTTCTTTGTGTTTAGAGAATGTACTGCAAATTCCTCTCATCCCCATTAATCCCCACCCTCTGCCCCAACCCAATCACTGGTGATTCACAACTGTCAAACATGTTGTTTTTTTTGTTTTATTTAGCATTACATTTTTAATCGTTATGTTGAACATCCCTACATAGCTTCGCTATAGTTTGTATATATTGTACCTACTGTAGTTTACATTGTCTATTGTATTGTTACTCTCTCCAACAGTGTGCTACTCTAGCTTATTTTTCCACATGTTAGTATATTAATACTCACTCTCTGTCTCTTACACACTCACGCTCTCTCTCACTCGCTCACACACGCACACAGACAGCCCTACCTATCTGAAGATATATAGTCTTTATTTTGAACAGGGCATAGTCTCTTAGCTCTAAAAAGCCTACATTATTTATTTCACCCAGTAAAGTGAACTGTTTCAATTATAGTCATGTCTCTTTTGTTTGATTCATGAATGGTTTTCATTTAAGTCAGTTTACTGACTTAAATGAGTATTACTAGTATTACTAAACGGAACGATTTATTACTAGCAATCCACCAGCTTAATCACCTAGTGTTAGCCATAGCCCGCTAGCCTGCTAGCTACCGTCTACTTTCTTTTTTCCTCTAAACCAACCTTTCTTGTCAATTTAATGGCGGATTTATCCGATGTATGTTATTCTGATCTGTCCTCGCCAGATCGGGAAGCTGTGGAGACGTTGCTGCCCGGCATTCATCGATCCACCGCGAGGTACAGCGTCCCGCACATCACCCTTGCCCCAGGCACCGGCAAGCGACCGAGACATCCAGCCAGCGAGTCCCGTGTGCGTTGCAGTTTTTTGGACGGCGTTCATCAAACAAACGGTCAGTCATGTCCGACGATTATCATGTGTATTAAATGCAACATGTACAGCTTAGCTCTTTCTGTCAGCAGTGAGACTTACACATGTGATAAATGTAGGGATATTGTCAGGCTGACAGAGAGAATCTCAGAATTAGAGACACACATCCAAACTTTAATTGAGGATAGTGAGAATGAAAGGGCCTTAGATACTGCTTTGGATGCGACTAGCCTAGTAAACACTGAACATTCGGTTCCGGTTGTAGAAGCCACGCAGCAGGCAAACTGGGTGACTGTGAGGCGGCATAGTGGCAAGAACAAACACCACTCTTCCGTTCCGATTAGAACATCAGACAGGTTCTCCCCACTCAGTGATGCACCCACTGAGAATCCTGTTGAAAGTGCCCTAGTTATTGGCGATTCTATTACACGGAACGTGAAAATAGAGACACCAGCCACCATAGTCACATGTTTGCCGGGGGCCAGAGCACCTGACATCAAAGCAAATTCAAAAGTGCTGGCTAATGCTAAACGTAAATATTCTAAAATCATTATCCACGTCGGCACAAATGATGTTCGACTTCGCCAGTCGGAGATCACTAAAATTAACTTTAAAGAGGTGTGTGAACTCGCAAATTCAATGTCAGCAGAAGTAATTTGTTCTGGCCCTCTTCCTGTTCGTCGGAGTGATGAGATAGTTAGCAGGTTATCATCACTCAATGGCTGGCTGTCTAAGTGGTGTCCGCAGAATAATATAGGTTTCATAGACAATTGGAAAAGCTTTTGGGGCAGACCTGATCTGTTGAAAAGAGATGGTATTCATCCCTCCCGGGATGGTGCTGCTCTTCTATCTAGAAATTTGGCAAATAGTCTTAGAGCTGAAACATGACAAACCAGGGCCCAGATCAGGACGCAGACAAACTGGCTAAACCGACCGTCTGCTAGCCGCCTCACGTCACAGAACTCAAATAATTCACAGCACATAGAAACTCTCTCACCTAGATATTATCACATAGAGACTGTGTCTGTACCTCGAACTAGTAAATACAAAAAACTTCCGAAACCTTTTAAGGGTAAAAATTTAATTGATGTTCAAAAAATGAAAATCACAGATAAATCAGATAAACAAATGATAAAGCTTGGGTTACTGAATATTAGATCTATTTCTTCAAAAGCACTTATTGTAAATGAAATTATCACAGACAATAAACTAGACTTGCTGTGTTTGACAGAAACCTGGCTAAAACCAGACGATTACATTATTTTAAATGAGTCTAGTCCTCAAGGTTATGACTATCGACACAATCCTCGACAGAAAGGCAAAGGGGGAGGTGTTGCTGTAATTTATAGTAATATATTCAGAATCATTCAAAAGAATTTCAAATATAATTCCTTTGAAGTGATGGTGCTTTATGTAACATTATGTAAGTTGACATTTGTGCTGGCTACTGTATACAGGCCACCATACTGACTTTATCAAAGAATTAGCTGATTTTCTATCAGAGTTAGTACTGTCTGCGGATAAAGTCCTTGTTGTTGGTGATTTTAATATCCATGTAGATAATAATAAAGACGCATTTGGATTGGCATTTGCAGACATTTTAAACTCTATTGGAGTTAGACAACACGTGTCAGGACCCACTCATTGTCGTAATCATACCCTAGATCTAATACTGTCGCATGGAATTGATATTGATGCTGTTGAAATTCTACAGCAGAGCGATGATATATCAGATCATTATTTAGTCTGGTGTATAATACAATTAGCCAAGGCTACAAAACCACCACACAGCCATAAATATGGTAGAACCATCACGTCTACGACTAAAGATTGCTTTATAAATAATCTCCCCGAGCAGTTTCATCGCCTTAGTATACCTGACAACTTAGAAGAACTCGATGCTGCAACAGAAACTATTGGCTCTCTCTTTTCCAGCACATTAGATGCAGTCGCTCCTTTACGTCTAAAGAAGATTAAGGAAACTAATCCAACGCCGTGGTATGATGAGCACACTCGGGCTCTAAAACGAGCTGTTAGAAAAGCTGAACGTAGTTGGAAGAAAACAAAACTAGAAGTTTTTCGCCTTTCGTGGAAAGAAAAAATTATTGAGTACAGAACGGCTATAAGAAATGCTAGATCTACTTATTTTTCAAATCTCTTAATAGAAAACAAACATAATCCTAGGTATTTATTTGACACAGTGGCTAAATTAACTAGAAACAGAGATTCAACTGCTGACGTTTCCATAGAGCACAGCAGTAATGACTTTATGAACTTCTTTACTTGCAAGATTGACAATATTAGAGAGAAAATTATAAACATGCAACCGTCTACAGTTTCGCTTCAGACAGTGCAATGTAGTGTCCCTGAGGTAAAACTAGAATCATTCGCCGCTATAGGAGAGGAAGAATTATCTAAACTTATCAAATCATCAAAATCAACAACATGTATGTTAGACCCAATGCCAACTAAACTACTGAAAGAAATGCTTCCAGAGGTCGTAGGTCCAGTTCTTGATATAATTAATTCATCTTTAACACTAGGATACGTGCCAAAAACTTTTAAGCAGGCTATTATTAAACCTCTTATTAAAAAACCTCAACTAGATCCGAGAGATTTCGTAAATTACAGGCCAATCTCGAATCTACCTTTTCTGTCAAAGATACTAGAAAAGGCAGTTTCAACACAACTGTGCTCCTTTTTAGAAAGAAATGGAATCTGTGAGGATTTCCAGTCAGGATTTAGACCATACCATAGTACTGAGATTGCTCTCGTTAGAGTTACAAACGATCTACTCTTATCATCCGATCGTGGCTGTATTTCTCTAGATCTCAGTGCTGCTTTTGACACTATCGATCACAACATTCTTTTAAAAAGACTTGAAAACTATATTGGCATTAGTGGAATTGCTTTGGCATGGTTCAAATCTTACTTATCTGACCGTTATCAGTCTGTAGTAGTTAATGAAGAGATGTCGTATCGATCACAGGTTAAATATGGAGTACCACAAGGCTCAGTACTAGGACCGTTGCTTTTCACTCTGTACATGCTGCCCTTAGGAGAGATAATTAGGAAGCATGGTGTTAGTTTTCACTGCTACGCTGACGATACTCAGCTCTATATTTCCTCGCGCCCTGACGAAACCTACAAATTCACAAAACTAACAGAATGCATAGCTGACATTAAAAACTGGATGACAAGAAATTTCTTATTATTAAATTCAGAAAAAACTGATATCCTAATCTTTGGACCAAAAACTTCCTCACGAAAAAACCTTGAATACTCTCTAACACTTGACGGGTGCTCCATTAAATCTTCGTCCTCAGTTAGGAACCTGGGTGTGCTCTTTGATACCAATCTTTCATTTGAAAGTCATGTTTCTAGTATCTGTATCATGTATTCATGACCTCAAGACTAGACTACTGTAACGCTCTACTGGGTGGTTGTTCTGCTCGGCTTTTAAACAGACTACAGTTGGTCCAAAATGCGGCAGCTAGAGTTCTTACTAGAACCAGAAAGTATGACCATATTAGCCCAGTTCTGTCAACATTACATTGGCTCCCTATTAAACATCGTATAGATTTTAAAATCTTGCTACTTACTTATAAAGCTCTAAATGGTTTAGCTCCCCAGTATCTAAGCGAGCTCTTGGTGCATTATAGTCCTTCACGTCTATTGCAATCTCAGAATTCAGGCCAGTTGATAATACCCAGAATATCAAAATCAACTGAAGGCGGCAGATCCTTTTCCTATTTAGCACCTAAACTCTGGAACAATCTTCCTAGCATTGTTCGGGAAGCAGACACACTCTGTCAGTTTAAATCTAGACTAAAAACCCATCTCTTTGCTCTTGCATACACATAACACATTATCAATACATAAACATTTTTTCAAATCCGTTAAAGGATTGTTACACTGCAATAATTAGGTCGGCCGGAACCGAGAACATTTCCTATAACACTAGATATACCTGTACATCAGAACAAGAATGGCATCTACGCTAATATCAGTCTCTCTGCTTATCCTGAGGTTTGCTGGGTGCTGGATCCAGGCCGTATCCAGATCAGATGAGAACCTGTGTCTGGACCTGCCTACAATGTAGCCCAGGAGACAATGGGCCTACAGATCCAGTTCTGGCGGCATCTATAATTCAGATTTTTAATCTCCGTATCCGCTTACATATATTTATATATAATCTATTTTTAATCTCTATAATAAAAATGTATAATTCAGATTTTGATCTCCATATCCATTTACATATATTATATATATCTTCCAAGGGGTTTTTTCCCTCCTAGGACTTTTTTCCCAGTGTTAGCACGCTGGGTTTTTCTCCTAGGGGTTTTTTTCCACCCCTGGGAGTCAGCCGACATTGGCTTAATGTAGCACCATCTTGTATATGTTACATATTACCACGCTTGCTTGTACAGCTTATTTTTAACCACTTCTCTTTTTTCTGTGCTTCTAATATGTAAAGCTGCTTTGAAACAATTACCAATTGTAAAAAGCGCTATATAAATCAATTTGACTTGACTTGACTTTACTATCTTTGTATTCTTGCTTTAATATTTACTAGCTTTAATGTTTTCTTTTATATACATACACAATTGCCATCATTCTGTACATATGAACACCTTGTAACAAATGACACAAAAGCAGTTCTGTGTGTAAGTGTGCTTGTATTGTATAAATATTAAATCTTCAAACTATTTTACAAAAAATTTAAAGTATGCAAATAATTATACACTAGACAAATACAAAGTTTTTATAAAACTACGTACATAAACAAACCAGAGCTTTCTGTAGTGCAAATGTTACGTGCAAACATGGTGATTCAGAACAGATATACATGTATATTTATGTAAACAGTCGTCACCTTAAGCAAATTGGTTACATAAAACTATGTAAACATACAGTCTTTGCTTAACATATGTTGTGCATAGTAGAAACGTAAGTACACAAGTAAGAAAAAAAAAAAAACAGGTACAGTGCATTTTTATCAAGAGTCACAGTCCTCCATCTGCCACTTAAACAAGACTTGCGAAATTTCCAAACACGCGTGGGCCTTGCTTCTCGTCGACAGTTTGCTCAGCCTCTTCCCCACCATCTTGCCAAAGCTCATATCTCAAGTTCCCTGTCCTCGTCGTACTTCTGCAGTCTCGCCATTATGGCTTTTTGGACTGGAGTTAACTGCTCTCTTTTCCTCTTCTTCGAGCCAAGAGGGGACGGCGACGGCACAGATGTGCATTCCGATGAAGACATGCATAGTGAAGAGTCTGATGAGGAAGATGATGGTGAGGACGGAAGGGCTACTGTTTCAACATGGTCAACGGGTTCTGGGTTGATGCATTCCAGGTTGATCGACGACAAAGGTCCAGGTTCACTGGAGCACTTGATCTGAAACAATGTAAAAATAAAAAGTCAGAAAAGCTATGTATGCTAGCAAGTTACCCGAAGAGGTAACAAACGTAGCATCGAATGCTAATGTAAAGTTTGCCTTACCTCTTTGGCGAAGTTCGTGTCTGTTTCTCTGTGTTTAACAATAGAAGACAGCCAGCCAAGCATCACAACAATCTGCGGGACGGGCTTGATTCCACCTGGATCACCGCTCCTTCCTTTTAGCTTTCTTGCTGCTTTAACGTATCTGTCCCGAAGATTCTTCCAGCGCTGTTGGCAAAATGCTTCATCCTTTCCAATGTTTTTGCTTATCTCCCTCCATGAATTTGCTGCCCGAAACACGTCTTTGTACTCTTTCAAGCAAGTATTGTACAAATGTGGCTACTTTCTGATCTCTTCGCACAAACGCTCGTCGAGTTCGCCGTCCGTTGTCGTGTTTTTCTGTGTTCCTCAAGCGTGTTGTTTTTAAACCAGTCTTTTCACACTCTTCTTCGACGGCTGAACGCTGTACTCAATACTGTGCGTATTGCCACCTAGTGGACTCTTCTGTACTGCTGGTGCATGCGCTGATGCACGCGGACTGTCCGCGCGGTCTCGAAATTTGGGCTGCGCGTGGACGGGGTGTGCGCATAGCTGTCAACCCTCCCGTTTTTTCCGGGTTTCTCACGTATTTTAGCTCTTTTCCCGCTGTCTTCCCGTTTTAGTATTTTCCCGTAAAATATCCCGTATTTTTACGCTCTGATTGTGTTAACTCAGAACACGCAACTATCTGTGTCTGAGAAGTGGCTTGAAGTCCATAAACTATAAATCCTCACGAAAACTTCAGTCAAGCCAGCTCGCGTCAACCTGAGGGATCAGCCTCCAAATTTCTCGGTTTCTGAATGGGCGGTTTGGCTTGATTGACAAACGCTAACGTTCGGGCATGATTTATATACCATCATCGACCTGTCCTAAAACGTTAGCACGCTTTGATCGATGGTTTGGACATCGCGTGTTTCTCCGTTCGAGAGCGCATTTCCATTGATTGTTTACCAACGAAAGCTCACAGAAACATGAAAATGAAAAGGGTCTCATTTGAAAGAAAATATCCTAAGCTAAAACATGATATAGAGTGACTGATTGAAGCAGCCCTTATCAAAAGTGCGGGGGTCGATTTTCTGTCTTTTCAAAACTGTGGGGGTCCTGACCCCCTGTCCCCCGTGCCAACGTAATAATCGTGTAAAAAAATCCCTTATTTTGGGGATGGATTCCGGGAAATCTCCCTTATTTTCAGTGTTCAATGTTGACAGCTATGGGTGTGCGGCCGGCCGATAGCCCGTAATTTTCGTCATGCGGACGGCACACGAACGCGGACGGCCGAAGTATACCCGGGGCTTTAGAGCGCCTTTAAGAATTGTGAATAAGACTTCCAATTAACTATAATATACTATACTTACAATTGTATTAAATAATTATGATGGCTTAATGGTGTTGATGGTAATAATAATTAACGGAGGCCAGGTGTTCTTGTGAACCTGCTGTCAGAGAGAAGCAGCCCCCTAACAACAGAAAAATGGCAGATGGAGCAATAATAACTGACATGATCCATGATGATATGATATTTTTAGTAATATTTGTAAATTGTCTTTCTAAATGTTTTGTTAACATGTTGCTAATGTAGGCTACTGTTGTTTAAAGTTGTTTAAAGTTACCATTCTTACTGTATTCACGGAGGCAAGAGCCGTCGCTATTTTCATTTTTAAACACTTGCAGTCTGTATAATTCATAAACACATCTTCATTCTTTATAAATCTCTCCAACAGTGTGTAATGTTAGCTTTAGCCACGGAGTACTATCAAACTCGTTCAGAATCAAATGGAAATATCCAAATAAATACTATACTCACATGACCCGAAGCATGCATGCAGCATACATGAAGAACATCTTGTAAAGATCCATTTGAGGGTTATATTAGCTGTGTGAACTGTGTTTATGCTGTTAAAGGCAAGCGTGAGCTCCGGGGACGGGGGAGCACGAGATTTAAAGGGGCTGCAGCCCCTGAATTGGTGCATAGTTAATGATGCCCCAAAATAGACAGTTAAAAAAATTAATAAATAAAAAATCTATGGGGTATTATATTTTGAGCTGAAACTTCAGACACATTCAGGGGACACCTTAGACTTATATTACATCTTTTAAAAAGACATTCTAGGGCACCTTTAAGTCAGTCAGTCCATGAGTCAGCAATTAATGTGATCTAAACTTATGCTTCCTTCTCTCAGCATGCATCAGCCCTCGTGGATTCTCTGAGAGTGGAATACTCCAGGTCACCACAGGCTCTACGAGAACGCAGCACTGTCTTGTCTTCCACTACACCTGCTCCCCTTTCCACATCCCTCCAGAGGATCAGCAAGGATGAGGCTGTTGGCGTGTATCTAGCACAGCACTCATGATTCAATACGCCTTAAAAGGATTAGTTCACTTTCAAGTGAAAATTAGCCCAAGCTTTACTCACCCTCAAGCCATCCTAGGTGTATATGACTTTCTTCTTTCTGATGAACACAGTCGGAAAAATATTAATAAATATCCTGACTCATCCAAGCTTTATAATGGCAGTGAACAGGGTTCATGATTATGAGCTGAAGAAAGTGTCTCCATCCACATCCATCCATCATAAACATACTCCACAGCTCCGGGGGGTCAATAAAGGCCTTCTGAAAGTGAATTGTGTTCATCAGAAAGAAAAGTCATACACAGCTAGGATGGCTTCAGGGTGAGTAAAGCTTTGGCTAACTCTCATTTGAAAGTGAATTAATCCTTTAACAACATGTTAGTGTGATACCTGTGCAGAGGTTATTAGTCTGAGGCTACTCCATGCAGCCATAACTTATCATTAAATTGTTATGAGATAATTGTTATGATTTAGTTATATATAAATATTGTATAAAAACTTAAGACAATGTGTGATTTGTGATTATTTTTTTATTGATCGTCATCAAAATGGGGCCATTCAAAACCTTTATAAAGCCCTCCTTCCTCTGGAAACTGTCTTCTAATGACTGATACAACACATGCAGGTAAGGGCTTCCTGATGTGCCTGCCCAGAATGCCATAGGCCCAGTGGACAACTTGCCTGTATGCTGTGTTGAAGTATTGGCTGGAGATTTTGACAAAATATCAATATTGATTGTCTTACACCAATGGCATCAAAAAAGTGACATAGGTAGTCATGACTTAATACAGTGGGTACAGAAAGTATTCAGACCCCCTTAAATTTTTCACTCTTTGTTATATTGCAGCCATTTGCTAAAATCATTTAAGTTCATTTTTTTTCCTCATTAATGTACACACAGCACCCCATATTGACAGAAAAACACAGAACTGTTGACATTTTTTGCAGATTTATTAAAAAAGAAAAACTGAAGTATTCAGACCCTTTGCTGTGACACACATATATTTAACTCAGGTGCTGTCCATTTCTTCTGATCATCCTTGAGATGGTTCTACACCTTCATTTGAGTCCAGCTGTGTTTGATTATACTGATTAGACTTGATTAGGAAAGCCACACACTTGTCTATATAAGACCTTACAGCTCACAGTGCATGTCAGAGCAAATGAGAATCATGAGGTCAAAGGAACTGCCTGAAGAGCTCAGAGACAGAATTGTGGCAAGGCACAGATCTGGCCAAGGTTACAAAAAAAAATTCTGCTGCACTTAAGGTTCCTAAGAGCACAGTGGCCTCCATAATCCTTAAATGGAAGATGTTTGGGACAACCAGAACCCTTCCTAGAGCTGGCCGTCTGGCCAAACTGAGCTATCGGGGGAGAAGAGCCTTGGTGAGAGAGGTAAAGAAGAACCCAAAGATCACTGTGGCTGAGCTCCAGAGATGCAGTCGGGAGATGGGAGAAAGTTGTAGAAAGTCAACCATCACTGCAGCCCTCCACCAGTCGGGGCTTTATGGCAGAGTGGCCCGACGGAAGCCTCTCCTCAGTGCAAGACACATGAAAGCCCACATGGAGTTTGCCAAGATGGTGAGAAATAAGATTCTCTGCTCTGATGAGACCAAGATAGAACTTTTTGGCCTTAATTCTAAGCGGTATGTGTGGAGAAAACCAGGCACTGCTCATCACCTGTCCAATACAGTCCCAACAGTGAAGCATGGTGGTGGCAGCATCATGCTGTGGGGGTGTTTTTCAGCTGCAGGGACAGGACGACTGGTTGCAATCGAGGGAAAGATGAATGCGGCCAAGTACAGGGATATCCTGGATGAAAACCTTCTCCAGAGTGCTCAGGACCTCAGACTGGGACGAAGGTTTACCTTCCAACAAGACAATGACCCTAAGCACACAGCTAAAATAACGAAGGAGTGGCTTCACAACAACTCCGTGACTGTTCTTGAATGGCCCAGCCAGAGCCCTGACTTAAACCCAATTGAGCATCTCTGGAGAGACCTGGCTGTCCACCAACGTTTACCATCCAACCTGACAGAACTGGAGAGGATCTGCAAGGAGGAATGGCAGAGGATCCCCAAATCCAGGTGTGAAAAACTTGTTGCATCTTTCCCAAAAAGACTCATGACTGTATTAGATCAAAAGGGTGCTTCTACTAAATACTGAGCAAAGGGTCTGAATACATAGGGCCATGTGATATTTCAGTTTTTCTTTTTTAATAAATCAGCAAAAATGTCAACAACTGTGTTTTTCTGTCAATATAGGGTGCTGTGTGTATATTAATGGGGGAAAAAAGAGAACAAATGCAATTAGCAAATGGCTGCAATATAACAAAGAGTGAAAAATTGAAGGGGGTTTGAATACTCTCCGTACCCACTGTATATGCAATTTGTAATGGAGAAACAAAATTATTCAGATAGTTTTAATGTTCAAATCTTTAATTTACCATTTATTTATACATACAAGTGTTTAGCTCAGAGTAATAAATGATCTCTGCCCTAAACATACTCATGTCTGCTGGTCTGGAGATGTCCATGCTCCTGTCTGAAGTGCATATAGACTATCTGTAGCACATATGGGTTCAGACAGCAAGCCTCAAAGCCTGGGTGCAGAGTCAGGCACTGCACATCAAGTCTGGGGGTGACATTCTCCACCAAGGCCCAGTATGCCTCCACCTCCCTGCAGCACTGACTTTCCTCAGCTGTGGGCATGGCCTCGCATTTACCACACAAGCACCTATGAATCCAAAACCTGTATCAGAACTCTTTTTTTTTTTCTTTTATTTAATGCATATATGTTAGAATGCAAGTTTTTCTTTACTTTTTTTAAAAAAGTGTAATTAAAATTGACTATGATGAAATTCTTAATAAAATATTTACACAAAACTTGAATTGGGAAAATGTTCATCTCCCTCTCTCTCTCCTGCGGTGATAAACCGCTATATCACGTAACGTTAGTGTGACATAAGCCTGATTTAGCTTTGCTATTGCCTGATACATGATAATAATCATACAATACTGTGACCTAAGCACTGTTATATATCGTTATGTAACGACTATATTGCATATCTATAAGCTAACACTGGTCTCTTACCAAGACACCTGCCCTGTTCTCCACTGGTTCTCCTCACACCACAGCTCAATTTGTCTCCTCTGACCGTTGTTCTGTCTAATCCTCTGTCTCTGCTCTCATGGCTTCATAGCAGGCTCATAACTGTATGACTGTGGTCCGTCATATGAGTGTCCATAAACATTTGCAATTTCGTCAGCGTCCAAACTGTTATTGCGATCCATTGTTTTCCGACAGCTCTCCATGACTCCCTCCCATTACATCACTTCCAGTTTGTGCATTTTTCAGATGCGGAAGTAAAGTTGTCTCACAAAAACGTCTTCAGAAGCCACAATAGTGCATTTATAAGTTTATTTTGAGGAAATTCTAGTTCCTACATTATTTTTCTATACATTGAGTCCTGGGGGCTATAACCTGCATCGGGCTCTGACAACGGCAGTGATGTCTGGCACTTATTGAAGTATAAGCGTGAGACATCACTGCCGTTGTCAGAGCGCGATCAGACCTCACTAAATGAGTGCTGAACGCAGTTGGACATGGTGTTTTAGAGGTAAAAAATGATATAAATACTGTTCGGTTTCTTGCACAAACCGATCGTTTCGTGTCTTAGGACATCAATGTGTCGTCACAAGCCGCAGGATTTAATTTGGACTTGTCTGTGCAAGTTTTTTCGTCTCTTATTGTTCGAGTTCCCATTCACTCTTATTATTTGACTGACAGACGGCAACGGTTGGAGTTAAAAATCATCATTTGTGTTCTACTGAAGAAACAAAGTCACCTACATCTTGGATGCCCTGGGGGTAAGAAGATAAACATCAAATTTTCATTTTCTCCCTTCAAGGAGAAAAAGGGGAATCACTCTTATTCTTGTTTTTATACACACAGAGGTTTATATCTTCATTAGTCAAGGAGAGAGTGTGGATTGGTTTGTCTGACATTGAGAACGAGGGGATAATTCAATACTGAATCAAGGGTAAGTGCTAAAACATTTTATTTGTGCTTTATTTATGAGTTTTTTCTTTTCTTTTTAAGTGAGACCACCACAGCTGAAGATACATCTGTTCTGCAACCACTTAACTTGAACTGCAAAAACAAATGCACCTCTTATAAATAAAACACTTTCCTGCACTTTCACTTCTGCTCACTGTTCCTTTTAGCATGCTCTTGAAACTTGCTGTTGTGGTAACCGGGTACTGTTGGCTCTTAAATAATATTGCTTTCTGCCAAATTAATAAACATAAATATAATTATTCCTATCACTTAGTTGCTAAATAAAACTTAGACGCTGTTATAATTTGAATATGGGGTTATATTTGAATATCCTAAGAAACGAAAATTCGATACATCTTTGGAATAGAGGTGAACCAAATGATGAAAATGGAATTGAGGACTGTATTGAACAGATCCCTGAAAATCCCACCCTGAACAGCAACTTGCACACGAAAAAAAGGGATTTGTGAGACTTTAAGTTCCACCCCTAAATGTGATATTTAAAGGTGCCCTAGAATCAGAATTTGAATTTACCTCGGCATAGTTGAATAACAAGAGTTCAGTACATGGAAAAGACATACATTGAGTTTCAAACTCCATTGTTTCCTCCTTCTTATATAAATCTCATTTGTTTAAAAGACTTCCGGAAAACACTCGGATCTCAACATAATACCGACAGTTACGTAACAGTCAGCATCATTAATATGTATGACCCCAATATTTGCATAATGCCAGCCCATTCGACGCATTAGACAAGGAAAGGCAGTATTAACGTCTGGATCTGTGCACAGACAAGGTAAGCAAGCAAGAACAACAGCGAAAAATGGCAGATGGAGCAATAATATCTGACATGATATCATGATATTTTTAGTGATATTTGTAAATTGTCTTTCTAAATGTTTCATTAGCATGTTGCTAATGTACTGTTAAATGAGGTTAAAGTTACCATCGTTTCTTACTGTATTCACGGAGACAAGAGCCATCGCTATTTTCATTTTTAAACACTTGCAGTCTGTATAATTCATAAACACAACTTCATTCTTTATAAATCTCTCCAACAGTGTGTAATGTTAGCTTTAGCCACAGAGCATAGCCTCAAACTCACACAAAATCAAACGTAACCATCTAAATAAATACTTTACTCACATAATTCGAAGCATGCATGCAGCATGCATGACGAACATCTTGTAAAGATCCATTTGAGGGTTATATTAGCGGTGTAAACTTTGTTTATGCGATGTATATATAGTCCAGAGCTCGTGGGGCAGAGGGAACGCATCTCTTAAAGGGGCCGTGCTGAAAAAATCAGTGCATAGTTAATGATGCCCCAAAATAGGCAGCTAAAAAAATTAATTAAAAAAAATCTATGGGGAATTTTGAGCTGAAACTTCACAGACACATTCAGGAGACACCTAGGACTTATATTACATCTTGTAAAAAAACGTTCGATGGCACCTTTAATTGTTTGTTCCCTTTCATGTATTATTTTATGGAATCGTTGTTGTATTGTATATAAATATCCATTATGAAATTAATTTTGTTATATAGTCTGTAATGTATAAATGTGTTTTTTTTTTCAGATGAAATTTGTTAGAAGTAAAATGTAAAATTGCCATTACATAAGAAATTACATTATTCTGTAATAATGTAATTATTGCAATATCCAGTTTTCCATAAGGTGAACAAGGGTATATTTCACCTTTATGTAGGCTATTTAGAACACTGACCCTCACACACACACACACACATAAATATATATATATATATTCACACACACACACACACACACACACACACACACACTTAGTAGCTAAACATCAAGGCATCTCTGTTTTTTTCTACCATCATCCTCTCTGTCCCAGCTTAAAAATGTTATTCATTCTCTTCCAATTCATTGCCATTAATACAATGGTCAAGTAATGCCTGTTTAAAGATGTTTGAGTCTGAATGCAGAGAGTTTTGGAGAGTTTCAGTTTTTCTCTGTGTCTGAACTAATAAAGCCACTTCCTGTTTAAGGTTAGCACTATTTAAAAGAAACCATGCCTGTCATTCAACCACAGCTCATCTGTGTAAACTTGATGTCTTAATAGTGAATCATGGATTTAGAGAATATTTATGAAAATGTTGAAAACGATAATATTAAGGACACACTTGCACCTCAAACACAGAATCACAGACAGGATGAAGGAAACGCTGAAAAGTGCAGTAAGTAGAAAGTTTAATTTGAAGCAGAAATGGTGTCATTCAAGTATGAGAAATATTCATTATAGTTTAAATCCTTTTTCAAATAACCATGTTTCTACTTTTTTATAAGATGATTTAACATGGAATTATTTTTAGCGAAACATGTTTTTATTTGCATATTGTACTGCATAAATGTTGCTGTTATTATCAAGGAATAAACGTTTTTATAATGTAAAGATAAAGGTGGATTTGTTGTTTTGGTCCTGTTTGTCAGGAGGAAGTAGGTGTTTGGTGTTGATGGCAGTGTGTCTCGGGCTCATTTGTGTTCTTCTTCTGGTCTTCATCACACTGCAGCACATCTCCATCACAGCAGAGAGAGAATCTCTGTTCAAGAGTCACAAGAACACAGTTGAAGAGTTCAATCAGACCATCAGCAGCTTACAGGACAATGACACTGATCTAATGACTGAGAAAGACCTACTGAAGAACAGCCTCAACTCTCTGAGTCAGAAGAAACTGGAGTTCGAGACCAGAGTCGATGATCTTACTGCTGAGAAAAGCCAGTTACAGGGAAGCGTTGACTCTTTGAGTCAGAAAAAAACAGAGCTACAGACTGAACTAAGGAAATTATACAAACAAGGTTTGTACAAATGGAAGTGTATGTTTATTTGCACTTTACAAAACAAATAATAAACACAATTGTTTGTGTTTATTAAAAGGAAAGGACAGGTTTTCTATATCCAGTGAGTTGAAGAGCTGGTCTGAGAGCCGGCAGTACTGCAGGGATCATGGTGGTGATCTGGTCATTATCAACACTGAAGAGAAGCAGGTGAGTTTGTGTGAGTGTCTGTTCATGAATGAGAGGAATCAAACTTACTCCTGTTTTATTCACACAGAGGTTCTTATCTTCATTCATCAAGGACAGAGTGTGGATTGGTTTGACTGACATTGAGAATGAAGGCAGAATGAAATGGGTGGATAATTCACCACTGAATGAAGGGTAACTGATAAAACACACAGAGAAAACAAACACACCACAGCCAGATCATTTTAGCATAACAGAAATCTTCTCTCTCTTACTTATTTTTCACTTTTGCTATAGCTTCTGTAATAAGCTCACATTGTTCTTCAGGTTTTGGTATAAAGATGAGCCAAATAATGCAGGTGGAGATGAGGACTGTGTTGAACTGATGCCTTCAGGCACCATCCAGAGCTGGAATGATCTCAAATGCTCTGAGAAGAGAAAAGGGATTTGTGAGAAATAGGGTTCATCCTGTCTTGTCATATCTTTAATTGTATAATTTTATGGAATCATTCTTATTATAATAATTTTACTTATATGTAACATACAAGACCACAAATGGAAATTTGTATAACAGAAAAACTTAACACCAATAACCTCTGATAGGTTCATTTTATTCCATCACAAGCAGCTCTATGTCAATATGACCTTCTTCTAGCTGTTATCATGATCTAGTAATCTACAGAAGTCTAAAGTGTCTCATATTGCAGTAATGCACCATGTTATACTGATAATGAGTGTTTGTGAAACCATTTCAAATAAAATGGTCAATAATAATTTTCACTATAAAATCCCCGCCACTTTTCATTCTTGGGAATCTGCTTTATTGGACTACGGATATATTTCCTCCAGTCCAGCAGGGTGCAGCAGAGAGCAGGTTTATCAGACTGAAGTCATCGGAAAGGAACAGAAACATCAGATTCTGGGCACTTGCTGCCGTTTCTTGCATCATCAATACAAAGGTCCAGTCCACCCTATTTAAGGGTGTTTGGGTCCATTTGAGTGGTCTCAGATTCCTCCTATTGGCTTTAACGACTGAGACAGATCAGACACACAATCATTTGTTATATTTAACAAATACTCCATAATATCCCTCACCCAACAAGCAAACTGTGGGCTAGAGTTATCTGAACTACCCCAAACTGCAACTAACACTCAAGCAGAACCAGGTGTCCAGTTACAGGACACATCCAGATAAGACTGTCCATTTTTTGACTCTCACTTAATTCTCAATGAAACGGACAAATTAACCCTTTTAATCCTATATATTCTATATATAACCACTTGGGAAAAAAAACTTTATAAACATGTATCCAATTTTCCCATCTCATGATTTTCCTTTTATAGGATTTTGCCCATGTTTTAATTCAACCTCTTTTGGGTTAATGACTATGGTTAACCAAGATCACATATGTAGCATGTATCTATAAACTCATATTTTCATTCTCTATTTATTCATTTATATTACATTTTGCTAACTCTGAGACACATTAGTATTATAAGAATCTTGAAGGTTCTTCTCTTAAACACCCAATCCAATTCCATATGCAAATATCCTGCTAGAACCCTTGTGCAAAGAAAATATATGTCCCTGCATATGAATGATCAATATATTAAATGATTTAGCAGTATATTCAGTAATACACCTCATAATATATAGAGGTATATGCGATCAAATATGGCACTGGATGTGTATAGATATATTTCAGATATATTTACTCATGAAGTAAAAAACTCATATTGAGAAATATATAATGTATAATCTTATATTTTATATTTATTAACATTGGAAATGTTTCACATTTTTTAATCTAGTTAACAAACGTGCACCTGCATGTACTAAAGTATTTAGCAAAGAGACTATCACTGTGCTGTAGAGTGTGCACAGCCATTACTTCTTAAATAAAGTTATTATAGTCTCACTGGTGTTTGGCCAATCATCAACCTCATAGACATTATAATAAACACTAGAAACCCTATTGGCCTCTTTGGACTGTTGCTGCAATACGTCTACACCATTTTGACAAGACAGCGTTGTTAACAAACGCAAGTAAACGGGCGAGCTGCGGTTTTTCTGGATAAAAACAAAAATAAGGTTCACATTTATCAACCAATTTCAGTGGTTTATAATGTACGTCGTGTACAAAGAGTACTAGTTACTTAAAATCTCTACAGTTAGACATATAAAATATTTATTTTAATGAGAAATAGTCAAAGTTCAGGTTTGTCATGTATTTGGCTGCTTTATTCTTGCATAAGAATTGTGAAAACGCCCATACTGAGATATAATTTAATTTTTACATTAAATGAAATAAAGTTCTCTTATTGTGGAAAAGGCATTTTCTGTTTTTAACCCAATTTTAGCTTTTCTTGAGCTTATAACGGACCACCATGGATGAAATTAAATCATCAAATACAAATCACACAGGCTGCTTTCTGTATTTTTATAGCACTAAAATGATACCGATATTTACAGATAGATACTCTAAAACACACAACAACAACAACAACAACAGCAGAGATAACTGATGGAACCTTTATGGAATACATGCAATGAGTCAATACATTGTTAGCTAACTGCATTATTTGTACATGTACATTTCTGAAATTACATAATTTGGACAGTCACCTCATATTTTACAGTATATTTTAGTGTTGCTGTAACCCTGCTGTATCCTCGCTGTAATATGCCAGGAAATAATACAGGATTACTGTAAATAACGCGCCACCTGATGTCATATCACACAGACAGAATACTAATACTTTTGAGCTTTTGTACACAACGGTGCACATAAGCTCAAAAGTATTATATTTGCAGTCTGCTGATTTCGGCTATAGCAGTCACGATCAACACTGGATGTAGTGCTTAGACACAAAAACTTGGGAAAACACGGTCCAGGATGAAAAATACTGAAGTGCACTGTACTATGGTTCATATATATATTTAAAATAACTGTTTGGATTGCCTTTTGATTTGTAATGTTATTAATGTTATATATTATAATTATAATATTATTAATGTTATATATTATAATTATAATACATATTTGACCACTATTAGCAATTATTATAATTAGTAATATTTAGCAGTAAAATATCAATATAGATATTACAGTAAAGTAAAAAACAGTAGAAACAGATCAAATATCAAAACACTAAAAAATGCAGTAAAATATTATTGTGTAGTTATACAGTACTGTTCTTTATACTGTAAAATTGCATTAGAGGACATTGTTGGCAACCGTGTATTTCACTTTTACAGCAATGTACTGTAAAAATACAGGGAAATCGTTAACAGTGAATGAATTATGAATTATGAAATCCTTTGTCATTTTCTTGAAAGAGAGAAAAATCGTAACCCAGATTCCCTCAGAAACCGTTTGCACCATTGTCACACACATTCAAATTTTATCTGTACAGTTAAGGCAAAAGCCCAGCAAAGAAAATTCCATCTTGCTCCCAACGGATTCAAAGGCAACTGTAAACTGGCCAAGATCTTTGTCTGAATCGCAGAGTTTTTCATTCACAAGGTTGACTTTCACCTGCTGAGAACTCACCTGCTGGCAGAGGTGTTCACCATGGCGACGTTGCGCAGTCTTCCCTCTCTACAAGGTAGGAATCTGTTGCGCATGAGTTGGTTTGACATGTGAACAGTGAGGGCTCTTTCTTAGCAAAACAGGGCCATGTTCCAGGCATGCCACATCCACAGAGAGTGAGAGAATGATAGTGAGTTTAATATATATATATATATATATATATATATATAAAACCAGATTCCTTATATCAGCAGAACAATGTAGACAATATACTGAGTCAACTAATCTAATACTGAGAAGGACATGAGGTTACAATAACCGAAACCAAATCAAAACAGGAGGGAGTGGTTCCAGGTAATTACCTCTTGTTGAGCAATACACTGATACACTGTTCAAACAGATACATTTTTCTTCCAGTGAAAACACTTTAAGGAAGTGTAGTACTATAAATATGACCATAGAACCCAGTTGGCTTCAGACTTCAGCTGAAGACATTACCAGACAACTTAATTTCTCAACATACTAAATACACTCAAGGACCCCAGGTGAGACACCACTTTAAAATGAAGTATGACAGCCACCATTAGATTATGAAGTGTTTAGACGGCTCGAAATGTTTTTATAAATATAGTCTTCAAACTAACCGGATAAATGTCATTTCACCACATGCAATGGTTAGAAATTATTTAATGGATTGAATTCAGTGAAAGACTGATGTTTGTCTTTATTTGTTTCTGAATTAGATTGCATTTTAAGGAATTTTTAAAAACATTGTGAGAACTAATGAAATCAGTAACAAAAGAATTTTAGAATGATAACGTAGTCATTATTAAAATTCAAATGTATAAATATCCCTATTGTTCATTGTTATTTATTGCAGCCATGGCATCACACAACACTGAAGTGGCAGCCCAAGTCACTGTAAATAATGGTATGTGCTATTTACTTGAATAAAAACAAACAAAAAACAATGGTAACAATATTACATATACGAGTAGTTTTTAAGGGTTAATTCTTTAATGGAATTTACCTGAATAAATCATGTAAAATAAATTTGTAAGGGTTGTTTCGCCTACAGTGGTTCAGGCTGTAGGGTTGCAGAGCGACTAAAGAAACTTTATCAGCAAGATGGTAGAAAACTGTACATTTCTTGTCTATTACCACCAACTGCAACTTATGACAACGACAACGACAAGTGCAGTTATAATAGCAAAATATGTGGGAGAGCGTTGCTATAGTGTGACAATATTGTATTTAAATAGGGAGCACATTAATGTTACTAAATCAAAACTAGTTCCCAAATAATTTGTAATCGAAAGGGTTCAGTGACAATATCTGATTATGGTTACACTTAAAATAATTACAAAATAGATGTATGAGATGATAAAATCATATACAGTTAATTACACTCCTGAAATGGAGTCCAGGAATGGAGGGAACTGTGACATAGGTAGCCTTCTTTCCTTAATTTTATTAGCTTCACCGGTTATTCAGTTTAAGCCTCAAAACTGTGAAAGTTAGGAAATAGGAAAATGAATCTTGATTTTATTAGTGAAACGTTCCCAACATTTTCTTTACAACACTGAACCACAATTTTATTAATAAAATGGTATCACTTTACAATAAGGTTCATTAGTTAACTAATAATGACCTGCACTTATACAGCATTTATTAATCTTTGTTAATGTTTATTTGCACATTTACTACTGCAACTACTAGGGACAAGCTGATCGAAGTGATTGAACACATCCAAAAACTGGGTCATTTCTAACACCAGTAACATTTACTGTTAAAATCACCCATTTTTAAATCCTGTCAATTCTATTGCTACCAAGAGTTTAAATGAATATCTGATAAGATTTCATTCTTATCAATTTAAGAAATGTTTTTGTGATATCAGTATTTAAATCCAAACATCAATGATGCATTTTTATGATTTTAATAATCAGAACTAAAATGTGGCTTCCATGTATTCACAGAAATGTTCATAATAAACAGCAGAATTATAATATAGAGACTAATCAAATGATTGAGCATGAGACATTTATTGATCAGTCAATGTCTCTTTGAAAAAGACTAATACGGAGGTTGAGGTTTAATCCAAGTCTTATGAAGCGATATGATTACTTGGTAACACTAGGATACTGATCCTTCATTAATGAATAACTAAACAGGAACAAATGAGTAACGCATTATTAACACTGTAGTAGGGCTGGGCGATATGGCAAAAAAAAATTCAATCTTTTTTTATTTATTTGCAGACAGTGCATATTTACAGTTATGGTGATATATAATATCATACAAATCTGCACAGATAACATGACTAGAAAACGAAACAAGTAATAATATAACATATCATGCACAAATGAGACACACATATACAAGGAGATACACGTTACACAGACACAGTGACAAAAAGGGGATGGGGGGTAAAGATGCTGGTAATAATGGAAGAGAGAGAGGGTGGAAGGAGAAAAATAAATAAATAAACAAAGCATAACAAAAAAAAAGGGGGGGGGGGGAGATAGATAGATACAAAATACTAATAATAAATTCTAATAGTTTCTAAATAATGAAGATGTGTTAATAATTTTAAATACTTAATCTGTGGCTCATTGGGTATGTAGGTCAGGGACCCCCCCCTACCACCACCCACTAGCCAAACCTAAGAAAGGAAAAACACTCCCTCCTTGGATTGTCAACACGTCCATGCCCCGTTCATCCCTGTCTAATTCTTTCTTTTACAAATGTATATCTTCAGTTTGTTTTCCCTGCTCTTGTGTGAGGTGCATTAAAATAAGCATTTCGCTTACCCTATACTAATTGTTTATTTGTGTTCTTCATTACTTACCTAGATTTGTGTGTTGCATTAAAATTGTTCGGGGCAAGTGTGAGACAGTACCAGGGGAGGTATGACTCTAAGCTGAGGGAAAGTGACAGACGAGACCCGGGCCCCCACACCCACCACAAGGCCACTTCGATACCTATAATTCAATTTGTTAATCCATGAATACAATTTACAGCAAAGGTTTTGAGGAATATAAGAAATGCAAAGAAAAAGCAGATAGAGAGGGAGAGTGGGGGAAAAAAAAGAAGTAAGAATAAAATCAATAATAATAAGATTAAAGAAAATAATAATAATAATAATAATAATTTTTAAAAAGGGGGGGGGGGATAATACTAATCACGATAGTGGTAAAAGTGGGAGAGAGAGAGGGAGAAGGAGCACTAGAAGAGAGAGAGAGAGAGAGAGAGAGAGAGAGAGAGAAAAAATATATATATATAAATGTATATAAAACCAGATTCCTTATATCAGCAGAACAATGTAGACAATATACTGAGTCAACTAATCTAATACTGAGAAGCAATAATTGTTGAGCAATACACTGATACACTGTTCAAACAGATACATTTTTCTTCCAGTGAAAACACTTTAAGGAAGTGTAGTACTATAAATATGACCAAAGAACCCAGTTGGCTTCAGACTTCATGCAAAGAAAATGCAAAGAAAAAGCAGATAGAGGGAGAGTGGGGGAAAAAAGAAGTAAGAATAAAATCAATAATAATAAGATTAAAGAAAATAATAATAATAATAATAATTTTTAAAAAAGGGGGGGGGGGGGTAATACTAATCACGATAGTGGTAAAAGTGGGAGAGAGAGAGGGAGAAGGAGAACTAGAAGAGAGAGAAAATATATATATATATATATATATATATATTTCATTTATATATGAGTGACTGTAGAAGATGTTGTGTGTAATTGAGAAAAAGATAAAACGTGTATTGTTTGAGTATTGTACAAGTGGCTTTTAAATTTAGATTTGTCATTTATTTTTCCTATGATATTTTAAATTGTTAGAATTGTAGAAAATCCAAGAAATGTGTCCAGGTTTCTTTGAAGATTGATATATGCTTTTGTTTTTGGGCAGCCTGTTGTTCTACTGTAATATAATCTGTAAGTGCATTGGTCCAGTGAGTAATATTACTGAAAGTTTCATTTGATGTAATCGGTTTTGTGTTAGGTGCGTTCTATGAAGCGTTTTATATTGTATTAGTTGTAGGTTAGTGTTGAGGGTCATAGAAAATGTACTTTGACATATACTTATCCAGAAGTCGGGGTTGGGAGAGATATCCAGATCTCTTTCCCATCTGACAGATGGTAGTGTGATATGTTGTTTCGAAGTTATTATTAATTTATAGAGTTTGGATGTCAATTTCTTTGTGCTCGTGATTTTTAGAATATTATCTATTAGTAAAGGGGAGGTTAATGTATTTGCAGATAAAACTGTCTTAGCCTTTATTAAATGTTTAATTTGTTGATAATGGAGAAATTCTTCTCTCCCAACCCCGTACCTCTGGATCAGTGTGTTAAATGAAATGAATGAGTTATTTTCCATTTTAATGCCATCTTGGAAAATAAATAGGGGAGTTGTGCATTTGAAAGTCGGGATTGTGCCAAATGGGAGTGTGTTTACATTGTGATGGTAAGGAGTTGGTGACTTTCATAGTTTTCCACCAGGCTATCAGTGTTGTGGAGATGGTAATGGATTTGAAGTAGTTTTGTTTTTTGATTGTTTGAGTTAAAAAGGCGAGATCAGCTATAGGTGTTTTTTGGCATTGATTCTGTTCTAGAGCTATCCAAGGTTTATTGTGGTGTTGATTATTAAGCCAGATGTATAGATATTGTAGTTGAGTTGCTAGAAATTTGTGACTGAAATTTGGTGCTTCTAGACCGCAATGTTGCTTGCTATTTTGTTAATGTTGATAGTGAGATTCGAGGTTTTTTGTTTTTCCAATAAAATTGAGTAGTTATGGAATTGAGTGATATGAACCAGTTGTCAGTTGGAGAGGTTGGGATCATAGAGAATAAGTATGTGATTTGAGGTAGTATTTTCATCTTTACTGCAGCTATTCTTCCAATTAATGTCAGAGGTAAGTTTTTCCAGCAGCTTAGATTGTCTTCTGTCTTCTTGAGTAATGGAATGTAGTTAAGATGAAAAAGCTCTGACAGCCTGGTGGAGATGTTGATACCCAAATATTTTATGTTGCCTAATTGAATGGAGGGAAAGATATTTTGGGCTCCATGAATCTTGAGTTAATGGGAGTAATATGGATTTTTAACCAGTTTATAGTATAATTGGGAAGAGCAGAGAAATTGTTAATAATGGAGAAAGTTTCCTGTAATGATGTCTGTGGGTTTTGTATATGTTTTGTATATTGTATATAGTGGTGATAGGATGTCCCAAAATGTTTTATAAAATTCTGCTGGTAATCCGTCAGGTCCTGGTGATTTGTTATATAAGATTTATAGATTTCATTGACAGGTGCATCTAGCATTAAAGCTTGTTCATTTGGAAGTGTTGGAAGGTTGAGTTTACTAAGGTAAGTTTCTATTTCTGAGGTGTTGGGTGTGCAATCTGAGGCATATAAGTCACTATAATATTGTTGAAAAATTGTGTTTATTTCTTGAGGGTTGTGTACTATGACGCCCGATTTATTTTGTATTGATGGGATTATTGTCTTCTCTTTTTTGTGTTGTAATAGGTTGGCCAATAGTTTACTGGATTTATTACTGTACTGGAATTGTTCATATCTCAGTTGTTGTAAAAGAAAATCATTTCTTTTATTCAGGATGTTTTCTATTTGAGTTTTAGCTAGTTTTAATTCGTATTGTATCTCTTCACTTGGATTTCTACTGTACTGGTTTGTTAATTGTTTAATTTTAAGTTCCAGTGCATTTTCTATTTCCTGTTGTTTTCTTTTTTTGTATGATGAGTATGATATGATTGTGCCTCGGATGACTGTTTTTCCCGTTTCCCATAGCAGTGATGGTGAGATTTCTGGAGAGTCGTTCATCTCCAGAAAGGATGTCCACTCTCCCCGTATAAGTGTGGTGAATTCTGTGTCTTCTAGGAGTGATGTGTTAAGTCGCCATCTTGAATGTTTTTTAATTTTAGTGTATGTAGATATTGTTAGCGAGACGGGGGCATGGTCACTGATTACAATTGGGTGTATTGTAGGGATGTCCAGATCCGATCACGTGATCGGAAATCGGGCCCGATCACATGGTTTCGGACTCAATCGGAATCGGACGTTACCTCCCGATCAGGACTCGGATATATATGTATTAGGGGTGCAACGGTTCTCCACTTACGGTTCGGTACGCACTTGCACCGCGGTCCATCTCGAATGACGACGCATCTATTGGTTAATATGGTTTGTTTAAAATAGCAACGTGGAAAACAGACAGAGTTCAGATAATGTATGTTTCAGTCGATGGATGCATAAAACGTTACAACAACGATAATCAGAAAGCGTGGACAAAACAGTCACTCTTTGTAAACTGTTAACTGCTAGTGCCGTCTGCTCTAATGTCCAGTCATTTACGCCGTCATCACCTGGGTGTTGATAGCGCGCGAGCGCAGGTGAGACCTGAACAGCACACGTTGCTATCTGTGTTTAAACTAACTCATTTAAACCTTGCTGATTTAAACCTTCAAGAACAAGTCGCGAAAGAGAACTCGCACGCGCTGTGAGAAGATTTGTGTGCGCTCATCCGTAGCGCGCACACGCTTATTCCAGTCAGCGCGCAAATACTGAGTTCTCTTTCAAGTCTTGCGCTTCGGCGGCCACATTCATACAAAAAATATGTCAACATGCCGTCTTAGCGAGTATCCTAGCAAACATAGTCGGTTAAGTCTTAAGTGAACGTATCTTCGAGAAAGACAGCGCATGTGTAACAGTATGTACTGGATCGTGCATGTCTTAAAGGGAAAAAAACTATTCCTGCTGCCTGTTTTTAATGTTAAATCAAACAACAAATAACAAAGAAATCACTCACTGCTCTTGACTGAATAGTTTTTGTAACTTAAATAATGATTAATCTTTATTATCTTTACTGTATAAAATAAATATGCAGTGATATTTTATATTTGATTACTGTTAGATACCTGAAAAACCTGAAAAGCACTGTTCCTGGATCTGTTTTTTCGCTTTTCTTTATTCTTTTTTTATGTAGGCTATTATAGAAGTATCGGATCGGGACTCGGTATCGGCAGATACTCAAAATCAAATGACTCGGACTCGAGGGCAAAAAAAACGTGATCGGGACATCCCTAGTGTATTGTGTTGTCTGTGATGTGCTGGGTGAGTGAGTTGCTAATGAGAAAAAGGTCCAGTCTAGACTATGATTGGTGGTGGGGAGAGAAGTATGTATATTCCCGGTCTGTAGGGTTCCTCATTCTCCAACTATCACAAAGTCCAAATTCTTTCATATATTGTTTAATTATGTCTGATGAGTGTGTGTGTCTTGTGTTACCAGTTGAGCTTGAACGATCTAGTTCTGAATTAATAACCGTATTGAGGTCTCCTGCTAGGATGATATTTGCTTGATCTTGTAATACTGCAAAGAGATTATGAAAAAAAGATGAGTCATCAGTGTTTGGTCCATAGACATTGGCCAGAGTGTATGATATATGATTAATTGTTAAATTCATAATAAGATATCGTCCTTCGGGGTCAAAATGTATTGAATTTTGAATGATTGAAATGTTTTTGTTAATTAGGATAGAAACACCTCATTGTCTACTGTTGTATGTTGCAGAGAATATTTTGTCATATTGTCCGAATTGTAGATTTTGTGACTCCTGTTGGGTTATGTGGGTTTCTTGTAAAAAGCATATATCAGCCTTCAATTTGGATAAGTAATTAATTGTTTTAGTTCTTTTAGAGAGGGTACGAAAGCCACGTACATTCCAGGTTATGATTTTAAGACTATGCATGGTGGTCATAGTTGGAGTCTATAGTGTAAGAGTAATACAATGGTAAGAGGTGGAGGGGGGAAGGGGAAGGGGTACACACATTACATAAAACAGAGAGCATGGTAAACTTGTGGTGAAACACAGACAAAAGACTTATAAAACATAGACCACAAAGATACACTAAATTAAGCATGGTCATAGGGCTAGATAGTCAGGTTCGGTAGCACTAGGAGTTACAGCTTGTATAATATAAATTGCATTGCGGGTAAAGAGATCAGAAGAGCCAGGGTGTTATTTTACTGTCTTTAAATAGTTGACCATTGATGTACAGTTTGTCCACTATCAGTGATGTGCGTATGTTTTTGAGTTTGTGTTCTTTCATGATTGGATACAGAACTTTCCTTCGTTCATTTATTTCCTTCGGAAATTGGTCATTAAGTCCAAAGTTTGTACCCTTCAGTTCTTTTCCTTTGCTTTTCACTAGTAACTTGTCCTGAAAATGTTCAAATTTAGCAACGATGGGACGATGTGTTTTGTTTGTGCTTTTCCCGAAACGATGAACTCGATGAAAGGTGATGTTGTGCAATGTTTCCGGTGATATTTTTAGCTGTATTTTAATGAAGTCTTTGACGACGTTTTCGTTGTTTGTTTCTGGAAGGCCGGAGAAGATTAGATTGTCGCGCATGGAACGGGTTTGTAAATCCAAAACAGTTTCTTTTAATTGCTTGTTTTCCGTTGTGATTGTTTGCATTTGGTCAGAGAGCGACTTTAGTGAAATGTACATGTCCGCATTAGCTTTTTGTAGGGTATTTATGTGTTCGTGAGCAAATTCTAAGCTATGAGTGATGTCTTTAACGTCCTGATGTAAGGGAATGAGAAGATCCAGTTTTTTATTAATGCTTGCCATTAAACTGACCTCTCCTGCCATGAGTAAATCATCCGTATCAGTGGAAGAGTCTGTTTTCCTCTTTTTCATTGGGTTTGCCCGGGCTGGATCCATGATGTAGGTGAACTTAACATGTTTCCTAAATATCTGCAAACATATCGGGGTATTTTTATGCTTATTTCAAGTAAAAATCTTACATAGAGCCCCTTTAAATCATATTGTAGTTAAGTAACATTCTCTTTATTAACAATCTGGGGTAACGCTTTAGATTACAAAAAGCCCGGAAAGCATCACTTTAATTTACAGCCCGCAATGTCATACTTACCCTGTAACTACATGAAACAAAAGCATATTTCCCCATGTATTTAAAATAGATTGCAATAGTTCTTTCTACTTGCCTTGAAACAACTTAATCAGTGCACTTTCTTACTAAATTTTAACTAGATTGTAGTCTATCATAATAGTATAAGTACACCTTACTTCTAAAATACTTACAGTATAAATAGTTTGTTATTTTCCTGTTTGTTACTCTTTTATTCCCAAGACTTTACATATTGTTCCCCTGTACTTACACGTACTTACTGTATAGGTACATTATAATTACCGAAAGTTATGCTGTAAATTTGTTGTAATTATGCAGTACTTTCCAGGCTGTAATCTAAAGTGTTACCCAATCTGGTTAAAAAAAAAAAAAAGCTCCATTCCAAGTGCACCACACATAAAGTGATCAACATGGTTTAAATGTCAGGGATCTGTGAGGGAGGACTCAAACGCAGGATGAGTGTTACAGGTTTATTGACAAGACTTTAGACAAGATATTGAGGGAAAGGTGGTGAACACAGTCCATACAGTAGAAAGGGGTGAGGCACAATGATAAGCAAGCTGTGGGAATGGCCACTGAGATCAGCCCAGGTTGTAAACAGGCTGGTGAGCTTTTGCAGGTGTCCAGTATGAGGCCCAAAGATGCAGCGAGAGCCAGACAGGATCAAACAGCACACGTAGTTAGATTCACAAGGCGCGATCATTCACTGGACCGGTCTAGCTGCTTGGCAGGGAGAGAAAGCGGCCACAGGGATGCTCAGCTTGCTGGACAGGACTGTGCACATCAACAGGACAGGAACAGGCAGAATGAGGCACGAAGGCACTGCATAGGTCTGGCTGCTTGGTAGGACGGAAGAGCGGCCAGGGAAGCTTCAGCCTGCTGGACAGGACAGGGGGAGACCAGAGACACAGTACCAGGGTATGACAAGATAGGTGGTTAGATGGTTAGGAACAAGGCAAGACTACAATGACAAAATAGATACAGGAAACTTCTACAAAGAACGCTATCCGCTTGTTAAGTCGTGACGTAAGGAACGCCGTTTCCTGGTCCATACTTACAGTCTACACAACAGTCTCCCTGCTCACAGCGTCACAGATATTAATATTTTAACGATATATAAAAGATGAATCATTGTCTGGCCATCTGGAATTTTGGTATGGAGATAAAGGTTATAATTATATATTTTTTGTAGTATTATACCACATCGTGTCTGATTATTAACACCATTTGTTGTTTTCTTTTGGTATGAGATAGAGCGTTAGGACCCAGAAGCGCTGCCGCGTGACGTCAGACTTAACAACCGAATAAGCTCTTGAGAACAAAAGACAAGTACATAGAGGCACAAGGTTTAATGAACTGGCAAAGACATGAGGGAAAGTGTGCACAATATAAAGGGAGCAAAGAACATGTGGGACAGGTGACAACACTTAGGCTAAGGCCCAATCCCAATTCTATTTTATACCCCTTCCCCTTCCCCTTACCCCTACGCCTACCCCTTCCCCTTGCCCCTTGAAACAGAGTGTCAAGGGGTAGGGCTGAAAATATTCCCCTAAGAAATGGGACACCACTACTAGACCGTTACACGTCATCATAAGTCGTCGCTAGCTCCTACGTCATAGATGCGCCGATGTTTATCACACACTTCTAAAGGCCAATTCACACCGCACCGACAACAGCCAACAAACTCGTCTGTTGGATCGGTGTGATACCCCTGTTGGCGTCGGTCGGAGTTGGTTTTCACCCGACTGAACATGTTTAATCGGCGTTTGTCGGGTCGTGGAATGTCTGCGCGGTGTGAACAGTTTTCCAACAGACGGCAACAAACTCTGACGTAATTTGACCTGGCCAAGAACCGTTGCCATGACGATGAGGGAAGTCCCCTGCAAAGACAGCTGTTTGATCGCGCCCGCGCCTCACGCACACACAACAAAGCAGTGGAAACGTGACATCGCAGCTTGTTCGTTATAAAAAATAAAATACTGTTAAAAAAAATAAAATATACAAAAGGTACAATAGTCCATAGTGCAATCCGTGCCATTCAGCAAGAGCAGCTGCTCCACTTCACCGAAAGAGAGAGGTAACGTTAACCATGAGAGCAACGCAGGTTTACCTTCAGTTTCGTTTTTAATAATTCGTTTTGGCTTGTTTAGCTACATGGTTGTATATGCTTATGGGTCTCGTTAATAAAAAGGGTCGCGCTAAAAAAAAAAGTTTAAAAACCGGTGTATACCAACCAATAGGTTACGATCAGATCGATGGCTGCAGCGCTTCGGATTTCAGGTATTTTTGTTTTGCCTCAATACTTTAATACAATGAAAATATGTATGATTTGTCTTCGCATAAGACAAAAGAGACGAGTCTGCGTGTTTCCTCAGGAGTCCCTGGTTGATACAGAACATACAATACTGATGAATAAGCACGCAAACTGAATGCACTTTTTGTTTATATCATGTAACGTACACGTATTCATGGACGTAACCACAACAAAACAATACATTAATCAGGCATGCGGCAAAAAGACAAGTTAGCTGCCACCGGATTTGAATTGATGTTGTCAAATCAACGCGGGTTTCAATAAAATATAAAAAAATATGTTGTGGAACTATCATAAAGTAAAAAACATTAGCAAACTTTTTTCATAGCGATTTTAACAAATCTTTTTTCGGAGAACATAACCGTATACATGAACACAAGATTAAAGGCAACATAAAACAAGTGATTATTTATTACTAAAATACTGTTTACCGTAAAAAAAATACTTACATTTATGGGTCTCTCTGCTCGCTTGGTCGGCCATGTTGGAAATTTATCATACCCCTTCGTCTGAAGTGTGGTCCCGAAAAATCTTCGTTTGAAGGGCTACCTGGCCCTTCCCCCTACCCCTTCACCTCCAACCAAATGAGAATTGGGACACCCCTACCCCTTCACGTGAACGCGCGAAACAAAGGGGAAGGGGAAAGGGGAAGGGGTAAGGGGTAGAATTGGGATTGGGCCTTAGACTAACGAGGACTCAACAAGAAAGGGAACAGGGAACAAGGGGAACAGGTGAGAACACTCATTACAAACGAGGACTGGACAACGACTAAACAAGAGGGCGTGGTAACTGGAAACAAGGAGGTGGGAACAGAGGAGCACATGGCAAACACAGACAGAGCCATGTGCTCAGACACAACACAAACAACGAGACATGAAACAAAGACAACACAGACAACACGGACAAGGCTGCCAGGGCAGAACCCTGACAGTAAATGTAAAACAATTTGTTAAATATCTTTGCAGAAATATGCCTGAAATATGAAGTCAAATGTTGTATAAACTTATCTTAAACACATCTTATAAACTCAGAAATAATATAAAATAAGAAAATGCTAAATATTTCTTAGCCAAAAAGTAATAGCAATAAATAACACCAGTAATAGGCTATTATTAACAGCAAATGCGTTGTAAAAACAGAAAACAACGGCAGCTTTCAGCCTGTCACCATCACGCAAACATGAAATATCAAACAGGTTTACAGGTTTTTGCATTTCATTGCACTATGTGTCCTATTGTTTTTATGGCTGACATGTTTAGGTGTTGCACTTGTGTTTCGCGTCTTTGCAGTGTCTCACCCCTGAAACAGCATTGTTAAAACACTGAGGTCAAATAAAAAAAAATAATAATAAAAAAAGCTTAACTCGCATTTAATAACCTTTTTTTCTCATTCCACTGCCTGTGTCTCATTTTTATAACGCAATAACGCATTTCTGAATGAACAGCTGCTTAAGAATATATGTGCTCTATGATCATAGACCATCACATGAGAGCGGTTAATCAGGCGCGCCAGTGCCATGCTGAGGTGAGATCAAGATCATTTTCTTCTCCTAATACGGTTTTCATTGCTGTATTGTCAACAAGTCTAATAACGCTTGTTTACATTTTTATTCAAAAAATCGCGATTTCTCGATTTAAAAAATAATAAAATCGATGCAAAACAATTCCAATTAATCAAAAAAATCGGCCAGCCCTACACTCTAGTAACTACTATTAACTAACAAGAAACTGATTAATGAATTAGTAAGTAACAGTGCTCAGTTGAAGGTGGTAGTTCACTATTAGCTAATCAGTATACTGCCACCTTTTTATTTTATACCGCACAGAAAACTACTAAGAACTACTGTATACAGCTTCATAATTAATTAATTAATTCTAAAGTGAAGGTCATGGTAAGCCACTGGTAATGACTAAAGTATTACCAAATCCTTCAGAAGGAACTAATTATTTGGATCAGTTTCTAAAGTGCGAAACATGAAAACCCTTTAGTAACTACTGGAGTCATTGTAAACCTTTGAGGTTTTTGTATGTTTTTGAACAGTTTTGTACAGTAATTCCTTCTGATGTATTTGGTAACACTTAAGTAATTACTAGTGGGTTACTATGATCTTCACTGTAGAATACTGATCCAAAGAAGTAGTAGTTCCTTTAAATTTATGTAGTAACTCTTGGGTACTAGTTATTACTATCCAATACTTTACAAAAACCTCAAAAGTTTGACTTCAGTAGTTACTAGAGAGTTATCATGTTTTTCACTTTAGAATACTGATCCAAATAATTAGTAATTCCTTCTGAAGGATTTGGTAATACTTCAGTCATTACTAGTGGGTTACCATGACCTTCACTCTAGAATTAATTATACATTATTCATTATTCACATTAATTATGAACCTGTATATAGTAGTTCTTAGTAGCACTCTGGGAGATATGAAAAAATATTAAAAGTTACTGATTAGCTAATAGTGAACTACCACCTTCAACTGAGCACTATTACTTACTAATTCATAAATCAGAGTTTCTTGTTAGTTAATAGTAGTTTGATATAAGAGTATTTATAATGCATTACTCATTTGTTCCTGTGTAGTTATTCATTAATGAAGGATCAGTATTCTGAAGTGTTACCCATTACTTTGTGAGATGACCAAAATGAAATGTGAGTCCTATTTCCTCTCAAATCAAATCTTGGATCAGTTCATGTCTACAGAAGACAAATCAAATATGGTGACGTGTCAATAATATCAAACCCTCAGTAGTGTCTGTGTCAGGAAACAGCAGAGGCATTTCTCTAAATATCTTCTGTGTTGGAGGATTTCTGCATGTGTGAGCGATGGATGCTGGGATCATTTTCTCCTGACATGATAATCACACTCTTCATGTCTCTTGATTTCCACAGTGTTTGTTCCCAGGACCAGGAACGACTTCCTACAACGTAAGTCACTGAGAAAACAAGCAGAGAAACTCACTGAGTGTGTTCATGTTCTTTCTGTAGAAGCTGTAAGAAAACATTACAGAAGAGTTTTAGAGTTGATCATGTAAATGATGATTATACTCACTGTTAATTATTTGACTGTAAATTTACAATAAATTGCAGGTTAATAATTGCATGACTTTCACAGTAAGTTACTGTAACATTTTTACAGTAAATTATTGTGAAATGACAGCTGTATACTGTGACTTCACAGTAATTATGACATCGCATTACTGTGATTTAGCGGTAAGCTGCTGTAGAATTAATGTATTTAACTGTGAAATTACAGTTGGTGTCTATGTATTACTGTAATTTAACAGTAAGCAGCTGTAGAATTCATGTATTTAACTGTGAAATTAGTCTATCTATTACTGTAATTTAGCAGTAAGCAGCTGTAGAATTATTGTACATAACTGTGAATGTCTATCTATTACTGTGATTTAGCATAAATGAAGG
Organism: Chanodichthys erythropterus; assembly: GCF_024489055.1. Taxonomy (NCBI): domain Eukaryota; kingdom Metazoa; phylum Chordata; class Actinopteri; order Cypriniformes; family Xenocyprididae; genus Chanodichthys; species Chanodichthys erythropterus. The sequence continues at coordinate 61,818,646 of NC_090223.1, forward strand.
ACCAAACAAAACTGATAAAAACAGTGACATAACTTTTATTTTTTAGAAGTAAAATACAATTTAATTACATGAATAAAACACTGGGCAACAGGGATTGACACTGGGTAACAGGAACGTGTGTCAAAAGAGAAAGGAGGAGACAGAGAAGAGAGAGTGAGGGAGAGAGATGTAAGAAAAGACAAAAAGGTGGGAATAGAGAGGGTCGCAGGTGTCTCGCTCCTTCCATCGCAGCTGGCACCTGCATAGTGTGGGTTCTATCCACTATATACAAAAGATAAGAAAGACAAAAAGTTTAAGTTACTCTGTGGTGGACTGACTCCCTGTAAGTATGGTGCTCGCATTGTAACACTAATCCTAAAATGTCTACAATTTAAGTAATTTCAACTATTTAAAAAAAATTATGTGAATAGTACTCTTAATTAATATTAAATCAACAAACCAGGACTCTTATCACTCCTGTTACTTTTACCCAGTCCTATTATTTTTCATGTGAGTAACAGGACTGAAAGTAACATGATTGAGGTTAAAAGGTTAGTTCACCCAAAAATGAAAATTCTGTCAGTAATTACAGAGCACAAATTAAGATATTTTTGATGAAATCTGAGAGCTGGATCACTCCTCCATCGGCTTCTAAGGGTTTGAAACTTGCTGGCCCAGAAAAATGTATTAAAGATATCTTTAATATAGTCCAAGTGACTCCAGTAGCTCAATCTTAAGTTTATAAAGCGACGAGAATACTTTGTGCGTAAAAAAAAAAAAAAAAAAAAAAAACTTTATTCCACAATTCATTTCCTTCTCTGTGGGCCTTGAGTTTTTTCTTGTAGTATAACAGCGTAGCGCTTCTGTGTTATACGTCACACGTATGCTCACTATTGGCCGACGCTGGTCATGTGTGTGATGCATGTGACATATTACACAGAAGCGCTACGCTGTTATACTACATGAATTCACCCGAGGCCCAGAGAGAAGGAAAAAAAATAGTGGAATAAAGTCATTATTTTTGGGGGGGTTTTGCGCACAAAAAGTATTCTCGTTGCTTGGTAAACGTAAGATTGAGCCACTGTAGTCACTTGGACTATATTAATGATGTCTTTAATACATTTTCTGGGCCAGCAAGTTTCAATCCCTTAGAAGCCTATGGAGGAGTGAGACAGCTCTCAGATTTAATCAAAAATATTTTAATTTGTGTTCCGAAGATGAACGAAGGTCTTACGGGGTTGGAACAACATGAGGGTGAGTAATTACTGACAGAATTTTCATTTTTGGGTGAACTAACCCTTTAAGTAAAAATTGCATGCTAAATTGCATAGTAATTCAACACAGTAGCAAGTAATGTAAGTTTACACTTAAAAATATTGTAAAGTACTGTAAATTTGACGTTTTTTAGACGTCAAGGCATGTTAAATTCAAATAAACGTAAATACAATTAATTTTACACATTTATTTTGCAGTCTATCTAAACTCTACATTGAATCAGGAGACACTATAGAACACATTAAAGGGATAGTTCACCCCAAAAATCTTTGGAACACAAATTAAGATATTTTAAGAAATCCGAGAGCTTTCTGTATCCTCCATGGACAGCAATTATTTTACTTTCAAGGCCAGGAAAGATTGTTAAAATAGTCCATATGTATACAGTGGTTAAACCTTAATGTTATGAAGTGACGAGAATACTTTTACTGCGCAGAAACAAAACAACACAAAATAGAATACCGACTTGATTCAACAATTTTTTTCCTTTCTGTGCCAGTATCCGATGCGTTTCACGTGATGTGTTCTCGATCATGCATGTGATTGCATTGCGCACAAAAAGTATTCTCGTCGCATCATAACATTGAGGTTGAACCACTGTAGTCATTATTATTTTAACGATGGTTTTACTACCTTTCTCGGACTTGAAAATGGTTATAACATAGTAGTCTATAGGTGGGATCAGAAAGCTCTCAGATTGCTTAAAATTTTCTTAATTTGTGTAGAACAAAATTCTTGTGTTTGGAACATCATGAGGGGATGTAATTAATGACAGATTTTTCAATTTTGGGTGAACTAACCCTTTAATAGCTTCAGTAAACTTCTTACTGCATAACTACATCTAGCTTAAAGGAACACGCCGACTTTTTGGGACTTTAGCTTATTCACCGTATCCCCCAGAGTTAGATAAGTCCATACATACCCTTCTCATCTCCTTGAGTGCCTCTGTTTGACGCACCCACCGCTAGCCTAGCTTAGCACAAAGACTGGAGGTAAACAGCTCCAGCTAGCATACTGCTCTCAATAAGTGACAAAATAACGCCAACATTTTCCTATTTACATGTTGTGATTTGTATAGTCACAGTGTGTACAAATAACAAGGTCATATGAGACAACCATCTTCTAACTGTATACATACTGGGAACTATATTCTCAGAAGGCGAAGCACTGCTACTTCCCCAAGTATATTCTGAGAATATAGTTCCCAGTATGTATACGGTTAGAAGATGGTTAGAGTCACTGTAACTATACAAATCACAACATGTAAATAGGAAAATGTTGGCGTTATTTTGTCACTTATTGGGAGCAGTATGCTAGCTGGAGCCGTTTACCTCCAGTCTTTGTGCTAAGCTAGGCTAGCGGTGGGTGCCTCAGACAGATTTACGGCAAGCACGGAGATGAGAAGGGTATGTATAGACTTATCGAACTCTGGGGGATACAGGGAATAAGATAAAGTCACAAAAAGTCAGCGTGTTCCTTTAACACAGATACTGTGTTTCATTAGTCCGTTCTTAAATTGGAACACAGCTTACATTAGATTGACATCCATTCGAAGTCAATGAGCTTCCTGATAAGAGTGCAGACTTGCTGGTTCATGTGACCTCTCTGCCTCTTAGATTTTGTGCCTGTCTCTGGGTTGATGCCCAAGAAGCACCTACAAACAAAAAGACAGAAGAAACCTGTTAGTTTAATTCAAGTGTGATGAAAAAGGTGTCAGTTCCCAGTCATCACCTTCAGTGGGTCACTGCTTTTGCAGTACAGAGTCAAACTAAAGTTAGCTCAGTTTAAACAAAGGTGTAATTCAGGTGTAAGTACTGTAATTCAGAAAAAAATGCATGGAACTGAACTGAAAAACATTTCCATCACAAACACAGTCAAGAATAGACCTTCACCAAAGTAGAGGTGTGTGATTTACCTAGGCAAAGCATTCGCACACAACAATTTACATAATTTACATGTTCCGTTTGCAGAGGATGGAGTAAGAGCCTGTTGCCTCTCCATCTCCCTATGGCTGTTTCTACTTGTACTCTTCCTCCTAGAATTATTACCCGTTCACAGATGATATGATAAACATTTCATTTCTTATATCTTTTTCACAATAAAGCACCCAGTTTTCTAGTTGTTTCTGACTTTTTTTAAGCTTTGTCTCTGGTCTAATCTGGTCTGGTCTCCAGCACAGAAACACAAATTAAGGCCCCGTCCACACTACTGCGTTTTCGTTTAGAAACGGAGAATTAAAACGAATACGATCTCCGTCCACACCAGCGTTTTAGCTGCGTATTAGAATTGATCTCCGTCCACATTAAAACGACTGAAAACGCGGATCACGTGACCATTCACCAACACTGGGCATACGCGTGCCGTTGTAAACACAACTTCATTGATAAAATTAGGGCTGGGCGATATGACGAAATATATCGTCTGGACGATATAAAATGTCTATCGTTTTATATAAGGCTCTATCGTTTAAGCCACGATAAGGCGTTTTACGGCAGAATTTTACGTCAAGATGCACCTCACGGCATGCCCATGCACACAGCAATACATAAACAAACATGGAGGAAGACAGTAGTAGACGCGGTTCAGACCAGGGTAATTCACCCTTCGCAGGGAGCTTGATTGACAGGCGATCTAACCAATCATAATCAGCCATCCGCCATTTTGTCCGACAAAGCAGTGAGGAGAGATCATAGACAGTATATAAACGGAGAGATAGCAGATTAACATGGGAGGATTTGAAATTGAAAAACGGAATGTACTGACGCCTTTACGTGGTTTAAAACAACATTCCTTCTTATTCCATGTTATGTTCATTCATGTTTATTTGATGCTATAAATGAACTAGAAGGAAGAGATGATCAGTTCACGAGCAGCTTTAACTGATGCTGTACAGTGATCTGTCAGACACATTTAAGAGCCACAAAACGGTATGTATCGTTTAAATTTATAAAAAAAATACCAAATTCGAAAGGTGAGACTTTGTTTAATATGTTTAATATCAAAAGTAACTGAAAAGTAACCTGCTCTGTCCTGTCTGTCAGCGTGTTGTCAGTCTCCTCTCTGCTCCGCGATGTATTTTTCACTGCGTGAGAACATGGTGTGTGCGTGAGAGCAGCGTAGCTTGTCGGACATAGCGACAGTAACTAAGTGGGGCGGGTCTTCGCGAAGGGCAACCAACCCAAACCGAGGAGCTTGTACTTAAAAGAGGGGCGACTTCTGTCGCATCTCGCATGCATGGATGTGGTTTGGATATAAGAAGACCGACGTGGACCAGACAACAGTTGTTTGTAAAGTTTGCCGGCTCCCAGTGCCAACAACGGACTCCAACAATACTAATTTATTTTATCACCTGCGCAAGAACCACGAAAAATAATACAGAGAAAGTCAACGAGCAAAAGCAGCGTTGAGTGGTGACGTAAGCGCTCGAAACAAACTCCAGACACAGACGCTGCAATAAATAAACAAATAAATAAAATAAATATTTAGTCCCTACTACCTTTTATTTGTTTTGTATATCATTTCAAACTGCATTTCCAGATTACAATTTTATATTGACTATTCATGAACTGAATTAACACAAAAATTGTTATATCGTCATGTATATCGTTTTCGGGATATCAAATGAGCTATATCGGGATATGAAATTTTGGCCATATTGCCCAGCAGATAAAATAAAATTAGATAAAATTATCCCACCATGCGCTGGTTCTTCCCGGGTTAACCCAAAACCGCCGCTCCATGTGCGGTCAGTACCGCCGCTGCACACAGGAATTGTCACAGATCGCTGAAATGATAGCTTGCCTCTGGCGCATGTAGGCAGTTATAGCATTGTAAAATGCATAATTTACTTGCACAACAGCTGCTAGCAAAGATATACGCCATGACTGACGACACCCAATCATAGAGCCGAGCGTGAGCCTCTACTACGCCATCGTTTCTAAAGTCCTTCGTTTTGACCCGTCCACACTAAAACGCCCTCCGGAGATTCAAAACGAAAAACGGGTCGGCAGCGTTTCTAAACTTCTCCATTTTGGGTCTCCGTTTTTGCCGTTTTAGTGTGGACGGGAGGTGCAAACGTAGCAAAAGGTCTCCGTTTTTAAACGAAAACGCACTAGTGTGGACGGGGCCTAAGTCTGCAACACACCACTTGTTTGAGGGGGAGAAAGGGGGGTCATCACCGTTTGGCTGCTGTGGTCCTGAGCGGATTGCAAAACACAATACATCCAAACATTCCTTGTTTAACCCAACAAATAAAAAGCAAGCCCTCAAGTACAATATTACTGTAGATATTACCTTTGGATAAATTCCAGAGTACAAGCAGCATCTTCAGCATACTTCAAGTTAAAATTGTAGTAGCTGGAAAAAATAGCAGCCAGACCAGTTGTAAAGTCAAGGTGAGGTCCCATGACCACTTGACCCTCCAACGACAGCATCCATGCCCTTGGTTTCATTATGTCACCTGAAACAAAACCAGATACACTCATCATGGACAACTGTTCAGTAAAGGAATACATTTTTTTTAGTTATTTTTAATTAAGAGTAAAAATAGTTGTGGCATATTCTAACTACTGTGTGTTACATTTCTTTAAAAGAAAATGTCAATACATTCCATATGTTGAACAGTAAATAAGTAAATAAAGTTTCAGGTGTACAGTATAATTCACACCACCACATACCTTATCACTTAAAAGTTTCTTTTGGATATTAAAAATCTGTCCTTTTCATAATAGATTATTATTTTTTTTTAAAGCCATGAGAATTGCAATTTACACTTTTTTAAGACCAAGTCGTTCAATTGGGGAGTGATAGCAGATTGTTTATGTTGACTTTTTGTTTACATTTAGATCCTTTAAATGAAATTAATACATGAGCATCATACTCAGAAGACTACTCACTCTCAGGTTATCTTTTTAACAGATTTTTTTGTATATTAAGGGACTATATGGAACTTTGTTTGTGGTGCTCAAAGTGCAAAAATGTTTTTTTGAAAAACTCAACAGCAATGTCTTTTTCCAGAAATCATGACCTGGTTTACTTAAGATAATCCAGACCTTATTGTAAGCAGTTTCATGAAGGAACTATCGGTTGAAAGAAAATAGTTACTACATGAAACTGCTCACAACAAATCTGTGGATGACTTGACAGAATACATTCAAAATGAGGAAGACATCAACATTACCTTGAACAATCAAGCGAGGGGTGCTTGGTAGCATCACAGTCCCTTCTACATCAGTGGCTGTGGCACAAGGCTGCAAAAATAACAGTAGAATAAGATTCAACTGTTAATAATCTGTACCTATAGTAGCTATATTTGTGAACAAATCTTCCCTTGGCCCCCATTGATTTATCTTAGATTAGGCAGTACACATTTGGTAAAGTTTAGAATGTGATCATGACAATGTGACTGGTTTCTTTGGACTGATGAGCGGTTGGCACCTGTATGAATGGTGAAGTGTAGAGTGAATAACTTTTTGTGGTCAGAAAACTAGAAAGATGCAATATAAGTATAGTCCTATTACCATTTACAAAAAACAATAGGCCTAATGCTTATGTTAATGTGAGAGTGAAAATATACTTACATCAACATCAAGCACAATAGCATCCTTGGGCTCTTTGAAGTATGCCATCAGAAGGAGAAGAATGCATGTAGCCTTGTCTGAAGCCTCCGGTTCAAAACAAGCCAAAACATCTTTCACGCCTTGATGACAGTTGACTTCTTGGCAGAATGGTGTTGAATTTGTTCTCCAGGGCCTCTCGAAACTTCACGAGGATGGAGACATCGGTCAGAAGAGTAAAGTGGGAACATATACCTGAAGATAATGGAGTAGAAGTGCTGCTGAATCTTTGTTGTAGTTATAAACAGGTGCTCTTTGGATGCTTCAGGTACATTGTGTGTGTTGCATGGATGGAATATGGCCTCAAAAACGAGCGAGTGGATTTTTGCCAGTATAGGCTCATTGTTCTCACTCTGCTGTTCAAACAACTTATAACATTGAATTTTACATAACATGACCCCTTTAACTCATTATTGTAACAAAACAAAAGAAAGATATTGTGGACAATAACCCTGAAGAAAGACCTGTGTTTAGCCGCTTTCCGACCGGAGGAACCTTTTCACAGTTCTTAGAACTATTGGCTAAAGTACCCGGATGTCGGCGTGTTCGCACCGCAGGAACAAGGAACGATTTTAGTTCTAGGAACTCCATTTGTAGGAACTAATTTAGGCCCTACTTCAGAGTAGGGTCTAAACCAGCACTATAGGAACTATCCGTGACGTTAGTGTACGCTGATTGACCGGACGCACGCGGAACACCCTGGGAACACCAGCACCCGCCATTTTTAAAACAGCTAGAATGTAAACGCACAGATTATAGCCTATATATTTACTCCATAAACTAACTATACAAACATGAAAAACAGTGATAGATGGGTCTCTAAACCTTTATGCTGAAGAGAAAATCCAACGCAACTTTGAGGGGACCAAACCAAACATGATTAGGCTATGTTTATCTGCCCAGCTAGCAACACTGGACATCAACCACACGGCATAGGCTAATAACCTTTTTTCATATACTGTCTACTTTCTATAACAGTTCTTTCTAATAAGATACTAAACAGTACTGTTAGACAGATTGCTAACTAATAAACACAGAGAATGCGAGCATTGTTTGCTCTGGCGTTCTCAGCGCCGCCAAAATAAAGGTCTGTCGCGCAGTCAAAATAAAAGTCACCGTGCTTGCGTCACTCCCTTACCCCTCCTACCAGTTCCTATGGCCACTTGGCCAGTGCGAACGCAAACAGCAAAACCGAGTTTGGGGGTGAGTAGTTCTTAGAACTGTTTAGAAGTGGACAGTTCCTAGAACTAAGTTCCTATAACTACTTGGTCGGAAAGCGGCTATAGTCGCAACCCGTTACATACATACTGCCTTGTAAAATAAGGGAATTTTTATAGCTTTGGATTGTTTTTGAAAGAGATGTGCATTTTACATTTCGGATGATTGAGACTATACTCCACCCATGCAATGAGCCATGTGCTTCACAAGATGGAATAGGGAAAAAATACCTCTTGGTGAAAAGAGAAAAGGCCATTCCTCTTTTACAACTGCAATGGCTGGCGCAGGTACACTATTAAGATAGCGTCGCTGGATGATATAGGTCTTCTCCATCAGAGGTTCAGCTCTCTCAGCACCACTCATGCCTTCCTCTGAGTAGATGTTGAGGAGATGACTTTTGATGCCATCTAATGATTGCTCAGTTTCGCCAACTGGGACTTCCACAGGACACCACCTTACACAGCCGTACTGATCTACAGGGCCTCTAGTCATGCCTCTGCCTTCATCTGGTACCTGACTGTGCGTCCTCTCTCTGCGTCGTCTCACTAGTGTGTTGTTCCTGGTTTTATATTCCACCCTAGTTTTTATTTGCTGCAGAAAAGAATGACAACCATCTCCAAGCATGTCTCCATTTTTTGCAACGTCAGCAAAACATTTCGGATAGCTCCTTACAATGCTTCGAGCAATGTTGTGACACATTGTTCTGTTTGGGTTAGGCTCATGATCCAACATCTGATCAACCACTGCCCTAACCATATCTTTTCTATCGCTTGGTGATGGTCTTGTATTATTTGTCAGTGCCTTTCGAATAGCTGCTGGCATCCTATCCCAGTTGACCTCGAAGGCTACATGCCATGGTCTGCCAAGTGGCAAGGATGGAGATGAAATGGTGTCTTGAGTGCATGGGAAGTTGGAAGGAGTGTTTAAGGAGCTGGGGACAACGGTTGGAGTGACAGGAACCAGTTCCAGTTGAACTATTGCGAGTCCTACACACAAGAGAACAGATTATTACATAAAGGGAGAGAGAAGGTACACCATCTGTGTTTGATTATCGCTCTGAATCCGATCTGGATGTAGTCTTTGACAAAAAAAATGTATTTTCTTATTTTTGCTCATGTTTTTTTTTTTTTAAGGTGCCCTAGAATTTGAAATTTAATTTATCTTGGCATAGTTAAATAACAAGAGTTCAGTACATGGACATGACATACAGTGAGTCTCAAACACCATGCATGTGTTGTGGGAGAAATTTGGAGTTATCTGAAGAAAATATTGTGAAAGGCTTATTTGCTGCATGCATTTTCGTGTTGAATAGCCGCAGATGTGTAACTTCATCGCCGAGGAAGCACGCAGATAACTGTGGTAAGAAAGCAGTTCTATCGAACAGTATTTTTCAAATTTAACACTGTTCAGTATGTGTGGTGTGCAGGCGTGTTTGAACCCAAAATGGTCAGATGTAGGTTATACGAAATTGCGTGGCAGATATAGTGTTGTAGCCGTGTCAGTTCGATTGGTAAAATGTGATACGGCTACTCAGTTTTATGGTAACGTTAGCAATGTTCTTCAAGTACCAGCCTTATGACAGCTTCGGCTGAACTTGTCCTTGTGTTAATTGTCGTGTAATAACTTCTGTATGACCTGTCAATAAAAATTTTTGTAATTGTGTCTATAATGTGATTGGCTAAACTGATTTTATTTCGGGTGCGGGTCGGGTGTCGGTTCTATTTTAAGCGTGTCGGGTGCGGATTTTAATTAGTGCAGCTGTTGGAAAACGGGTCGGATGCCGTTTGAAGCTCTGCGGGTACGAATTTACAAAATCATAATAAAAAATTTAAAAAAAACTTTGGCCAAGAAATGGTTTACTTTGGGCAGATTTCTAACCCAACTGACCGACCGAGTAGATGCTATATTCATGCTATATTTACACTTATGTAATGCTGCCTTTCTTCAAAAATGTTTTTTTTCTCTTAATTTTATGCATTATATGCATTAGTTTTAACTTTATTTTTATTCTATTCAATTTTATTTAACTTTAGATTATTCAACTTTTCAATGGGAAAGTATCAAAAATATAGTTACCTTTAAAGCCATTCAGTAACTTTCGACACTGAATAGGTCGAAGGTATTTCTCTATGTCTTTTTCTTGAACCAAAGCAAGGTCTTCCTTGCTTTCCACACCAAGCTCTTGCAACCCATACAGCAGTGAAGTCAGAGTTTCTTCAGAGAGACCAGGTATGAATGACAGCACCACTTCTTTCATCATTACTTCATCCATTTTCTGAAAAAAGAGTTTGAGCAGACATACAAACAATTCCATTTGTCAAATTACTATGGTTATATACACAATGTTTGAGCTTTATTATTGCAACAGACTGTACCTAAAAGAGTGGAACTATATATAACTCATCATTATATATAACTCAGTCATTCCTGACCAAACTAAAAGTTTCCAAGAGTTTACTGCACTTTTCAGTCACACTGTCCATTTTCCATGTTGATTAGAAACAAATTATGTTTCCTCACACTTTAATGTTACATGTTACATATCTGTTGTTTGTATGTCTGCTCAAACTTAGCGGCCACTGATTTAATAACAAATGATCATTGCGACAGAAGCGGATCAATCAAAACTAACTTTAGACGGAAAATAACTTTATTAAAGAACCGCTATAAAGCCAAAACAATCTCTGTTACCTTAAATTATACGTTTATCTCTGTAAAGCTGCTTTGAAACAATCTACATTGTTAAAAGCGCTATATAAGGAAAAAAATAATAAAATGTACAAGTTGTCCAACATTTCAACAACAGATATCTTTCCACTATATACTAACTATATACACTGCTATACACTATAAACTAACTATATACACTACTATACACTATATACTAACTTGGGGAATACAATCAAACTATTTACACCTATTTAGAAAAACACATTTAGTAAGCAAAACATTGTCTAAAGTAATTGACAAAAGGAATGTATGAATTGAATCTGGATGTAATGAACTAGGATATTTAAGAAACCATTAACAGTTTAGACAAATATACTATTGAAATAGTTTAATAGTTTATCTAATACAGGCAGGGATGGCATCATTTTCTTTTTTTCTTCAGCATTTTTTTTTTATCACACCTAAAAACCACCAGCTCTGGGCATATAAATTTTAACCGTGTGATGAATTATAAAAGAATGACTTTAAGCTTAAACAAGCTTAAAATATGAACAGTTTTACAATCAGTTTTTTTTTTTTTTTTGTTAATCACTGTGATGAGAACATGTACTACAGAACATATGGTAGTAAAGCAGAACCTGTGCCATAGCTTAAAAAAATGTTATTAAAAGGAACACCCAATAAGTTTACTTCTTGTGTGTGCATTTCTACCTGCTTGCTCCACTCGTCACATCAATTCCGGCTACCTCTGACAAGTGCTAGTTCAAACTGCCTCTGGAAAAGAATGGTGGAGAGCAATTAGTGATATATCATATACTTTATATGATGGAAGAGGATAATAGTCAAGCAAATCCTTTTGCTCGATGCAAACATAATCCTCTTGGGCTGCTCCTAATTCACAATAGACACCCATGTCGCTCAGCTTCACAAAAGTATGTTTCTGAGTCACAAACTGCACAGACTCATTAAGAGCAATGATAAGATTAATCTTTCCCACAGAAAGTTCTCTATCAGTACTCTCAAGCAAAACACACATCCCCTTTCGGTATACTGTGCCTTTCACTGTGACTTCATTGCAAGCTACTGCAGACTGTGACTCAAAATTTTGACCAGCTACTGAAGCCCTGATCCTGTCATTGTAATCACTCACATAAAACTCTGTACCCTTATCAACATGCACATCTGAAGGAAAGAGTCTGCCTGCACTCAGGTAGGCTTGCAATAGTTGGTGTCTTTCTGCAAGAGTTTTGCAAAGATTCTTAAAGTTGTGCAATTTCCTAGCACACTGCTTGAAGAAGGTGTGTTTGCTCTCGAACCGTAACGTCCACAGGCGTATAAGTGGGCCAAAGTGAAGAATCAGCTCTGGGTAATGGCACAGATAGTGATGCTTGGGTTTTAATGGACTGGCAGGGAAAAGCCTTTGACGACTGAAGATATATTCTTCAATAAGGACTTTAAGATATGCCACTTGGCCTGTTGTAATGGTTGGTGCACAAACAAGCTCCACAATCTCTCTCAGCTGCAGAATGAGTTGCCATACTTCATTTTCAGAAGGATCTTTAATTCTGTCACCCACAAAAAGAGGTAGCAACCTCAGAAAGCACCAGTTTTGAACTGCATGTCCACTTAAGCGTTCACTACCAGGAGACATGTCTGCTGGTTTGCTGCTGGCATCATTTCCTTGATATTTGAATTGATTTTTACATCTGTTTAATTGTAAGTAGGTAAAGTGCTTCTCCTGAACCAAGTGACCAACAAACAAGGCAAGGTCATAAGACACAATACCCTCAAACAAGTCATGCCCCAGACATGGCGGGAGCCCTGGCTGGCAAACATGAAAATAATTAAGCTGGTTAAAAGGAGAGTCCATCTTGATGCCGCATACTGTAGCAGTAGCACTGGTGTCTAAACCTTGCAAATGACTTTGATAGGATTGTGCAGTTCTTGAAGTCCCACACGTGTATGGTTCATTCATGAATGCATTTCTGTCAATCTCACAGTAGCGGCAGAAATGGCTTGCCCGACTGAAGTTTTCGACAAATCCCCCAATGCAATGTGATCCCAGGTTGTCTCCTGAAATGGCGAGTAAAGCTCCTTTTACTACTCTGCCATCATTTGTCAAAATACCTTCTTCCTCTAGAAGTTTGAGGTCAGTGATCAATGGTTCAAAAACTTTGTTCATGCCAAAGTATTTAAAATCTTTCTCCCTACATAGGAGGACAAGTTGCATTTGATCTATTGTGGATCTATTGTGAGGCAAAATGTCAGTCAGGGTCATGTAAACAGCTAAAACCTTGTGTTTTTTTTTCCCTGAACCAAGTGGATTCACAACCTCAAAAGCATCTTGATATAGGATCACACCAACAGAGGAAGGCTCTGTTTTCAACAGCTGATTGCCCTTAAATCCCTCTCCATCTCTCACATCCTGAATTATATTTTCAGTAGCTGGTTGCAAATGTGTGGCGACATATTGTTCTCTTACAGATTCACTTTTGAACAGTGTAGCTAACGTCTCATGGATGGGAATATACTGGGAAAAGCACTCGTTACCATTTTCATCACTGCCCAAAAGAAAAGGCACAGGCTCAACATAGTTGAAACTGGTTTTAAAAAAACCCTTCCTTTTTTGGTCTGTACTCAAAATGTCCCTGTTACACATCTTAAGAAGATCTTCCCTGTTCATTTCATCAATGATGTTGCTTATAGTGTCCTCTTGGATTCCAATTTCTTTCAGTTTCTTAGTTAAGATCATAAGGGAATGTGATAAGCCAATTTCATGGGCATTTTGAAAGTCCTCAATGATTGTCTGTATGGTACTGGCTGGTAGCAATAACTTTCCTTGTAATTTAAGATACAGAAGGGCAAGGTTTTGCAAATAGAGTTTCATCTACAGCAAATGGCCCCTCTGGCTCATTATCATCCACAACAGAAGTATCAGAACATGGCTGACTATGCAGACTACTAGGCTCAGCAGGATCGGACACATCTAACAAGGTGTGATCTAGGTTTTTGTGTTTCCTTGAAAAATGTGAGGCTAAAGTGGATGCAACTGTAAAGCTGCAATCACAACCTCTGACTGGGCATTTGATTTCTAATCCTTCATGTATGTGTGACTTCAAATGCTTGATGAGGGAGCTTACGGTGTCACATGCAACTGTACAAAACGGAGCAACACATTTTAAGGGAGTCTCAAATTGCTTGCAAGGTCGCACAGATGATCCAAGCCCTTTATGCTCTCTATACATATGAGTTGTCAAAATATTTGCTTTGTGATACATCCTAGAGCATTCAGGCACACCGCAATTGTACTTAAAGTTAGGAGCATTGCTATGCAGCTTTGAGTGCTGAATAAACTCACTAACAGTCTCAGACACATGCTCACATAAACTGAATTTACAGTTGAACATTGTGTTCTTCAGTTGAGAAAAACTAAATACAGGGCTTTTTTAAACTAGCAATTTTGGATGTAGCTAGCAGATTGCCCTTATAACACCAACATACTGTATTTGGATCACCCACACCTAAATTACTAAAGACTACTGAACCACATAAAAAGTAATGAACAATATATACACATTAGTTAAAGATAAATGTGAAAATATAGAATCTATTAAGGACTACTCGGGTTTTTAACTTTAAAATGAACAGTGTGTAGTGTAGCTAGAAAGCTACATCACCACCCTGTAGGCTACTGGAAACTAAACTATACGGTTTGTATTTAAGTTGAATATACAAACACCATTACCAGATGACGATTAAAAGACAATAATTACAAACGTATATCCTACAGATACAAATCACTGCAATTACTTTGGACTGTCTAGTTATAACCAACATTAATGTACTGGCAAAACACAGATAAGTGCACATTGGTCTAACAGCGGGAAAACTGCCGCGCAAAACATTTATTTTGGCAGTGGAAAATTCCAGAGACAAGATAAAAAAAATAAAAAAAAAATACATGGACATGCGCACTTCATTTTTCTGTTGACCAGAAAGACAACGGTTGCTCCGTTTCACACACACAGCAGGGAAGAAAATTATAAAGTTACTAATTTTAGATGAATTTAATCCACCTTTGCCCAAATCCACAAACACCATAATTTATCTAGTTGATAATAACTGTCATAATACCCACATTAAGGCCACATCTTACCTTATAACTTTATGTATCGTCGGTCAATGTAGAAGCTGTGGTAAAAGAGAGAACGCTGTTAGAGTAATATAAGCTTTAAGTAAAGCTAAAGTTAAATGTTCGACGGTGTATCTAATCAGACATCTCACAGTTAACTTAATACGGTATAATTAACACTACAACCAACGTCTTTTCATTCAAATTTGCGCGCTTAAACGTCGACGCGAGTCTGCTCCAGCTAAGTTACAAAAACATGACAACAGAACCTACAACTAACGCTAATTTGGTTCATACTTTTAAATTACATGCACTATCATATAAAAAACATCAAATTGATAAAGTTTGACATTTAAACACTTACCGCTGTCTGAATCCACCGAATGGGACCACGTAGATCAGAGAGCTCTGATGACGCTCTGATGACGCTGCCGCAGTTGCCACTCAAAAAAGTCAAAAAAGACGGCATTCACAGTAGTTTCTTGTAAAAGCCCCGCGCCTGCATTATTTTCACAGTAAAAGTCTAAATACGGTATTATATTGTGAATTATCACAGTTAAAGCCTGTGAAGTGGTAATAATGTAATTAACTGTGAAATATTACAGTTATATCTTGTGAAATCCTGGACAAATTTTACAGTGCTGTACTGAGACTGCTGATTTACTGAACATGAAGAGTTCAGATACATTAAAAGATCAGATTGATGATTCCTGATTGTGATGTGTTTTATCTCCATCAGATTCCCATCAGCTCACTCTGGATCTGAACACAGTGAATAAACACCTCCGTCTGTCTGAGAGGAACAGAGTGATTACTTACACCGACACACTCCAGCCGTATCCTGATCATTCAGACAGATTTGATGTGATTCCTCAGGTGTTGTGTAGAGAGAGTCTTTGTGGATCCCGTTACTGGGAGATTGAGTGGATTGGTGAATATGTGTCTATATCAGTGTCATATAAGAGCATCAGCAGGAAGGGAGGGGGTAATGAGTGTAAGTTGGGATGTAATGATCAGTCCTGGAGTTTGGACTGCACTCCCTCCAGTTACTCATTCTGGTACAATAACATGAAGTATGTTCTCCCTGTAAAGTCCATCACCAGTAGAGTAGGAGTGTATGTGGATGTCAGTGCAGGAATTCTGTCCTTCTACAGCGTCTCTGGAGACACAATGAGCCTCATCCACACAGTCCAGACCACATTCACTCAAATGCTGTGTCCTGGGTTTTGGTTTAATAATGGATTAGTGAAACTGTGTTGAATCAGTATAACTTTAGAGGGATTCTACTAATACTGCTTTGATATATCAGCTCATGATATATCAGTTAGAGTGAGATGTTTTAGAGTCTCTTCATTACATTTATACTACAGCCGAACTTAAGTCACAGAAATAACATATCAGAACTAATGTGTGTAATAAATCCTTATATATACAGTTAGATTAGTGTGTGTGACGCCGTATACCTGTGCGTTTCTCAAGCTCTGTTTGTGTTAATGGAAATCACTTTCATTTAGTCTTACTGCATTGTCACATCAATCATTTATTATTTCATGTATGCAGAATTGAAATTTGTTAAACGTTGTGTAATCCAATTGTGTTTTAGGGGTCAATGCACTGAAGGTGCTGCAAAATGATTGTATCTGTACTGTTTTGCCAATTTTTCTTTTTCTGCTCTAAACATGTCTGGGTCTCAGAGACTGTAATTCACAGAGATCTCAAGCTTGGAAATGATAATAATAATAATAATAATAATAAAACTTCTTTTAGACTGTTGGTCTTGTTCGCTCAAAAACTCAAGTCATCAACAAAAACAAAAAACCTGATACATCAGAGCGCTGTGAAAATAATAAATGGTCAGTTTTCACAGTTGTCATTTGTATGTATTGACCTGTATCTGCTGATCAAACCTAGCGAATCCTGATACACACAGATGGCAGAATATTCTGAGAGGAGTCTCAAAGATGCCATCAAGATTCAGCCATCTTATTTGATGATTAGTTAATTGCATTTAATAGATTTTACTTTAAATAAAACACTTGAAATGTGTTTGTAAAAGGCATTTTTATGCATGTTTGGCCTGAGTTTTTTTTAAGCTTGTGGCGATTAGAACAATTTAAAACAGTAGGCTTTTTTGAGACGTGCTTCTCGCCTGAAATGTAGTGAAATGGCTGCAGTGAGGGGAGAAGTGAAAAATGTGCAGGCGAGATGGACTGTTCTCTCTTCTTGTAGTGGATCAGAGACCTATGACATTAAAGGCGGACATTGTGGGATTCACACTTGTGCGCTGTTGCTGATAAAATGGATGTACAGTATATTCATAAAATTTTCACAGCGTGCTTCACTTTTTCCACATTTTGTTATGTTACAGCCTTATTCAAAAAGGGATTAAATTCATTTAAACAGCATTTATCAGGGTTCAAACCTTTAAGGCCTTTAAGCACATATGCATTAAAAGGTCTTGAGTTTTATTTAGCAAGCCTGTAACCACTAAAATCATAGAAGGAACGGCTATGATATATCCTAAAACAAACACAGAGAAAGAAAAGGCTTACACAATAATACTTGATACAAACTAAGCGTGCTTACACACACACACACACACACATATTTTCTTATAGATTGATCATTTAAAAAAGTGAATAGGGATCAATGTTTTCTGCAAATCTCATAACATTTTCAGGTTTCATTTTTTTCAGTGTGGCACAACTGTTAAAACTAATACTTTAATGGAAATGTAGAGATGAATTTTGATAAAAGTGAGTAAATGTTAAAATAATGATTTTATAAAGTCTAAATATGAATTATAGAACAATATTACTGAGTAGTATGACAAAATTACTATTTTAAACATCAGGTGGCAGCAGAGGACCTCTTATTGGCTCACTTTAATTTTAAAAGTGTCTGTTTTGTGTTAAGTACATTTTCCAAGAAAATGCTTATTGCACGTTTCCCTTTTAAAGTGATCCCCTGGTGTTAAGACTTGTATGTGTCACAGACACACCAGGCTCCAACACCGTCCAATCACAGCGCACTCCTCACCAGAGTACTGATCACACACACCTGCACTCAATCAGCACTCCAATCAACCTTTACATAAAAGACACTCACAATCACTCACTCACTGGGTCTCATTCATGAAACATTCGTAAATATACGAGTAAATATGTGAGTGATTTGCGTGTAAAGTGTGTTAATGAATTCCAATCAGTCGTAAATGGGACGTGTGTGCACGCTCATTCTCAATTACCATAAATCCCGCCCCTTAAATCCGACTGACAACTATATATGGGCATCATATTATGACACCAAACGAAGGATTTTGGCCATTTTATAGGAAACAATTTCCATAACAATTAAGGGGCCATTAGTTTGCCCAGCCCTATTGAAATCAATTATTTGATTAAAGTGCTCCGTTTGAAGATGCTATAGGTGCGTTCACGCTGCCTCATAATTCCTGTAGTTATGAGATTCCTGCTTGTAAAAAGCGTTCACGTCCTCGTAGAGCTCGTAATTACAGCTTGTAAGCTGGGAGTTTTCTGAAAGCTCCCACATGTACCACGTGGCCACTATACCACCTGACCGCTGTAGATTGATTTATTAGGCGTTGATTGTGGTGCCATGGAAACGCATAATTCCCAGTCCAAGGACCAAAAGGATGTGAACAGCTCCGAATATAACGTCAGGTGTTGTCATTTCAAGATAGCGGTAAATACGAGGTGACGTGAACGCAGCTTATTACTGGCTCTCACAACAAAAGTAAAAAGAAAAAACGTATGTAATTACTATATATAATATTTTTTCAAAATGCTGTGTAAATATGTACCTTATTAAGGTGAATTAAAATGCAGCCTTTTTAATGAGCAAAACATTAGGATGTTAAACACACTATTTACGCGTGGCTGGGAGCAGGTGTAGATTTCTTTCGTACCAACTAACATTTGGAAAATACGAACATTTTAATGAATCCGAAAATTTCTGGCAGAACCACTTTACACACGATTTACACAAAAATTTGTTCTGCTCGTGTTTCATGAATGAGACCCACTGTCCGGTCTCGTTCGCATTAGGACTTACCTCCATGCTTACCTCAAGGACTACCATTGCTATACTCAGGGATGGGAAGGTTACTTTTAGAATGTATTTCACTACAGATTACAAAATACATGCTTTAAAAAGTAATCTGTAACATATTTCGTTATATTACTCAAGTTTAGTAACATAATCTAAATACTTTGGAATACTTTGAAATACTTCACACAAAGGACCATATTAACTTGATGTTCTGTTTTAAGTTTACAACCTGTAAATAAAAATGACCTCTACCCACCAGGATTTGGTTTTCCACTAAATTCTATTTTTAACGTCAGTTACAAAATATATATCTGCAATTTATTAGACAACCTATGTGTTGGTAAAGAATTTCAATATTGATAAACAAATTAAGAAAATATTTGTTTCTTCAATATCTGAAGAATATCTTCAATATCTTAAATATCTCAATATATCTTATATTCTTAAATAACATCACATCCATATTTAATTACTATTGATATATCATTCCTAAATTATTTTTGTAAAGATGTGCATCAGAGGGATAACAAAATATTAAATAACAACAATAAAATATTGTTAATAATATAGGTTGTATTATAGGTGTATATAGTCGAATTGACAGTGGTTTTATTAACAAAGTTTATTTGTAACATTTAGAATGTTTATAAAGAAAATGAAGTGAAACGATTTACCAAATAATCTGGAGAGAAGCTGGTTTCTCAACAGTTTTTTGCATCTCTCCACCAAATTTTACATGTTTGGAAAAAAATATGATCATTTTATGTGAACTATTCCTAGTATAAATATGTTTTTACTAATATTTAACCTTAGTGCAGAGATAACTGCATTAATATTAACCATATAAACAACAAACAGCGAAAAAAAAAATATAGATTTTTGTCAAATAATCCTTTATTTAATTTTTTTTAAATTATCATTAGTGATGCACCTATTTTGATTTTTCATGCCAATAGAAGCAAATTGGCCAATTCTGATACTGTTTGCAGATTTTTTTTAAAGCAAATTTATTTGTTGTTTATTTGTTCAAAAAATATGTGTAGCTCTTTGATATTAGAGGCAAACACTGCATTTTTATCACAATCCCAACAAAGATGTTATGAACATGAGCAGTTGTTTTTCATTTAAATTATTGTATAATTTCAAGATTATCAGCAAAAACAGCATGGTCTGACTTCAGCTTTGAGAAATCATGCTACATAAGACACCAGCACAAAACACAATCAGCAGACGGACTGAATGAAATGTAAATTCACTCTCTGACAGTAGGTGGCGCTTATGGAACAGCAGCGATATTGCGTTTCCATGGTTACCACTATATACAAAGCCGCGCTAGGCTGGAGATAAGAGGAAAAGTCATCAAAACTTTTCTGAAGACAGTTCCCCTCAGAGATACATTCATCAACCCCAATTTGATATTTTGGTATTTCCCAGAATTCGGGCCTATTTCTGTCCACAGGGTGTAATTTTATTAAAAACTAATTAAATCTAATAAATTTTAGCACCACTAATTAGTATAAACAACAACAAGCCTAGACTTTTTTATGGCTGCTCTTACTAATGATTTTAACACTTTTTTTTGGTGTTTTGTGGTACATTATCTGTTTTGGTGTTGTCCGCCACCAGAGTTTTCATGTCATGCCATATGTCAAACATTATTTATCACAAATAAATAAATAAAAAATGCATATGAATTAAATGTTACCTGAACTAATAAACTACATGCACAGATTAAGCATATGTAACCCACCACAAGTGGGTGAATAACTGGCCACAGGCTGTAGTAAGAATGTTGTACAAGCTTTTATTCAAAATACCAAATTTTGTATAAAAACAATTAGATGTTTAAAACACGAGTACACATCATTCAGCAAGGAGAAAGAACAAAAACAAAACAAATTTATGACAAACCACAGGGCTCCAACAGGGCACAACTATATGCGTGTAGAAAAAAATATAGCCACTACTTGCAATGCACACTCTAAATACAGTACAAAAATCCACAGCACTCAAAAGTATAAATAAGTCACCAGGAACCACAGAAGAATGCCCACCACCTCACCAGTGCCAGTCACACCCTTGGAGGAGACCCTGCAGCTGCCATGGAAGTAAGATGAAAAACTAAACAGAAAACGGTATCAATTGAAAGTACACAATAATATAAATACACAACATCCAAAGGAAAATGAGGGTAATTCACCAAAAATAAATCAAATAGTAACAATAGCCGTGCTAGTCCTGCAAAATAAAAACCTTTTATTAATAACTGAAATACACATTTGCATGAATCAAATTATTTAATCTAATCAAATACCTTTAAATTAACTGGATTAAAGAAAAGAAAAAGAAAAGGAATACATCAACCACACGGTTCTTCTTTAAAAAAGGAACCTACAAAAACTTTCATGAAAACAAATAAAATAAAACATACAAATAAACAAATAAAATGCAGACATATAAATGAAATAAACTAA
Source organism: Chanodichthys erythropterus (assembly GCF_024489055.1). Taxonomy (NCBI): domain Eukaryota; kingdom Metazoa; phylum Chordata; class Actinopteri; order Cypriniformes; family Xenocyprididae; genus Chanodichthys; species Chanodichthys erythropterus. Next base: position 61,840,080 of record NC_090223.1, read on the forward strand.
ATGGTATTTTGTCATCGACTAATTCGCTCTCACTCATTCAACACTCTGAGGACTGCATCACCAGGCCAATCACCATCAACACACAAGGACTTCTGAAATGCAGATAAAAGATAAAACGACTTTCTGCCCACCCAAATTAACCTACTATTATCCTTGCATAAACCAATTACCTTGATAAAACAAATATATACGACTGCCTTATGCCCCGCGTTCAAAAATCACATAAAGGTGACCTAGAAACAAACAATTATAAGCATGAGCAGCATGAGGCAATATAAGGGTCTCGTTGCTCAAAACAGGAACAGCCCTCAGTTACATTAAATTAACTATTAAGAACAACATTACCTGATGCAAGCTCACACTTATTTCCAGGTTCAATGAATGAATGAAACGAAGACGCGCTATACTTCCGTGCGTCTATTTATAGCGCGCCAACTCTTGCCGCGTTCCAGGCAACCCGTAACTCGTGTTTTTCCAACCTTCTACCCGTGAAAGTGGACTGGAACAGCAGTCAAAGCCGTGACTTCCCACCCGTGAACTCGTACTAGATCGATGCACTCCCAGTTACGGGTTCTGACGTCACATAGCCCGCGAAACAACAATGGCAGCCTCTACGGATGCAGCGTTTATGCAAGTGCACGGTAAAATAAAAGGTATAACAGCTTCTCTTGCCTTATGCGCCGTTTTCCTCTTCTGTTTCCCTCAGATAAGCAAGGAGTAAGCACCTTTGGTGATATATAATTGTTAATGAGCATAAGCCCCGTATGGTCTGCCATGTTGGTTTGTTTATACTTTTAAGCAGTTTGGCCTGATTTTCCTGGAACGCTACAAAGTCGTGAGTCGTGATTTGAAGTCGTGACTTATGAGCCCAAAAACCTGCCTGGAACGCAGCATACGTAATGACGCAATTCTTAGAATTGTCCCAAAGACTATTGGGAGTTGTAGTCCCCAAGGTCAGCCGGTTACACATATATATGCATTTTGTACTTTATTTTGCTTAATTTCTACCTGTCCCATGGTTTAGCCGTCATTACCAACACGCTCTGCATAAAGGCACTTTCCTACTTTTTTCCATCAAAAGTTTATTTGGTAGCCATGGTAACCTAATTTCACAGTGGAGCACATGGATTTCAAGCTGCAAGACTGATGCCTTGATGTCCAGAAAAGTAAGTAAATCTACTCTTTATTCTTTGTGTTGGGCATGTACACTTATTATGTGTCATTACCATATGTGTTGTATTTCTGTATTTTTAAACATTTTTGGATTATTTTTATCACTTTAATAGTTTAAATGGTGTACATTACATGTAGAAAGCTAGCTACACTTGCTAAGTCATCATCTTTGCTAGTAAGGCTAGTTTTTTTACAAAAGTGTCATTACCAGCACAGTCATTACCAGCACATTACAGCTTGTGCTGGTAATGACAAGTTGTGGTGGTGATGACGGCAGATACATTAAACATACTGTTCTTTAAAGAATTTATGTTGAATACGTTATCTTAAATGAATTAATATACATTTACCAATTAAAAGTCACTATATTTTAAATTAAGTAATGCATTTGTTTTTAGAATACTAAATTAATTCATTATAATTGTTGTGTTTAGGTGTGACATGGCTCCAAAAGCAGCTGCCCAAAGGTCCAAATCTTACAGAAAACGTCTGAAAGATGATCCTGAGAAGTATGCACGGATGTGCTGGCTGTACCATTAATCGGTGACGTCACTTACATGAAGTGCGAAAATGAACAAACCATTTCAAACACGATTTGATCTCTAGTGGTAAACAAATATTGATAAAAATTGTTCTGTAATTTCAGGGACGACAGAAAACCCCCTCCATCAAAGGGGAAATTCCAAAGTTTGCAGCATTTCTGGAGGAAACCACTGAGGAAACACAGGTGAACTGAGAAAGCTCATTAAATACTTTAATATGCATTTATTTCGCAATATATTTTACCTATGTCACCATGCATCTGCAGTTTTCTTTTGTAAAATTATTCTTAATTTATTAGTTAAGAAGGCTTTGACATCCAAACGTAAGTGACACTGTATGTACAATAGTGAATTCTAATACTAAAAATATAAATTCTGTTAACTCAAGAAATTATTTTTTAATATTATGTATATTATTCTTTCCACCTCTGCTCTAGCTTGGTTCCTTGTAATAAACCTGTAATAAATGTGGTTGGCTCTGTGATAAATTGCATGTTATGTTCCTAGATCCTTCCATACTGATGGCCTGCTGCACCCCAGCAGAGCTGAGCGACCTCCTGTCAAAGGCCATGAACCACATGACTATAGTAAGCAAAACCTCAATCATTCAGTACACTACTGTTGAAAAGTTGTGGGTCTGTAAGATTTTTACGTGTTTTTGAAAGAAATCTCACATTTTAAAATCAGTAACCCCAGGTTGTTTCAGTGAGGTTGTCTTTGAAAGGCCTGTAGGCTAAATAATCAGCTAAATGAGGTAACATAGATGACAAGTATAATGTTATAATGCTTGTAGTTATAATCATTTATTTAACTATTATGATAACAGGATATCATGGTCGTTAATTTATTTTATTGTATTTCTCTAGGTCTGTTTTGAGTTATGTTTTCAAGTGAAGAGACGCCATACTGTTCCACTCAAAGGTATTTATTTATTTGTATACGTGCATGTATTTTTCACTGATATATTCTTAAAATCATACAAATATTATTTTTGTTCCTTTCAGTTTTTGTAGAGTTAACAAGTGTCAGCGAAGTTTTATCAATGTTCTGTGTAAACAGTTAGGAAGCAGTTAGCTTTGTGTTAGCTGACTTGGATGCTTAGCTTAGCTAAGTTAACTAATGTTGTTATTATCTCCAAGTATAGGAAAATTCATTAACTTACTTTTGTATTATTAAATATTAAATTTGATGCAAACATGTCTATTTTTTTATACAGTATAACAAAAAAATTGTAACATTTGCTCAATATTAGGCCTACAATTTTTTTGCTGTTTTTTGCATTTTTCAACATGTTCTGTTGAAATGTTTTGCTTAGGTGTATTTATGTCAGACAGTCAGTAAAAATGTGAGGAAAATTAAGAGAAAGGCAGCAGATATAGCATCCTTCTTCAGGAAGAGTAGCAAGCAGCAGCCAAATGACTCTAAGACACAGGAGAATAATAGGCAGGATGAAAGAGAGAAAGAACAGACTGACCCAGAGAGTGAGGGAGAAGAATCTCCAGAGAGCAAAAGCCCAAGAGAAATGTTAGGTATACCTCCACTCACACACTTGACTATTTAACTAACATTATATGTTTAAATACAAGAAGTGAATGTGTAATAGAATTTAAAAAGCTATTTTTTGTTCTGTCACCATTTCCTTTTGTTCTAGACATTTCCACATCAAGAGCCGATGTCCCTGTCCAGCCACACCTTAAAGTCTTTCCCATGACTCTCCAGGGTGACAGACGAAGAAACTTTCAAGCCTCATGGTACAGTTTACACCCATGGATACAATACTCCCAGTGCCAGTGTTTCGCTTGTAGAAACTTTGGCCTTGTAAACACAGATTCAGTGTTTACGTCTGATGTGGGATATAAGAATTGGAAAAAGGCCACTTTCAAAGACAGTGGATTTGCTGTACATGCAAAGTCTGAGGCACACATAAATGCAATGATGGCTTGGAAAGAATTTGAAAGAAGAAAAAAGACTGATTCATCTTTAATGACTCTTTTGAATAAGGATCACAAAAAGCAAATACAGGAAAATCACACATACATAAAAACTGTAGCAGAAGTCTTGCTTTTAACTGCAACCCAGAATATATCCCAGAGGGGTCACAGGGAGACAGCTGACGCAGACAACAAGGGAAACTTTTTAGAAATATTAAATGTCATTGCCAAACACGACCCAACCGTTAAAAAGAAATTGTCTGGGAATCAAAATGCGAAATACACAAGTCATATTCAAAATGAAATTTTGGACACACTGGCAGAAATGGTGCGTGTCTCCATCATAAATGAGGTCAAGGAAAGTGAGGTGTTTGCCATTATGGCTGATGAAACTAAAGATACCAAAAAAAAGAACAGATATTTTTGGTGCTAAGATACTATTACCAAGGAGCAGTTAAGGAAAGCTTCTTGCACTGCAGGACTGACAGAAAAAATAATCCATATTCTTGAAAGATATGGCCTAAACTATCAGAGTAACCTGGTTGGACAAGCCTATGATGGTGCCTCTGTAATGAGTGGCAAGCACTCTGGCATTCAGTCTCGTATTAAGGAGGTGGCCAAGCAGGCATTTTATGTACATTGCAATGCCCATTGCCTTAATTTAATGTTAGTTGACACTGAAAGCAGTCCCCTAAGCTGAATGTTTCTTTACAGTTTTGCAGAGACTGTATTCATTTATGTCTGGCTCCTATGTTCATAACAAATGGCTTAATGTACAGAAAGAAATGTATGACCCAGGGAGCTGCAAAAATGAAGTGACACAAGGTGGGCTTGTCATTATATGGCTTGCAATACTGTACTCAAACGATTACCTGCTGTGATTCGTGTGCTAGAGGAAATGTCTGAAGAAAACAGTGGAGAAAGAATGGTTGATGCTCGTGGACTTCTTGCTCAAATTGACCTGGAATTCATTGGTCTTTTAGTGACCTTTACTGAGCTCTTTGGTGACACAAGATGTCTCTCTGATACTCTTCAATCTCCATCTCTTGATTTGGGTTCAGCCCTTGATCTAATCGAAGCTCTTATGTGTCATTTTCATGATTACAGGGATGAATCCTACTTTGAAGGACTCTGGAAAAATGTCCTTAACACTGCTGAACAATGCAACATTGAAACAGAGCCAGCTCCAAAAAGAAAGACTAAACAGAGCTCAAAGCTCCATGGATATGTTACAATGTCCCAATTGGCTGACCGTTCTGAAAGTACTAAAGACACTTTTCGCACCAGTATATTCTACCCTGTTCTTGATAATATGCTGAGTGAGTTAAACGGACGATTCTCAAAACCAAACTGTGAAATTATGATGGGACTACAAGCTCTGAACCCCTCTAGTGCAACATTTTGCCAGGAGGAATCACTTTTTCCATTTGTGTCTATCTATTCATGCAACATCAATGACCTAAGACATGAGCTTCACCAAATGAAACGCATTTTGGAGAGAAAAGTGCAAGCTGGCATACTTAAGCCGACAAGCATTGTCAATTTAACTGTGCTCATTGAGCCCTTTAAAGAAGTTTTCCACGAGCTGTTTCGATTATGCAAAATTGCTGTGTCCACTCCTGTGAGTACAGCTGAGTGTGAACATAGCTTCTCTACTTTAAAACTGGTAAAGAGTTACCTTTGATCTACTATGAACGATGACAGACTGAGCAATCTAGGTGTATTAAGCGTGGAGTCCTCAAAAGCCAAGTCTCTAAACCTCGATGATTTTGTACATTTGTTTGCATTGAACCACAAAAATCGCCGAATCCAACTGATGTAACATGTTTGTACTTGTGCATGGATTTTAGAAACCGCTTGCAAGTTTGCTTAATTTTCATAGTTGGCACTTGAAATAAAATAACTTTGGTACAAAACTGACATGATTTTCTGGTCCTTTTTAAATAGTTCTTTTATTCAGCTTTGGGAGATATGTATTTTGTTTTAAAAGGTAATTTCCTAAGTTGTACAGTATTTATTGTGTATTACAGTATTATTACAATACTTTTAAAAAAGTGTTTTAAGGTTGGACGTGTATCTTGTCTGTTTGCATAATGAGGTTTTCTGTGCCACCCCAGAGAAACTGCTGGCCCCTGCCTGGCCACCCCTATGAAAATTCCCTGGCTCCACCACTGCCCTGTTCTCCACTTGTTCTCCTCACACAACAGCTCAGTTTGTCTCTTTTGACCGTTATTCTGTCTAATCCTGGCCTGTCCCTGCTCTCTTGACCACATTGCAGGCTAATTGTATGGCTGTGGTTATTTATACGAGTATGAATAAACATTACAATTTCCTCAGCGTCCGAACTGTCATTGCGATCCATTGTTTTCCTATAGTTTATATTGATCGCGTTCCCTTCAGTGACGTCACGTCCGATTTGGCATTTTTCAGATGCGGAAGTAAAATTCTCTCACAAAAACGACTCCAGAAGCCTATGTAGCGTATTTATATGTGTTTTTTCAAGAAAATCTATTTCATACATTATTTTTCTATACATTGAATCACTGAAGCTCTAACCTGCAATATGCCCTTTAAAAAAAGGATTAATAGCTTGTCTTGATGTATTCTTAATGTACAAATGCATAAAGAAAAACAAGAACTGATGAAAAGAAATCCTTGTTCATTTGAAATGTCTGCATTGTTTTCACAAGAAATTTAAGGTCTGGCTGTTGTTCACTGGCTGATGAGAGTTTGTCCGTAAGACGAAAACATTGCACTTTTTTATAGTCTTTTTATACTCCATTGCACCTTTTTAACACTTTTTATAGCACCTATTTATACTGAGAGAATAAATGTTTTATTATTTGTATTATTATTACCTACCTTTTAATTTGGTCAGAATCCAAAAATCTTTTTTTTTTATTTTTTTTTTTTAATGTTCAATCACAATTGCATGAATTATCTAATTATAACCAACGTTGTAAACATGATAAATAAGATATTCTCCGTGAGCTCAATGATGTGATGACAGATCTGTAATGGGAGCCCTTCTGCTTGCTTTCTGTTTATAACACATTGACATTAAGAATAAAAGGTTTGTTTTTCATGCTGTTCGGCAACTTACACACTGCAAAGTTTGTGGAATGTCAACTGCAAAAATAAGGTTACTTTGTTTTTTACTTGCGCGCACAGTCTCGAGCTTGTCTAGTCTTTTTCGCTCAAATAGTTACAATAAAATGTCTTTGTACTTTAGATACAATTAGATATAAAATGTCTTTTTGTACTTTGTAAATTAGAGTTGCTGGTATCTTTTAATCCCCTCAAATGAGCGCTCTTCAACACGGTCGGCTATTGTGTTTTTTGTTACTCTTGTTCTGTCTTCTCCGTTTCTTTTCAGACTGAAACAACAGCCCGTTTCAGTGCTGACACCTTGTGGACAAACTAAATTAGTGCAAAAACTATTCAATGCGCGCATGCAAAGTACTTTCAGTTTAAATTGTTCTTTGTGGTTAGAAAAACTGTGCTGCACGCGTACACTAGACGCATTCTCTGCTGATGATTACAGCATCACGCGCACTGTACTACCCTAGTGTGCATATAAAAAAAACGAAGTAATATTCACACAAATTATAATAAAAATACATTTATATGTAGCATGATGCGGGCCACAAATTTAATGCTGACGGACCTGATGCGGCCCGTGGGCCGCCTGTTGATACCCCTGATCTAGAGAGTCCAGAGAATTGTACTGTACTGGTTTTATTGAGGTTGAGCAAAAAGCCAGGACTAGTTTGCAAAAGTTTTTTTTACATAATCGTGGATATTTAATGAATGATTTGATTGACAGCAGTGGTTCTTGAGGCAAATGTTTTCAGTAAGATATTTTTTGTATGTGTGAAACACCACATAATTACAGAGGCATAAAACTCGTTAGCGCCACCAAGAGGCCAATTATTTCAAAATTCTCACAGACCTCTAGGACCAGGGGCCGGTTGCATAAATCTATTTAAGACTAGTCTTACAAGTTAGTCGTCTATTTTTTTTCTTTAAGACTGGTATTTACTTTTTAAGTCGGTTGCATAAAATTTTAGATTGGTCTAATTTGAGACAAAAAAGTAAGACTGGTTCCCCCTTGGCTAACTTTCTCTTACAATCTATGTTGCCATAGAAACAAACTGTCAAAAGAAAAATATGCTCTAGATTCACAAAAGTGGCCCAACTTTGTCTTGCGGTATGGCAAATTTTAATCTTTGGTTTTATGAAAGGGCAATAAGAAGAGAAAGAGTTTTCAAAGACCGTTCAAACCCATTGGAAGTACTTTGTGAAAAGGAACTGCTGGAGAAACTAAGATTTCCAAGACATACAATACAAGAACTAGCAATTGACTTGGCGGAGCATCTGAGGCCTGAAACTTCAAGAAATTTTAGCATCCCTCCACTGCTACAAGTATTTCTAGCTCTACGTTTCTTTGCCACAGGATGTTTTATAAATGCAGCTGCAGACTTAATTGGGGTACATAAGTCTACAGCATCAAGAATTATTCATCGGGTTGCTCATGCACTGTCAGGCAGACTTCCACTTTATCCGACTGATGTCTCTACCTTGAACAAGGTGAAGGCAGATTTTTTCAACATTGCTGGATTTCCAAATGTTGTAGGAGCCATTGATGGAACACACATTAGGATTCAAGCACCTTCAACTCATGAGCCATTGTTTGTTAATAGGAAAGGCTACCACAGTATTAATGTGCAGGCAATTTGTGATGCCAAACTGAGAGTGCTCAACTGTGTCGCTCGTTGGCCAGGATCAACCCATGACTCAAGAATTTTAGTGAATTCCCAAATTCATGATGCATTTGAGAGAGGAGAATTGCAGGGTGTGCTCTTGGGTGACTCTGGTTATCCACTAAAACCCTGGCTTCTAACACCCTTCTTGAACCCAGTCAGTGTGCCTCAAACTCGGTACAACACAGCCCATGCCAAAACAAGAAATGTTATTGAAAGGTGTTTTGGAGTCCTGAAACGAAGATTTCATTGTCTGCATTTAGAGCTCAAAATGAAACCAGAAAGAGTCTGCAACATAATCTGTGCATGTGTTGTTTTGCACAACATGGCAAGGTAATAAGTTTTTAACTGTAATTAAAACACCTAGCTACATATTCCCCAATGATTATAAATTACATGAGAAAAAGATCACTTTCCTTTTAATAGAAATCTTGCACTCCCAGACATGGAGGATGACCCAATTTTTGAAGAACCCACTTTGGAGATCGCAGAGGCAGGAGATGAAGATGGAACTGGGCGTTACATTCGACAAATGATTGTAGAAAACATTTTCTCAGTTTGACTGAGAAAAATGGAAGAATTGATAACTTTTAAATGAATTGGACATATTATAATTTATTCATTGAGAATCAATACACAATATTTGATGCATAGTATCAGTAAAAACAGCTGAAATACTATATAATCTTTAAATTACAACTACATTAACTTTCACTAAAATACTTAAAATCTCTTAAATATATCTAAAGATTCTGTATGTAAACATTACATAAGAAGTAAATTCAAAATTAAATAACTGGAATTATTAAATACAATTATTTGACTAGTTCTTGGACATGAACTATAGATCTCAACGACCATTGTCCAAGTTTTTGTAGCTCCAACTTTAGCTTAGTTTTTTCTAATTCTAGTTTTTCTATTTCTAATTTTAGTTTAGTCTCTTCCAGTGTTAATATTTCATATTGCTTTTCAAGTATATTGTTCATGGTTATCTTGCTTGTAGTGTCTTTCTGTGTGTCTGTGTCTGAGCCATGTCCCACAGGTGCCATTTGGGTGCTGTCCAAATCATCTTCTTTACAAAAAAACAAACAAACAAACAAAAACAACAACATTAGCAAAATTAGAAAGTTTTGTTGTACTTTTTTCTTCTGCAAAAATGCACTACATACTGCATACTACTTACTACATACTAAAGTTTACTTGTAGTTCACTAATTTTAGAAAAAAAAAACTTTTTACACACACGTTTACTTAGCTATCTAAATGGAGACACTGCATAAACTTCTTTTGTTTTTAGAAATAGATAGTTAAACATGTTATAACTATATAACCCACACCCTAAATCTACCCATCACAGAAAATGTTCTGCATTTTTACAAATTACATTTTTTTATAGCCTATATTGACAAAAAAAATAATATAGACCTATTGACAAAAGTAGTCTTTGATTATATAACCTATAATCTGAAAACACTGTCCTCAGCAAATAGTGATTGCATAAGCACTAACGTTACAATGGCATTACAAGCTACTTTCCCTGATCTGTGTCCACTTATTATTTTAAACACTGTTAATCTGTTTTTAACTTAAAAACTACATCATTGTAAGGCATAATAGAGGATTAACTAACTTGGTAACTTATAACTCGCGGTTTAAAGACTGTAAGCATAACTTTACCTTCGCTTTGTGTTGTTTGGTCCTGGCTCGTCACAGGCGCTTCATTGTTTTCAGGGACCAATGTTAAAATCACCTCGCAGTCTACTAGACGGTAAAAATTGGTACTCAACCCAAAACAGTACAGTTTTTTTTTTTTTTTTTTAAATCAAGCAAAAACAATAACTATCGAAACATTGTTACTCACGAGACTGTTGAAGCGGAACTGATGCGACAGCGGTATCCTCCCCCGCTGCAGGTAACGTCCGCCCGGATACTCCGCTCTCCCTCCCCCCGGGGATTCCCCAAAACATCGGAGATTCCTCTCCATATATTTCATTTATCATTTCCGTTGTCCTTTTCAATTTAGGATTTGGTCCCCCACCTGTTGCAGGGTTTTTTCGCTTGAATATTTCCTTTTTTGCCTCTTGGACCATATTTTTAAAACGTTTCTGAACGTCTTTGACGGATCGCGAGACAGACGGGTTTACGCTGTTAACTTTTTCAGTTATTGTTGTCCACGCCTTGTTTTTTTTGCTATTGGCATTGTAGTCGCTAAATTTATTCATTAAAGTGGATTTGGAAGCATTGTATTCCTCCAAAATACAAATATTTTCAGCGAAGGAAAATTGTGACGAGCGCCCACTGTCGGCCATTTTGTTTAAGTTGTTCAGCGTCTTATTTTTCCCACAAAGCAATGCAATATAGACAGTCTTACTTAAGACTGCTGTGTGCTTATTTTATGCAACGATCTTTCTTCAGTGACTTTAGTTAGTCAGACTATTTCTAAGCCATTATCTTAAGATCCGGCCCCAGGAGTCAAACATACCCACCAAGTTTTGTTCCGATTGGTCTCCATTAACCTTGTCTAATAGGTGCTCAAAACTCATTGGCCAATGGTGGCCATATTTTTTGAGATATACCAATGTCCTTATAGACAATCATGGGAACTCAGACAAAGACATTGCAGACCAATTTTCAAGGCGATTGGATTAACCGTTGTGTAGTTAGAGCTGTTTGGGTTCAATAATTGTGAATTTTGTTGATTATGTAAAATATTCAGTGTAGAATAATGTGTTATGAGTTTAAAGAAATTGAAGTACACAGTTTTGGTATTTGTAGATGTTTGTGTGTTATCAGTAGTAGCTATTGATATTTTTGTGTGTATGGGTGTGATAGTGGATGTGTGTGTAGTGGTCAGTGTGGTGTTGTCATTGAATTTCCTGCTAGACAAATTTGTGAAGCAGTATGCTCTTCCTACCTCAAGTAACTATTTATGAGTCCCAGAAGGACAGTGGGATCGTTCCTGTTGTGTCTGCCAGGCAGCAGGTCTTCAGCTCACAATCGTTGTCACGTATTGTGACAGTAGTGGTTGAAATGTCCATTGTGTGGACAGATCCAAAAAAGTTACTTGTTTGGACAAAAGAGGATTTATTTGTGGTGTAAATATAATTTATTCTGAAGCAATATTCTCAGTAGTGTCCCATCAACTTTTACATTTACTTAAATCTGCATATTTGTGATATTTAACCCAAGGGCTTTTTTTTTTTTCAGTTATATGCAATTGCTCTTTTAAAAATATAATTGAACATTACTTGAGTATACTTCATAAATTGAACTTGACATATACTTTTTTTGTAAAGGATGGCTTCTCAGTGGAGGAAGACCTATCAGTTACTGGTGTACTTTGGGTCATCCAAGAAGGGATACCCGGCCTCTAAACAAACAATCAGAAACTGGACTGTGGAGACAATTTCTACATCTTATGAGTTGAGCATCTGCCTTCACCTCTATTGGTAAGGGCTCAATTCACAAGATATATGGCAACTTCTAAAGCCTTATTGTCAGGGGTCTCCCTTCAGAAAGTATTTGATGCTGTGGAATGGTCCTCCTCAAACACCTGGACCCTCCTTCTACACCTGACGCTCAAGTGCTCTCGTCCTGAGTTGTGCCTGTACAGTTTCACTCAAGGACAGAAATTAGTCAGTATAACACAGTGGGCATCTCCTTCCACATAGTGTCATCATTTGATGCAGCATAAGTTCTCTCGAAAGGGAACATCTCAGGTTATGACTGTAACCTTTGTTCACTGAGAAGGGAACAAGACGCTGAGTCCCTTTGGCATACTTCATGAATGCCTGTAGGGTCTTGCTTCTAATATCTACCAGCTTCCCTATGTGGCATCTGTGGTGCACGGTCACACGTCATATGGTGATGCGGCACCAAACAGATTTGGACTAGTTGTGCAGCACACGTGACCTACAACATGCATAAACCACTTTCTAATAGTTTGGACCAGATCCAAAGTCTACGTTCGCTCTTGAGCTAGCGTTGCAGCAAGACAAGGGAAATGACGACAGGAGACAGAATTATAACTGAAAAGGTAAGTAATTTTTCTTTTCTATTTCTTTGTACTAAATTGTTTCATTGGGGGAAAAAACAACAACTGGAAAAACCCCAAAATGACAGCAAAAAATAAAAAACAGAAAAACAACAACAATAATACAATCCACAAAAGAACCCTTTTTGATGAACTCTTGAAATAAAGCTTGTTATACTCCTGTGACACTTTGTGAGTTATTTAATTATGTAGTTGATTATATAATATTTATATATATATTATAAATTATTATATTATATTAGTTTATTTCATATTTTATTATATTATAGTAGTTTAGTTATTTAATTAGTCTGTTATTCTTTAATTAGCTTTAGTATTCTTAATTTACTCAGTTTAATTTCCAAATCGGTTTGGTTTATAGCTATGTATCTTTAAACACCCTTTTCTTCTTTCCCATATAAAATGGTAACCAATTCAATAACCTTTGTGTTTTCTTTTCAGAACAATTCCAATAAAAAGAAATAACAGAAAATGGGACAATGTTCAAGAAAAATGTCCGATGACACAGAATCAGAGTCCTTTTCAATCAGTTGTCTTTGCTGGAAATGACTCAATCAAATTAAACAGGACTTTAGCTCAGTGTCCTGTTTCAGTGTTCAGTAAAGAACACAGATAAGCAACTCCAAGATGAGAAAAAATTGGGAAAAGGGAAAAAAAGGAAAAACAGTTCCTTTTCACAGAATAGGTATGATCCTACCACTTTGAAGAAACAACTGAAATGTTGTCCAAGCTCGAGAAAACCAGGTTGGCCCGCCAGTTTCCACCAATGTTGAGCACTCCTCGTTGTTGGCAGAAACGGTTCTAACTTAGAACTCCAAGAAACTCATTCAGTTTCAAAGAGATGCAGAAGGACCGGAACATCAAGAGAGAAAAAAGGAAAAAAGCAAAACAAACAAACAAACAAAAACCCAACCTTGAAAAGACAAGGCAGAAAAATCACAATTAATTCCCATTTATCAGCATTAAATGATCATTTTCAGCACAATAAATGCTCTAAAATGCATCAATACATGTTTCTCAACACTTATTTCTCTCTTTTATCACATTTCTTAACATAAATATAACTATATTAATGAAGAATACCGTCTTAGGAGTGACGTATGTGCATTCAATTAGCTTGTAGCTCGTAGCACGTGGCCCGCATGGTTAGCAAAAACTCCACGTGAGCTACATTACACTCATCACGCTCATAAAGTTAGAAAATGGATATAAACACTTTTAAACAGCAAATAAACAGCTAATTTAAGTAATGAATTCACATATTAACTCATTTCTCTACATATTTCACAAAAAAACATACATCATAGTATCATTTAAAAACACTTGACTCACAAAAGACTGGAAAATTGCAGAAATCATGGCCAAATATGGTGATTCATGAGCACACTTACCAAGGATAAATCGACAGAGATCAGAAATAATATCGATGTATCAAAGAAATCTGATCTGTGCAGTTTTCGGCGGACGAATCAGCTCAACTTCTCTCTTAATCTTTATGGATTTTAGAACTGTGATTATCAAAAGCATCACTGCTCAATCGGCCATTTCACTTCACTCCGTGACGAGAGACTGTTCATCTCTGCTCAGCGCGAGAGATGACGCAACACACTAAGGCAGAGCTATTCTTAATTGTTTAATTTAATTATGTTTTCAATTTGTGATATTTTCTATATTTCTTCAACAATAGGCTATTCAATTTTTTAAACATTAAAATCAATAAAATTGTTTTCATGTGCATTTTAATTTCTTCCTCTCTTTTTTACAGGTCTGACATGGGCTATAGTAACCTAGTTTACAGTTGCATACGTGCTTCAGATGCAGTCACGCAGAGTCATTCCCCATAGTGTCCTCATTCAACGCCTCTCATTTCCTCCTGAGGGAACAAAGGTTACAATCGTAACCCAAAACATATTTGCAGTCTAAAGTCTTTTGGACAGTTTAAACAATTACGCAAGTTGTCTTTAAATCTAAGAGAACATTAATTCAGATGATTCAGTACATTGCTAGAAACCGAGAGCAGAATAATGTTGATTTTTATAACAGTTTTAATGCTCAATGTGTGGGCCATATCGGCAGATGATGACTTTCACCAAACATAAACATTTGTCATGACCCCTTTAAATATGGATTTTTTTTTTTTTTTTACACAAATGCATCGCTTCACTTCAGAGGGACTTTATTATTAATTAAATAATAAATAATAATAATTTATTTATTAACCCCCTGGAGCAGTGTGGAGCACATGTTTATGATGAATGGATGTGGTTGGATGCACTTTCTTCAGCTCATACTCATTGATCCCCATCACTGCCATTATAAAGCTTGGATGCGTCAGGATATTTATTAATATTTATAAAATTATGTTCATGAAAAAGACGAAAGTCATATACACCTAGGATGGCTTGAGGGTGAGTAAAGCTGGGGCTAATTTTCATTTCCAAATGAACTAATCCTTTAAGTATACTTAATAAAATGAACTTGAAGGCCCGGTTTCAAAGACAGGGCTTAGCCTAAACTAGGATTAGGCCTTAGTTCAGTTAGGGCATTTAAGTAGCTTTTATAAATGTTCACTAGAAAAAAACATTACTTGTGTATCTTGAGACAAAACAATGGCACTGACATATTTTAAGATGTGTCAGTACAAGTTGCTTTCCGTTAAAACAGCTCAAACATGCACTAGCTTAAGCCTTGTCTGTGAAACCGGGGGAGTAAAGGATGGCTTCTCAGTGGAGGAAGACCGATCAGTTACTGGTGTACTTTGAATCATCCAAGAAGGGATACCTGGTGTAGGGGAATTTTACAGCTAAAGACCAGATATGATGAATGAAGACCCGGAGTCAGAGTTTAAAAAAATAATAAATTGAAGAAAATTTTATTGAAGAATAGTTTGCAATTTCATCAGCAGAAGCCAGCTTCAGGTATCACAAGGAGTTTGTAGGCCGCTCTGCGTACATTCACATTTCCACAATAATTATACTCTAACAGAGTCAACTAAATACGTCATTACTTCAGGTTGAATGATTCTGATTGGCTAAGAAAAATAGACAAAATTAGTAATCTTCCACACATGGACAGATACTCAGAAAAATATCTCCATCCATCACGATGCTGACGATCGGACCCTGGACTTAGGAACAGGATGTCCTGTTAAGTCATGAAAAGGCATCTGCAGGCCTCAAGAAGAGTGCCAATTATCTACTGATACCAATACAGGACCTACACACAGAACACTAGCGCACATACACAGATACACATGATTCACAACTTCTTCAAGGTTGAAGTTGGCCCAGGCTTTAACTAGAACAGGAAAGATTCCCAAAATATACTGATAAGTTGTTTTTTTCTCTCAGTGAGAGGTACAGACAATATTCATCATTATTCTCTAGTGTTTGAAAAGGAAAATAAATGTTTTTAAACATACATTGAAGAAGTCATTCAAATAATTTTAATATTTAGAAAGATAAATGTCGATTAATAACTTGATAATAAATCACTCAAAATATATATACTGAAGCAGCAGTGGATTCCAGAGCAACTGCGACACGACGTTCTGACAACGTTTTTTTTTTTTAAATGGTAGATTATAAATATTTCCCATTCAGCGTGTTATATTTTGTGGTTATTTTTTTAATCACTCGACATTAGATCACTAATACTAATACTTTTTTTAATATATTATATTATATTATATTATATTATATTTTTTAATATATTAATATATATACTTATTATTTATTGGCAACAAATTAATCAATTCAACACCTGCAAATGTCCACTTTAAAGAGTAAAAATGACATACAAGGTTTTATAATTCAACTTTATTAAAACTGCATATGATATTCTAATTATTCTTCAAAAGGTATGCATTTATAATAGCATGTAATTTATGTGACAGCAAATATAAAAATGTTTAATAAATAAAAAATAAACAGCAAAGGCAGTTCAGAACATTTATTGAACAAAATTGGGCTCTGTACATGACTGACAGGTGAGCATAGTCAAAGGCCAGGTGAAAAGTTTGGTAACCAGAATGAGTCCAGGAAAGATCAACAAATCCAGAGGAGGGACGCAAGCGCAGAAACCTTGAGGCATGAGTCCGAAACCTGTAGACATTCTGGCACCAGAGAGGGTTGAACTGCAGGCACAGGTGAACTGGGCAGAGAACAGAGCAGATCGGAGCTTGATATGACAGGACTGGACCGGGACTGACCAGAGTGACTAGTGAGCAGACAGGAGAAATCAGTCTTCTCAAAAGGTCCTGTGTGTGTGATCTCAAAATGGTAAAATTCTGAGTATTTTTCATAAAAAAGCTCTATTTATCTTACCTTAAAATTGATGAGCCATAACCTTGTGTTGCAGAAATCTAAAAAAAATTATGTTGTGTTAACAAGAAAAAACAATGAACAGCCATATTATTATTAACTGACATTTGTAAAGATGAATAATAAAAATGTATCAAATGTATTGCTTATTGTTTGTTACCTTTACATAAACTAATGTTAACAAATGAGACTTTAAAAGGCTTGTTCACCCAAAAATGAAATTTCTGTCATTAATTACTCCCCCTCATGTTTTCCCAACCCGTAAGACCTTCGTTCATCTTCAGAACACAAATTAAGATATTTTTGATGAAATCAGAGGGTATCTGATCCACATATCCACACGAACGCAGCATTGTCATTGCACCTTTTGAGGACCAGGAAGGTAGTTAAACACATGGTTAAAATAGTCAACGTGACTACAGTGGTTCAACCTAATGTTATGAAGCAACGAGAATACTTTTGTGTGCCAAAACAAAACAAAAATAAAAAATTTACTGGCGAATACTGAACCCGCGTTCAGACCTAAACACTGAACCGCTGAACGTAAACAATGTAGCAGAATGACGGGACAGACAAATTTATAGAATAAAGTCATCTTAGTTTTGTTTTGAACAAGTATTCTCGTTGCTTCATAGCATTCAGGTTGAACCACTGTAGTCAAGTTGACTATTTTAACCATGTGTTTAACTACCTTTCTGGACGTCAAAAGATGCAATAACGTTGCTGCCTATGTGTGGATCAGATACCCTCGGATTTCATCAAAAATATCTTAATTTGTGTTCTTAAGATGAATGAAAGTCTTACGGGTGTGGAACGACATGAAGGTGAGCAATAGGCCTTTAAAGTGTTACCAAAAGAAAGATTACCTTAAAAGAGAAATGACCTAAATGTTGCTGTGGTCGTTGCTCCGTAGTCCCCCCTAGCATCTCTGGATCAATGACATACAGTATTAGTAAATTATGACCATTTTTGATATGTAATGTATTGTGTAAAATCTGCATATCTATTTATACTTGCCAAAAAATCCAGCTCTTGGCAAGGTGTCATGTCCGTGATGGCTCGGGTGCTGAAAATAGTATGCAGAATCATATTATTAATAAATCTGCTGTTATAGACAAATGACAACAACATTATAGTTCACAGTAAAAATAAATAAAATAAAAATCTTTTAGATAAATTCTTACTTGTTCTTGGTGAGAAGAGCAGGGCCTGTTGTATGGTGTTGATATTGCCTAAAAAATAAAAATAAAAAAGAAAGAGAGAGAGATTTGTATCTAACAACACTTTCACACAGTACTTATCTAATGCATCCATGCATCAGGAATTACAGCTGCACTGATCTGAGGTGAATCTCACAAATGAAAACATTCTGAAAGTGTTACTTTTTTATTGTTACTTAATCTTTAATTGTATTAAATTTAATAGATTAATTAAAAGACCCATTCGATTGTTTACAAGAAAATACTTAAAATAGTGTATGCTTACCTTCATTGCTAGTTTTTATAGGAACACCCACCCACCTGGAGGGTAAAACAAGGCCAAATTCAATATACAACTTATTGATGATGCATACTATGTATACAGGCGGGCAAGCAGATGAGCCTAGAAAACACAGAACGCACAGTTTGTCATTAGGCATTGCATTTATGTTCTAGGCTCATCTGCTTGCCTGTATACAGTATGCAACATCAATAAGCTGTATAAATAATTTGATCTCTTAATTCTACTATTTTATTACTTTAAGGTATTTATAGTGAATACTCTACAGTTTAGTGATTGAAATACTGCTGCAGGTGCTGTATATGGACCACAAGTGCCCAAAACGTACATTTTACTTTCATATTTTGTTTACCTTTTTTTGAGACACAATGTAATATTTGTTGTTTGAAACAGGTGGAAAATTGACAGGCCTGTCCTGCAGTTCTGTGGGTGTTTTGCCCTCCAGGTCTCTGCTCCAGTCGCCTGACTGAAAGCTATGAGTAAGAACATAGCCTGTTGAGTAAAGAAATAAAAGAAAATCAATATAAGAATAATTGTTTTTTCAACCCTAGCAAAGATTTACATGCATAACATACACTACCATTCATAAGTTTGGGTCTGTAAGATTTTTTTTAATGTTTTTGAAAGAATTCACTTACTTTCCAAGGGTACATTGATTGTATTTGATCAAAAATACAATATAAACAGTAATATTTAAATTATTATAATTTAAAATGTAGTATTACAATTTGTAATTTGTTCCTGTGATCAAAGCTGAATTTTCAGCATCATTACTCCAGTCTTCAGTGTCACATGATCCTTCAGAAATCATTCTAATATGCTGATTTGCTGCTCAAAAAACATTTATGATTATCACCAATGTTGAAAACAGTTGTGCTGCTTCATATTTACGTGGATTACATATCTTAACTGTCATGTTTGATCAATTTGACGTGTCCTTCCCTGGATTAGTGTATTTATTAATGTACATTACGTATAAATTCATGAATTCATTCATTAAAAAAATAATCTTACTGACCCCAAGCTTTTGAAGGGTAATGTGACATGCTACACTAAAGAACAGCTTCTGTAGTAATAAACAAGGTAAACAATACCGTGTTTCTCGATGGATAGCACTTAAGATGGTGTGTTTATGTTAGTTTCACAAAAATGGACTAACGTTAAACATTAACAGTGGAGTCGCTGTCTGTTCATATGGTCTGTTCCTGGATCGCTGTCTGTTGTTTATAATGTGCTAAAATGTCAACCATCACTCAAGTAATTTTTTCATCACTATGGCGTATAACTTTTGCCGTTATGTTGAAATATTTTTAATGTTACCTGACCAGAAGACGTTTTAACATTCTGATCTGTATAACGTTACTTAAAAGACAACATTAGCTAGAATTACACTGGTAAATTTTGCATTAGATCGCAAACACTTTCGTTCAATTTTTAGACAACAAATAAATGTAACACTTAGGCCGTGTTTGAATATTTGCATATCTTATTTATAGAGATAAAATAAAAGCAATACTCACGTATCCTGGCTCGATGAAGAGACGGTTCAACGGTCGTTTGTAATTTAAAATGCGCGCTCCAGAGGAACCGGAGCAGTGACGAGTAGACGTCGTCCAGTGGTAGTCCAGACACCAAAGCGCAACCTTGAGCAATGGAACTGAGCGGTGGTCAGATGTCAACATTGTGACAACACTGTAACAACGTTCACAACGCAATGTAGTTATAGCAACCTTTTGGCCACGTTGTTAAAACATTGTTAGAAGGTTGGCTACATTGTGCCAACGTTCTGTGTTTGTTGGGGAGTAGTGCCTGTACAGTTTCACTCAAGGACAGAAATTAGTCAGTATAACACAGGGCATCTCCTTCCACATAGTGTCATCATTTGATGCAGCATAAGTTCTCTCGAAAGGGAACATCTCAGGTTATTACTGTAACCTTTGTTCACTGAGAAGGGAACAAGGCGCTGAGTCCCTTTGCCATACTTCATGAATGCCTGTAGGGTCTTGCTTCTAATATGTACCAGCTTCCCTATGTGGCTTCTGTGGTGTACGGTCACACGGCACATGGTGATCAATCAGAATTGGACTAGTTGCATATGTGCTTCAGATGCAGTCACGCAGAGTCATACCCCAGAGTGTCCTCATTCAACGCCTCTCATTTCCTCCTGAGGGAACAAAGGTTACAATCGTAACCCAAAACATATTTGCAGTCTAAAGTCTTTTGGACAGTTCAAACAATTACGCAAGTTATCTTTAAATATAAGAGAACGTTAATTCAGTTGATTCAGTATATCACTAGAAACCGAGAGCACAACAATGTTGATTTTTATAACGGTTTTAATGCTCAATGTGTGGGCTATATCGGCAGATGATATACTTTCACCAAACATAAACATCATTGAAGACCAGGGGAAAATAAAGAGCATTGAAACAATAATGGAATCTCTGGAGACTGAAATGGAGCATCTAAGAACAGAAAACAAAGGTAATGTGATGGACTACATACATGACAGGGTAGTCCCAGAAATAAAATTAAATGCAATAATTTACATATTTATAACACCATATTGCTCATACTGTGATGTCTACTAGTTTGACAAAGATTAAGAAAGTGAATCTATATTTCTGCAGCTCTTCAAGAATGCTTTGAAATAATAGACACAAGTTTGTTTTAAAGAAGATACTCAGCAGATTATTGCTCAAGTGAAAGCACTTAAAAAAATTATAAAAAAGTTATGGAAGTTTAAATTTAGTTCACTACTTACAGAACTGACCGCCACCGTTACAGAGCAGAAAGGAAACATCGGAGAACTGAGGAATGAGATGAACAAGAAAAATGAAGGTACTTCACCAAAACATTCACTCTTTTATCAATGATCCTCAAAGTAAAACACCAATGCAATACATTGTATAGTGTAAATGTTAGTGTAATGTTGAGTGTATACTGTGTAAATTGTGTTGTATATTGCAATAATCAGTGTAAATGTCATTTAAAAATCTTTATTCCTTCACAGAAATTTCAAATCTTTCAAGTCAAGTGGAGGAGTTGAGAAAGGAAAATAGAGGTGAAAGTGTGCTTGAATGATGTTAAATTCAGTCTATTCATTCTCAGTGTAATACAGTAATATATCACAATATTGCTTATGTTTTTCAATAACAGGCAGAGAAATAGCTTTTTCAGCGTCACTGGTGGAATCTGGCGATAAATCTATTGGTCCTTTTAGCACTCACTTCACAATAACCTACAAGAACGTCTTCACAAACATAGGGAACGCCTACAACCCAATTACAGGTAATTATCAATGAAATGGAGTCATAAAACTCAGTTTATAGTAATGAAAACCTTCTGCTTCATTCAGACCTCTCTTCATTTGTGTAATGTATATGAGAATCAAATGAGTGTGTTTGGTAATTGAGCAATCATACAGGAAACAGCTGATTCTGTATCTCTTCTTATTTGATTTAGGTGTTTTCACAGCCCCACTGAAAGGAGTGTACATGTTCAGAGCCTCTATATATGGTCATGGCCCAACTCCAGCAACTGTATCCATTATTAAGAATGGAGAGATTGTGGTTTCAGCATATCAATATCAGCCTCAGGGTGCGTTAAGCTCCTCGAATGGAGTTGTGTTGATCCTGGAGGTTGGAGATGTTGTCTATGTGAGACTTAAGGCTGGCAGGAGGATATATGATAACGAGAGTAACCACAGCACTTTCAGTGGTTTCCTACTGTTTCCCTTAAAATAACAGGAAATTTGAAGAATGTGATTCAAATAATTCTGAACTTTCAGCGTATGATTTATGATGAAGAATGATTAACATATGAACCTGTCTTAATGAGGACTAATGTGTGTTTGAAATTTGCAGTAGATTACTGTAAAAGTCAGTATAATACACTATATTCATAAGTTCTGATCTGTCTGTACATGTAAGTTCATATAAAGAGTTTCAGCTCTGAGACAGACAGGATGCATGAATATCACATGTGACTCAAAAGTGTTTAGATAAAAAGTAGTAAATCTAATAATGTTAAATGATACCTTTTTTAAATGTATCTTGTTACTGATCCTTGATCTGTATCTCTTCATCCTATATTAATAAATGAGAGAATAAAGAGACATTGTGGCATTTTCTTTTCCTCATATTTTCATGAATATTTACCCAACAATGTTTTCTTTGAAACATTCATGATACATTTATCAGACCTGTGTGTGTGTGTGTGTGTGTGTGTGTGTGTGTGTGTGTGTGTGTGAGGACATTAACAAGTTTTAGACCAGCAGACTGAGGACATTTTTTCAAAGTGAGGACATTTTGGCCTGTCCTCACTTTGCTAAAGAAAAAAAAGCATGAGGAGGGTTCCTGAAGTTGCCCTGGTGCTTTCCAGGGAAAGTCCTCAAAATGATAGAAAAATGAGTGCTGTTCCCCTGAATTTTACACACTATTTACTCTGGAGCGCCCCCTCTGGCAAAAGTTAGCACTGCAGGAAAAAAATGCTGAAGTGCGCCATAGTGGTCAATACAAGTACTGCAATACATTAGGATTTTATATTGTCCTCTCGTGCTAACAAATATTGTGATTCTATGTTGAAAATTTCTTTTCATTTATTTATTTATTTATTTAAACAGGGACAGTGTAAAATATACATTAAACCTTAAAAAAGAGAGATGCATTTTACCAGGTTGTAGCACTTGTGGTAATTTACACCTGCAGTCCCTGGACAGGCTGATGTAAACAAATCAAGCTAATAATACATATAATAATAATAAAATAATAATAAAATAGGGCCACAAATATGGTAAATCAGGCTAGAACGGGGTAAACTATGGTATCTATCTATCTATCTATCTAAGCTTTTTTAAACTTTCTGATCGGCTATCTCAAGCCAACTTAAAGTTTGTCTCAACAAACTTTTTTTATCTAGTTAATAAATGAAACCTGTACTTCTTATTGGCTGTGTCAATTTACCCTTTTTTGCCTAAATGTAGTTTCTTTCACGTAATTAAATGGTAAATTGTCATATATATATATATATATATATTGAGTGCCTAAATCAGGTTGAAATATATATAAGCGCCTTTCAAACTGATTTAGGCACTCAAGGCGCTTTACATCAAGGAAGCAGTCACTCATTCACAGTGTCATTCATACACCAGTGTACGCAGACAGAAGT
This sequence comes from Chanodichthys erythropterus, assembly GCF_024489055.1. NCBI lineage: Eukaryota > Metazoa > Chordata > Actinopteri > Cypriniformes > Xenocyprididae > Chanodichthys > Chanodichthys erythropterus. Next base: position 61,863,533 of record NC_090223.1, read on the forward strand.
GGGTGAAGTGTCTTGCCCAAGGACACAATGACAGTATGCAGGGCCGTGCAGAGACGTTTGGAGGGGCAGGTGCTCAAAGTATAAAAGGGGCACATGGAACAAGGCTTGAAATAGGGCTTGCTCAAAATATCAATACAGCAATATATTGTGACGCATTCCTTGCTGATACGTGTATCGATACGGATGATTCTGTATTGATATGGCAGTAAATGCTGTGATGCAGTTTTTACAAAAAACAAGAACAGAAAAGACTATTTTAAGTTTAAAAGTTACAAAATATTTTGTGTCCACCTATTAATAACTATGGGTTAGTTTAGGGTTAGGGTTAGGTTCACCTCATAGTTCACCCACTAACAAATGTATTAGGAAACACATCATAGCATAGCATTTCTGACTTATCAAGTCTCTTTGGGCATGCTAGATGCAGTGTATCATGGAGTGCTAAGGTTTATCACAGACGTCAAATACTCAATTCACCACTGTGCCCTGTACTCGCTGGTACAGCGCAGACTCTTGCACTGGTATCTGTTTATTTACAAATCTACTCTCCACCTAGTGCCATTGTACTTGTCATGTCACTTTACCTGCAGAATTTGCCATCGCAGACTCCGCTCCCTAGCCTAGAAATCTAGACGCACCCTAGCGGCAGTAAATCTAATTTGCCGCGAGTGTCGTTTAGCAACTCTTGGTAGACCTGCGAGCTGGAAAAACCAAACACATCGTGTATGGAGTTGGTGGGCGGGCTTAGCATATGGCAGAGTGACGACAGAGTTGCGACGGTTCCCTGCTACTTGAAAACAAAGAATGACGGCTGCTGCTGGCGAACAGCGGTCTTTCGAATCGGCTTTGGCCGCGACTCTGGAGGACTTGGAGTTAAGTTTTTCTTTGAGAAAAGAGCAAAGAACGGCACTTAAGTCATTCTTAAAAAAGGAAGATGTGTTCGTAGTTTTGCCGACCGGACATGGCAGAGCTGGTGGGAAAACGTTCTGGTTGGTTAGCGCTATCCTATTTCATGCAGGGGATTTTGAAAGACAGCCATTTATCCCGCCCCTCGGATTGAGTCCTGCCAACAGTGAGTTACCAGACTCAACATCTTGATCAGGCTATCCGCTCCCAGGACTTTCTGTCCTTCAGTGTCCCTGCAGTGCACACAGAGCTGGGGATAAAGGCTGTCTCCTTCTCAGGTCCCTCCAGCTGGAACAAACTTCAGCAGGATCTGAAGCTGTCCAGCCTGGTCACACTTGGAGAATGTAGAGTTTTATTAAAACGTCTGTAGGAAATTGCTGTTGTTTTAATTAGAAATTTTAAGCCATGTCATGACGTATCTGTGAAACTTTTGTATTTTTATTTAACTGTTAATAATAATATGTTTGAAACAGGTCTCTCTTGAAAGTGAGACATGACTCTCAAAATATCGGATAAATCAAATTAAATTAAAGCAGATAAAATCAATCCATAAAACATCAACATAAAAATGTATTACTGTAAAAAGCAAGAGAGCAGATAAAATACTTTCAGTGTCATATGCACGAGTGAAAAGAACTGTTTTCAGCCTGGATTTGAACATTGTCAGAGTTGATGCCTGTCTCACATCCTCATGAAGAATGTTCCAGATTTTAGCTTTAGCCTCAGCGTGTTTACTCCTGATTCTGGGGACCACCAGGAAACCCCTCCCTGAAGTTCTTGGGGCCTGCAATGTTTCAAATGGCTCTAACATCTCAGAGATGTACTGTGGTGCTAAACCATGAAAAGACTTGTACACAAGCTATACACAAGTTTTAAATGTTATTCTCTGAGCGACAGGAAGCCGGAGAAGAGACTGGAGCACTTGACTAATAGAGTTGTATTTCCTTTGCCTGTGTTGGTGTTCATGTGCATATTATTTGTCAGAGCTGTCTCAGTGCTGTGGTAGGGCCTAAATCCTGACCGGAAAGTATCAAACACATTGTAAGACAGGAGAAAGTAAGTGAGCAGTTGATAACTTTTTTGCTAATAATAAGCATTTATATTTACTTATTTGTATTAGTGTTTAGTTTATGCTATATACTGTATATTTAATACCCCTTTTCTTCTTCTTGTTTTATTCATAGGCTCTTAAAGAAGAGAGGTACACTTGATGCATTATGTGATTTTTTTTAAAGGCAAAAATCCAATCTTTCAGAAATAATTCATATCTGTTTATTTTAATATAACTTAAAAAATAGTCTGTTACTCAATTCAATTCAATTCAATCTAACACTACATGCAGAGATGTTTGTGATTGTGGATTTTCAGCTCATCCTGAGTTGATTACAGCCTGCTCCTGCAGCTCCAGCTCAGCTCAGTTTGATACAATGTTTCATTTTGAGAGGCCCCTTTCAGGACCGGCCAATCAGAGCGCTCCGTGAGGAGGCTTCACTGCTATCACTGTGCTCATAATATCACAACTAGTCCTGGATAATATATAACAAATTTAATATTAATATATTTAATATATATTAATATATTTAAAATTAGTATATCTAATTTGACTGATAGTAGAAGTTCACTTAAAAAAAAAAAAACAAGAAAAAAAAACCAATCACAACGCTTTTGTACTGCATGGTAATTATCCAATCAGAGCGCAGTATTCGTTACATGAGAAAGTTATCGAGCGAGCATGAAGAAGGAGCAAAAGAAAATGGAGCGACAAAGTGCTTTGGAGCGATTACAACGAAGAATGCGAATTCTACGAAGTCACCATGAAAAATGCGAACGAGCATCAACAGTGGTTAGTAGTTTTTACTATCGTATCATCTTGTTGTAACCGTGAACTGTGGCTGACGAGTTGTGAACATGCCACGGCAAGGCTGCGTCACAGGGGGCATTATGGAAAAATATACTTTTTAGAGCTTTTAAGCATGTTACAATGTTGTTCCCTCATTAAAACATAACTGGAAAAAAAAAAATATATATATATATTCTACCGCTCCATGCACGTCAATGCGCCGCCATTTTAGAACACTTCAGATGCTGTCAAAGTGGAGAAAAAAAACGGAGAATCCAAGTGCATTGTGGCATAATACCTGAAGAAATAGAATAACCTTTCACTATTGTGAATGTGTTGGTTTGTTTTTATAGCATATGTATTAACTCAATAGTACATGTTTTTAACTGCTGTTGCTTTTTTATAATTGATTTATTTTTTTACTTATTTCTATTATTATTTATTATTATTATTTAATTTGGTTGATGGTTTATGATTTCTTTCCAATTAACTTGTTTATAATGAGTGATCTGTAGGGATCTCTGGTGATATAATATTTATAAGATATCTACAATTGGTTAAAGTCTTTAACCAATTGTTTTAGCATATGCAGAATTATCTATCATTAATGATAAAAGAAATCATAAAGCATCTGCATCAGTCTATTGCAGATACAGATATTCATTAGGGCTGGGCGATATCTAAAAAATTATATGTGTGTGTGCCTGTCCATGAGAAGGAGGAGCAGAGCTGGACTGCAGCACACAGAAGTGCGTGTGGTTCTATGTGTGTGTGCTCAAGGACACAGAGAACTGTGGTTCTACTCCTAGAACCTTATAAGGACATCAGCCATCTTGGCTGAGTTTACTGGAGTTCAAGGACACAAAAGCCAGACAGCTTGCACCTGCGAGGCCTTGAGAAGTGTCTGGAAACTTTGGGAAAGTTACAACGTACGTCAATCAAGAAGATAACAACGTCTGCAATAGGCAACACGAGTATAAAAGACTGATGAGTTGATTGCCTCTTCGGATACTGATACGTCAGTACCCCCGACGCCTAGAAGCCCAGAGCTGAGGACAAGAAGCCCCAAGCTGAAGATGGGAAGCCCAGCACTGACTACACCTTTGACTCAAGAGTGATTACTGTATTTTATACTTTAATGATGAAGTTTTATTTGCCTTTACATTTTTGTTTATTATAAAAAGAAAAGTAACCAATTAAAAGAAATTTAATTGATTACAAAGGTTGCCTATCTTAGCTTGATTTATAGTGTTTTAAGACTTTGAACAAGAACGTACCACAGAGGAGTCTTCTGACCAAATTGTAAGTAATTTAAAATGCTTATAATTTAGGCCAGACTCAACTTACTTTACCTAACCTGAGAATAATAAATAATAAGGTTAAAAGGTGTTAAGATCAAAATACACACCGTAAAACATGGCGCCCACCGTGGGGCATTGATCCATCGACCCCTGGCCACGGTCGATCGAGCAATGCTTTCCCATTCGCTTCCGCACTCGTGCGCTTGAGTTTTAGATGTAAAAACTTGGAAAGCTATGAATCACCAGGTAACCTGTAAGACCCAAAAATGTAAATAATCTTGAGGGATTATTTATAGACGACCCAGAAAGGGTTGAACGCGCGTAGAACAGATAACTTTATGAACCAGGGAGCCGTAAAGGTTGAGAAAGCTGTAGGAGAGACAGAAAGTCTCACATAGCTAGCCTCAGAGAAAAAGAGGCAGAGACGGGCTAAAGATAAGACCTGTAAGTGAAGGACGCTTCGCTTATGGCAGGGAGAGCCCAGCGAAAATCCAGCAATGCGTTTAACAATGAGAAAGAAAAATTAGCCTTTCGAGCAGACACACTGGTTCTAGAAATGGAAAGTGGCTCCTGTGACAGACCAAAATTTTTTAAACTTAAAGACTGAGGTAGGTCTAGCAGCAATACAAGAAGAAAAAGTGGAAATGGGGAAAATGTGTACCTGTGATAAAATTACAGTATAATGCTACTAAAACAGGAAAATATAATAGATACTGTTGATACATAAATCTAAAGAAAATAAATCTAAAGAAAAAGTTTTACATTCTTATAGGTGTGGTAGAGTGCCAAAAAGAATACTATTTAAACCACCAGACCTGGAGAGAAAATAAATATCAAATAGTTGTTAAAATAGTTATAAAATAATGGAAGAAATTAACCTAACATAGTCAGAGGACAGTTTTATGAAGTGGAAATAGGCAGGCTAAAAGTCGGACTTTTTAATCTGTAACAATATGTGTTGAGAAATAATCTTAAGTGACATGGTAATAAAAAGAAAATATATATCTTATGTTGTAACAGCTGTCAGTGACAAAAAGTTAGAAAAAGGAAAAGAAAAAAAAGAGATTTGTTTAAAAAGTATAATTGTTTGTAAAAATATGTGCACTGAAGATTTAATTTTGAAGCAGGAGAAACGAGCCGAGATAAGAGAGTCAGTTCCAAACACAGCCCAGAACGCAGAGCTCACGGGAATGTCAAGGTCACTCAGAAAAAAGAGGAATGAGATTTTTACCAGACATCCCAGCAAAAGTGTAAAATGCTATTTTTAATGGGAAAAAATAGATTATGCCAAATTAAAAGGTAAATAAATTGGACTGATTCCTGATTTAGTTAAAATGTAGAAAAGTTGTGAGGACTTAACCTTTTACCCAACCAGACAATCCTAAAGAAATCACAGTAATATCTGTGACAATAATAAAGCTTGAACGAGAGAGGCGCAGTACTTGGAGAAACAGAATGTAATAATAAGAAGATTTATGAACAAGTTTGACACCTAAGTGAAAATCTGATTGAAGTTTGACAGATAACAAGATACATATTCCTAAATGAGGACAGACATATTTAGAAATAGAATAATATGAAAAGGTATATGTTAAAGATATAACTGAACTATAAAGGAAGAGTAGGTGTATATATGCGATTATAATAACAATACATGACAGAGTGAATCAAAAGTCAAATATGGAGGTTATAGATAACAAGGTAAAATATATTTAAATCATTAATTATGTGGGTTACGTGGTTAATGGATTTTTAGACTGACAGTCACTGGGGTTGCATGAGTGCATTTTCAGTGCTGGGTCGCACCAGGAAGGGAATTTGATGTAAAACCTGTGCCAAATTGATACGTGGATGATCCACTGAAGCAGCCGAAAGAAACAGAGAGAGAAAGAATGGATCGCCAGAATGAAATTTGAAAATTTACAAATATAACAAAAGCCTTTGTCATTTTAAATTCAGAAGAAGAGATAGTGACTGCTTTTGTTCTGACCACAAAACGTAGTATATTTTAGGGAAATAAAGAGAAAGTTTGAATATTGATTAACTGAAATAATTTAATTCAAGTATTAAGATATGCACCAGAAAGATAGAAATGCTAAAAAGCTGTAGCCAACTGATAAAAGCTGCATGCAAGATGAAATTAATGAAATTAATGTTTTTAATTTTGCAGCTATTATTTAGCAAATATAAATTACCAATTGCTTAATGCAAAGTGAGGTAAAAACTATCTGAATAAAGTTACAGAGATTAACCATTTAAAAAATTGAAAAGAACTATAAAAGTTTGGATAGTTGACTAAGAAACTGTTGGATTATTAGAACATTTCCTCTGATATGAAGGGAATTTGTTTATTGCTATGAAAAAACAATGTGATAGAAGATATTTAACAATAAAATTATGAATACTATAATTTTAGTAAAGATAACTAGTCAGAAAGATATTAGGACTAAGAATAATTTAATCATAAAATGAAACGTGTACTGTCAACGAACATCGGAGAAAAAAAATTATTATTTTTTTTTTTAGAAAGAGACCGGTAGGTTAATAACTAAACAAATAAATACATTCACTAAATAAATAACATGCACAAATGTGTTGAGAAGGTATTAGAATATACAGTATTTACTGTGATGATTCAGTTAAAAATATAACCAGGGTTCAGAGAGGAACTAATGGTTAAACGACTGATAATGCCGGAAAACTGCTGAAAAGTTGAACATTTTAGAAGGAGCCATGGAGGTAAAAAAATAGCCTTGTGTGTGTCTGCCAGGAATGTAGGATGAGTTATCCTCAAAAGTAATAATGACCGAGAGGCTAAGTGAGCACATGGATGACTAGGACTGCCTATGGTCCGGGTTACAGTGGAATACAATGTGATGAATGTGTGGAAGACATTCATCAGAAGTAACTTGCTGGTATATGTGGTAGGCATAGAATTTGGGGCATGGACCTATGGTGATTTAACCAGTAAAGGCAAAAGTGAAGGGACAAAGGTGTAGAATCAGAAACAGCTGGGTATCTCTAGCGTTGTATCTGTAGTCAAAAGTATTGACAAACACGAATGACATACGAAGCAAGGGGTTGCTGGTTTTGTCCCAGGAGATTTGGGAGAAATCTAGAGAGCCTGAAACCTTGCTTTAAAGATGGCAAAATGTTCCAACCAGAAAACTGGTTAATGGGAACAATTGCTAAAAGCTATTTAGAATATAGCGAAAGAATGCATAAATTAATTTCCCAAGAAGGGGAGAATGTGATGAAACATTATTATGCTTTATTAATTTTGACAAATTGGACAAAAATTAAGTGTATAGAAGAGCTGAGTTTCCTGTGTGCCAGTGAACTTCTGGAAGGGGGAGAGGAGCTGTATCTCCTGGCAGAGAGCCATGGAAGGACAGGACAGAAGTTCTCTCAGCACAACAGAACAACTCACAGCAGGCTGCAGGGTTTAATAATAATGAACAGGACCACCATCTCAGAGCCTCTATTTCTTTCCTGTGCCATGGGAAAGAGCTGGCACAAGATTAACAGAACAGTAAATTATTAAAAGTTTCTGATGTGAGTTGGGTTATTTTGAATTTACTTATCAAAAACAATGAAAGTAAATAAAGACCACAAAGAGCAAGAGCAAATTTTTGCCCCCAAAAAAAGAACAAAAATAATGCTGAAATGTAGAAACATCCAGCCGATAAAGAAACAATTTTTGTGGGATAAATTATTAATTTAAAACAAACAAACAAAAAAACTATAGATGTTGCAGGAATGTGGCTTTTAGTTGATTTTACTGTACAATTGATTGTACAATGGACTATATGCACGGGTTACTTCCTGGTTGATCGTTAAGCCAGCTCGGGAATTTCCGGTGAACTGTTAGCTGTTCATTCTGTAGTCACTGTACATCGACACAAAACCATCAGTGGTTGACTTTTTAATGTTGTATTTATATTTTAATGCAGTTATCACATTTACCTAATTTGCCAATAAATCAGTTTTATTGATTGCAATAAAGACGAAGCTACTGGGACCGTTTAAAAACGCAGTGTCTGTAATTAGACACACACGAATTTACCCCCAGCACTTCAAATGTTATTTTTAATGTGATGACCACAAACATTATTTGTTCATCCTTCTGAGATTGTCCCCATTGTAAAACCGAACATTTAAAAAATGTAGGAAATTCAACATTTGATAGAAAACACTTAATAAACAAGTCAATAATTACCACTTTAACCAGCAGGTGGCAGCAAAGTAGCATTTATTTGCGCATATATCAGCCATTTCCTCTAATCCTTTTTCACTTCGTTTTTGACTAAATATTAATAACTAGGTTTAAAAATAAATGTTGTCAATGTGAAGTATGAAATACTCAAAAAATCTCATGAAAAACTTTTCTTGTGAATGAATGACAAAGCGAGCACCGCGCATTCCCTTTGTAATCACAGCAGCTGTCAGTCAGTGCAGTGCAAGATCGATGATTTCAGCACACTTGTAAAAACACACATTATAATCAATTAATCTAACTAAAGTGCACAATAAATATTTAATTTTTGAAGCTTTTTTTTTACATAAAAGTGTGAAAACTGATGGTCGAATTGAATTTAGCCGACGAGGAACATTGAGGTATGTCTTTATTTATTTATTATGCTGTCTTACGTTTGAATAACTAAATTAATGCTATGCCTGATTATTCAAGTGTCTATATTCTGATTATAAACTAAGTATTACACTACTGATGCTCAACACACCAGCAAATGACTCTCACCGGAAGTTTTGGAGCTGGCTTATATTAATGCGGAAGTTCTAAAGAACGCTCTGTGCATATAGTCCATTGACCATAACTTTTGGAAGTAAAAGAATAAAAACGTATACTTATAAAATAATAATTCATAATAATTCTTTATAAAATAATAAAGAACAGATATATCTCTGTTGTATGTGAACACAACATTGGAAGAATCGAGCCAATGTGAGAAAAAATAATATAAGAATGTTACTGTAGAAAATCTACAAGTTTGTATTACAGAAAAGTGGAAAAATATATTTAATGTTACATAAAAGGAAGATAATTTGGATTTGGCAGAAAATGCAAGTTATAAAACATTGACACTGAAGAAGAGCGTCACCAAATGCATTGACATTAAGTGGTTATATGAAATAAGGAATACCAAACTGGTTTAAAACAGGTAATAGCAGACATTGAGACATATTCCTCAGATACAATTTTTACTTAAATATAAATTATTATATGATGGAACAGCTGAGAATTATGGGATATCTATATATGTATACAAGGTATGAAGAATCCACTACGTAAACTAGAGTCCACTGGAAGATAGATGAAGTAAATGAGGGGTAAATATTGTAAAAAGCTGAAAAACCTCAATGATATTAGTATTACAGACTAAAACAACAAGATGTTTTGGGGAGAATGTTCAGACAGAAATGTATGAGTAGAGGAAGGTAGTACTTATACACTATAAGGTGATTATACACTGTAAAACGAAAAGGGACTTTATAAACCTAAAGAAAAACGACTGGAAATTAAAATATTGTAGATAAGAAGGAAAAGTATATATATTTGTTTAAAAGCTGGAATAATTTTGGAAAAGGGAAAGAGAAGGTAAACACTATAGCAACAATGGTCAGACTTGCTAAAGTTTAAGAAGAGCATGTATGACAAAAATAATATAATAAAAAACAATATAAAAAATAAATGAATTGTACGGTGGCCGAGAGAGCTCAACGCGCTGCAAATAAAGAAAACATCTTCATCAGTTTGACAACACACACGCTGCAAACTCCACAACACTTACAAATAGACAAACGCGCTGCAAATAAAGAAAACATCTTCATCAGTTTGACAACACATGCGCTGCAAACTCCACAACACTTACAAATAGTGAAACGCGCTGCAAATAAAGAAAACATGTGGAGTTTGCAGCGCATGTGTTGTCAAACTGATGAAGATGTTTTCTTCATTTGCAGCGCGTTGAGCTCTCTCGGCCACCGTAGAATTGTGTAAGAATGTAATTTTAGAAAATCTGACAGAGACAAATCCTAAAAACCACAATACAGTTAAGATTATGATGCTTATTCGGTGATATTGAAACAAATATTTTGAAAACTACTAATAAGTAATTAAGTAGAAGATTATAAGAAAATGAATCAAGAGATAGTGGTGATATAAAGTGGTGAGTAAGAAAATGCATGGACAGGATAATATTACCTTTTGCTTGTAGTAAGAGTTAGAAATGAAAATTGTCTAAATAAATTCATAAAAAACATAGAAATAATTGAATAAATATGCCAACACTTAAATATAGAATGAATGTTAAAATTAGTGGAATACTTCATGGTTGAGAAGAAATGTATGTTGACAGAAGTACATGGACAGTATATTATTTAAGAAGAAAACATTTTTGTGCACATTTTTGTTTTTAGAAACCTAGAAAGAGTAATATTAATCAGTGGATAAGTATGATGATAGCACAGAGCATATAGGCCAATAATATTTAGAGAGAGTCGTTTAAAAAATAGATGATGGAAACTAAGAAAAATATATGCCTCACTATCTATTATATTAAATTGCAATATTTTCTAATATGTTGAAAGAAGATAAAGAGAAGATTTGGACTGAAAAGAGAGAAACTGGGAAACTGAGAAAGCAGCCAAAACTATAGTTAATTATATGTTATTATAGAATACAACATAATTAAATTAATAATTGAAAATCAGCTAATTATGAATAAGATGTGCTAGTAGACATATTGTAGTATTTGAAATGACAAGTCATTTTGCTGTGATTGATGCAGGGTGTTTGAACACAGCAAGAGAACAGATAAGGAGGACAAACAAGCTCTCATTAGAAACCAAGAGCACTGAACGGCCTTGAGTGAGTCTGAAAACCCTGAAAGAAGGGGGCAGAAGTAGCATAAGGAGTCCTGTATAGTTTGTGTATGCTTATTCAGTTATAAGATAGATTATAGCAAGTAACGACAGCAATGCATCCAGCAGCACTGAGATCTTAGCTGGGGTCACTGAAACCCTTTAGGAAATACTGGAACTCAGGAGAGCTTTAGGGGGAAAACCCTTGACAAGACCATTTAATTTCTGGGGTGTGTTGAGGATTACAAAAGTATAAGATGCCACTAGAAAATGATGTACCAAAGGATGAACCTTATAATGGGGATTTATGTAAAGATTTATTATAATAAATTACTTTATTAAAAGTATGATTTACACTTTAAATACTTAAAAGCCATTGTGTGAATTAGAAACATTATTGGCTTCAGTTGACTTTGAAATATAGTTTAGGAAGCGGCTGTCGGCACTTGGTGTAATAGCAATTAGATTGTGTTTGTGTGAAAGTAGTATAGTTTATTAGTGTAAAGACATTTGAAATAGTATATTAAGGAAGTTAAAATATGTGTTATGGTAACTGAAGATGAAACTCTATGATTGTAGTGCGGGTTATAAGATACATTTGTAAATTTTTGAATTTAAAATATGAAATGTTTAAATTATGGTGAATTTTAAGCTTGGGAGACACATTTTGTTTACAAAATTGACAATGGGAACCTTATTGGAACTAATTTTATTGATTTAGAATGTATTGATTTATTGATATAGAATGTATAATTTATGTTTGAACATAATTCAGAAAAATATCATAAAGACTACTGTTGATACAAAGGATTAATTACTGGATAGTTTTGAAAATAATGAATGTACTGAATGAATAATGAATGAACTAGAGAAACCATTTTTGTAATGTATTAGTTGTAATGTTAATATTTACTATGTATTATATGTAAATGCAACAATAAGTGCAACAATTTTGAATGAAATGTATTGCTTGAAAATATTTCACCCAGAGTTTGGCAATTAGATATACCTTGTGCACTGTTTGAATTGGAGTTTTTTAAATTTGTAGCTGGAGCAAGAAACACCCCATATATTAATTTTGTGCCCAAAAGATCCGAGGGAATGCAGTTGGCCCAAGTTTCCAGGGTACATGGCCTGGAAGCTCAGATCCCCTTTGGCTTCTGCAAACTGTTTAAGCCAGGGGAGGAGCCGCACCTTCCTTTGGGAGGACCTGAAGGGTGCTTGAAGTAACTAATGGATTCTTTGTAAGATCCAAATTTGGCTTATACTAGAAAATCAAGCAGAGCACAAAGTTTTGCCCTTAAATGATTCTGTACAGAAATATAATTGATTATTAAAATTATGGGAACCAGAAAACTGGGTGAAATGTTACCTGAATGTGTTACTAACCAATATGTTTAAGAATTGTGAACAAATGTACATGTTACTGTTAAAATTTAAAGTGAACAACGTTTGTGTGCCACAACTATGCTTGAATAATGATGTTGAATAATGAGTCAGGATAATTGCATGAAGGGGGTGTTGTATTATATCAAGAAAATGCAATCACCCTGCCTCCTTGTTAAGGTTTTGGATGTCTGTTGCTACACATTTGACCAATGTATTAAATATTAGGTATTGCTTACAATATTACTGTCATTTATATTGGTTTGTTTCTAATGTATGTATTATATTGTATGGCCAGAGATGTACAGTTAGATATGTGTGTGTGCCTGTCCATGAGAAGGAGGAGCAGAACTGGACTGCAGCACACAGAAGTGTGTGTGGTTCTATGTGTGTGTGCTCAAGGACACAGAGAACTGTGGTTCTACTCCAAGAACCTTATAATGACATCAGCCATCTTGGCTGAGTTTACTGGAGTCCAAGGACACAAAAGCCAGACAGCTTGCTCCTGTGAGGCCTTGAGAAGTGTCTGGAAACTTTGGGAAAGTTACAACGTACGTCAATCAAGAAGATAACAACGTCTGCAATAGACAACACGAGTATAAAAGACTGATGAGTTGATTGCCTCTTCGGATATTGATACATCAGTACCCCTGACGCCTAGAAGCCCAGAGCTGAGGACAAGAAACCCCAAGCTGAAGATGGGAAGCCCAGAGCGGACTACACCTTTGACTCAAGAGTGATTACTGTATTTTATACTTTAATGATGAAGTTTTATTTGCCTTTACATTTTTGTTTATTATAAAAGAAAAGTAACCAATTAAAAGAAATTTAATTGATTACAAAAGCTGCCTACCTTGATTATATATTTACTCATAGCTTGATTTATAGTGTTTTAAGACTTTGAACAAGAACATACCACAGAGGAGTCTTCTGACCAAATTGTAAGTAATTTAAAATGCTTATAATTTAGTCCAGACTCGACTTACTTTACCTAACCTGAGAATAATAAATAATAAGGTTAAAAGGTGTTAAGATCAAAATTCACACCGCAAAACAAGGGCAAGACGAAGACCTCTTGTACCAAGCCTGAGAAGGACAGGACTTCTCATTGGTCCACAGGCAGTTTCTGCCCTTCACCCATCTAGAGACTACTTCCTAAGGTTCGCCAGAGACCCGCCATAAAAATTCCTTGGGACTTTAGCAGAAATGGGTGAAACAAAGATCCATCCAAATCCATCCAAAACTATGTATGAAAACCTTAGAACTGATGCAAACTACACATCCATTTCATACTTATTCACAGAAATAAGTATTCTCAGTGACAGCTATTTGTAGTGCAACATCTGATACAAATACAGCTGTTAATGTACAATTGAATGACAGTTCAATCTTTTTCCATCATGTTTAGTCTCTATTTGTTTAGAATATTGCCAAAGGTATTCTGGTGGTGGTTTGGAAAGTGAGAAATGCATTGGTAAACTTTAAAGACACTGTAAAGTGTGTGTCCCCTCTGATGCCAGCAGCCAATCACAGCACTCGAATGGAGAAGCGCCAAAATGCAATCTCCTCCTCATCAGAAAGGGATAAAGGTACCCTTTCAACAGACACTCCTTGATCTGAGTCTGCCCTTGAAAGGGGGAGGACATAACAGATATAGCGTTCTGGGTCTTAACTCTGTAAGGAGTGAGACATTAACAGATATACTATCCTGAGTCTGTCCTGCACTGGGATAGACATTAACAGATACACAGTTCTGAGTCTGCCCTTTTACAGGGGAAAGACATAACAGATACACCGTTCTGGGTCTTAACTCTGTGAGGAGTGAGACATTAACAGATATAGCGTTCTGCGTCCTGGCTTGCAAAGCTAAGACACTAACAGATACAACACCGTTCTGAGCTTCTGGTCGATCCAGAAGAGACAACAACAGATCTCTGAGTCTACAGCTTGTGAGGCAGCAGCAGAGACGACCACGTTCAGAGCCTCCAGCTTGTGAGGAAAGAGACATCAACAAACACTACGTTCAGAGTTTCCGTCCAGTGAGACAGTGACGACATCTGCAACAAGGTTAAGCTCAGGAGAGCAAACCTTCACTTCAAGGTACCTTCGTCTGCGTGTTCCAGATTGTTAAGGACCTTCTGCACCTACACCAGGGCCTCATCTGTGTGTTCCAGATTTTAGGACCCTTTGGTGCTCCAGGAGATCAGCATCCCACAGAGCTTCGTGTTCAAGACTGCTGAAACAAATTTGGCTCCTCTCCCCACTGCATTATCACCCAGCACAACCAGTGGAAAGATGTTACCGTCATCGGAATCAACCAAGTGGAATGTAACTATCACTTAACCAAACCTCTTTCCAGAGACCTTGGCATTGTTGTATATTATCAGTATATAATTTCCTAATTCACATTAGATGTAATATAGTTGATGTTAGTTAATAACAAATAATCTCTTGTTTATTTGTTTGGTGCATAATAAGGTTCTCCACCTTATTATTTTCAGAGAAACAGTTTATCTTTCCATAAGATAGCGTAACTCTTCCATAGCCACACCCAACTTAATCACTTGTATTCTATGTATCTTATGCACTTTATTCCTTTATCATTCATGGTATTCATTTAGTAGTTGTGTTAGTTATTCTTGTTTATCTTTTTGTTAATAAAATTTATTTTATTACACTTGTGTCTTCCTTGTGCTGATAATACAGAAGAGGCTCTACAAGTTAGCAATATCACCAATCTTTCAAATAAATCAGTTGACCACTTAACATTAACTTTAAATTAATGAAGAGCCCCTGTTGAGAGTGTTCTCATACTGTCATTAATACCTTAATTAGTGCCCTGAACTAGGGAAAGGGGGGGAAGTGGTCATCTGATGTACTCATAACCACACCTTAAGAGACGTGTGATCCAAACTCACAACGTCAGCGGTGACATGAGTACCAATCCCTATTTTACTTCGCGTCCTTGGATGGACAAAGTTAAAATCACTACACTGCATTCATCAACCCTGTTACCAAAGTTACTGTAAGAAGAGATTTTGCTCAAGTTACACTCACAACCCTGTCAGCCATTCTGGAAAGTTCATTTACTTCAAACATTTTGGTGTTTACAGTTTATTCCTAAAAATAACAGTGTTGAAAACTGTATTGAAAATGCCTAAATTCTGGTAACACTCCTGTAAATTGTGAACCAGATATGAAACAAATGTAAAATAATTAGATTGATCTGATTAATGTTGTTCATCATGAATGGATGAAGAATAAACACCAACCTCTTTGTTCTTCAGTATCTTCAGTGTGTTTCATTCTGCAGGGTTCTGGATCACTCGTGTTCTTTGCATTTTTCAGTTCTTCCTGATGCTTTGGTGCTCATCTGATGGGAATATCCCAACATTTATTGATGAACTGCAGTGGGAGGAGCTTCACTGATGATGTGACTGTTGTGGGAGGCGCTTCATTAAGTGAATTGTAGTGGGCGGGGCTTTGTTGACTGAACTGCGGATTGGCTGGAGGAGCTGATCTGCCCAAATCAAAAATAAATCAGTTATTGTGTTTGTTTTTATAGGGTTAAGATAGATATCAATTTGATATCATTAGATATCAAACTGTAGTGTCTGCATTAAATGAAATGTACAAAAGCGATTTTACATAGAAAACCCACTAAATGAAGTGTTTAATGTTTCAAATGACTTTTGTGAAAACCAAATGTTTTAATGTGCCATCATCATTTAGTGTAACACATATATTTAATGCTAAAAGGAATCAGTTATTTTGACCTGTATTTAATAAAACATATTAAAAAGAATAAGATATCTCATATTAAATTTCATTATTTTTTTTAATTATTAAAAAACTTCTTGCTGACAAATGAGTGAAATCTAGTGGGTTGAAGGAAAGTGGCAAAGTCTAAAGATTTAAAATGACAATTAAAGAGTATTTTAATTGTCAGCTGATTCTCATTCTAAATATGCCTGAAATATGCTTTTTTCCCTTTTGTGCTATATTAACCCTTTTTGTATTTCACCCATAAACTAAATGCATTCAGAATTTATATTGGTCTATCGTAAAGCAACTGATGCTAATTCAGAACTTTATTCTGTTTCTCCATTAAAATATTGACAGATATTTAGAAAAGTGGTAAAGAACTGTAAGAAAAACAGTTAAAAGCACAAAGACAAAAATAATTGTTCATATTTGAGGTCCACAAATCCCCTCAGTCTGTTGACAGCAATGAAATGAGCTTTAAGTGTCAATTTACAGCAGATCTGAAGACATCAGCATAATAAATGAGGTGAAAACAGGAACTATTGACATGAAATAAAGAGTGTTTTCAGCAGTTTCTCTGTTAATATTGATGATCCTCAGACTATCAACACTCATTCAACAAGACATTCAGATCATTAGCAGATCATTTAACTTTATTCTGAGTGTTTGCTGTTAGAAACACATTATTGGAGTCACAATGTATGAGAAAATCCTATAAACTGCTTTAATTAAAGACAATACATTTATTTCTCACAATGTGACCCCAATAATACAAAAACAAACACTAATGACGCTCATCTTCATCAACCACTGCTGCCAAACATTTTACCAAATTAAAACAAAACATTTAGTTTTAGATAAATTTATTTATTTAATTAATTGCACAGTGTAGTGATTACTTAATCACAATTTAATCGCATGTCAAATTTGGCTGAGAAATTATCCCCAAAAGATCATCTAAGAGACATTTCAAAAAGTAGCTTTAAATATTTTATTTGATTCAACATGAGGATGAGTAAATGATAATTATTAATTATTATTATAGAAATATGATTTATTTACTCTAAAAAAGAATTTAAAACTGCCAGTAGGTGGAAGTAAAAGTCTTAATGAGTGAGTTATTGAGTCCTTTCCAATCATTCAATTCATTCAAACGGCTTTCAGGAATGAAGTAAATGGCTCTCTTTATGAGTGCACATCTGAATAATTGATTCACCCGATTGATTCGCTCAAAACGCAGATTCATTCAGAAACAAAACGAAACACTGTTTAATAACAACCTCATACTAAATTAAAAGCAAAACATTTATAATAGTTTTAGATGAATGACCATATTAATAAAAAATATAAACATGTTCCAGAAAGTGACAAAGTAGTTCCTTATGCAATGATGTCCATACAGTGAATGAAAGCTTTAAAAAAATTGCAAATAGTTAAAGTAGAAATCTAAAATCTCCGAGTTTTTCTCTAAGTGAGATCTTTCCAGCAGGATTTGTGAGTCTGAGACGTGGAGAGTTTTCAGTTTCTGCACATAAAACTGTTACATGTTAAAGATCGAATTACTTTATTACAATGAATCTTATCATAAAATCAAACCATGTGTCATGGTTATAGTTAATTCATAGTTATTTAGCAGCAGTGGTTGATGAAGATGAGTGTCATTACTGTTTTTTTTTAAATTTGTATTATATTTTTGTATCAGTATTATCTTTTAATAGAGCAGTTTATAGGATTTTCTCACACATTGTGACTCAATCAGTTTCTAACAGCAAACACTCAGAATAAAGTGAGATGATGTGAATGTCTTGTTGAATGAGTGTTGATAGTCTGAAGATCATCAATATTAACAGAGAAACTGCTGAAAACACTCTTTATTTCATGTCAATAGTTCCTGTTTTCACCTCATTTATTATGCTGATGTCTTCAGATCTGCTGTAAATTGACACTTAAAGCTCATTTCATTGCTGTCAACAGACTCGGGGGATTTAATGACTACAAATATGTACAATTATTTTTGTCTTTATGTGTAGAACTGTTTTCCTTACCATTATTCATATTTGGAATAATTTAGTTACATTATATTCTGTTATCATTTATATATATAAAAAAAACATGTAACTGATATTTTTTTTATTTTGGCAGATCAGCTCCTCCCACACTGGGATTCATCATCAGTGAAGCTCCTCCCACAACAGTCACATCATCAGTGAAGCTCCTCCCACAGCAGTAGATCAATAAATTCTGTAATACTCCCATCAGACAAGCATCAGGAAGAGCTGAAACCAGAAAAGACTGAGTTTATTAAAGAGGACAGAAAGAACATGAGTGATCCAGAACCCTGCAGAATGAAACACACTGAAGATACTGAAGAACAAAGAGGTTGGTGTTTATTCTTCATTCATTCATGATGCTGAACAACATTCATGTTGGAAAGATTCAACTACATGTTTAAAAAAAAAACAAAAAAAACAGTAATATCAGTAAACACCAAACTGTACCAAGTAAATTGACTTTCCAGAATGGCTGACAGGGTTGTAAGCTTGACTTAAGCAAAAACTGATTTATAGTTATTGATAAAGTTGTATTTTTCATAAAATCTAGAAGTTATTCATAGTTATATAGATTATAACTTTGTAACTTAGTAACTCCGGTAACAGGGTTGATGAATGTGATCAACACTGTATAGTTTGTTTAAAAATGAGACAATGGATTGAGATTATGTCCTCCCATCATGCTGTAGAAAGAGCCCAGATGATGTCACTTCCTGGGCGTCACAGTTTTAAGAGGAAAATTCACTTGAGTTTGTTTTCAGTGTCCCACATTCTCATGTGTGGAAGTCTGTGAAAGACAAAGTGTGACCAACCCTTAATAATTAAAGTTTTAGTAAAATAAATATCAATCTAAAAGTTGGCATTAAAATATGACAATAATTGTGTCATTCATCAACATATTTAATAGTTCTCACTACAGAAACAAGGTGATTTGTCTATAATGTTTTAAATATAATAATTGTTTCAGGGACATATAATAAATAGATAAAAAAGCATCAAAGTGATCAGAATATTTCATAGCAGTTGTCTACTTCAGTACATGAAGGTTCACTTTTATGTTCTTTCACTTCATAATCCTCATTTTGAATTACTTTAATATACTGAAAATTAACTTTTTTTTGTAATTTCAGAGCTGATGGAAGAGAGTGAGGAGAGTGAAGAACAGAGTGAAGTGGAGGAGGAACATCATGTCAAACCTGGAGGAAAACCTTTGAGTCGCTCAAAGACTAAAAAGACATTTTTAAAGAAAAGAGACAAGAAATCTTTCACCTGCATTCAATGTGGAAAGAGTTTCTCAACCAAACAACATCTTAAGGATCACATGAGAGTTCATACAGGAGAGAAGCCGTTCACATGTGATCAGTGTGGGAAGAGTTTCTCACAAAAAGGACATCTTAAGAGGCACATGAAAGTTCACACTGGAGAGAAGCCACACACATGTGATCAATGCGGGAACAGCTACAGTCAATCATCAAGTCTTAAAGCACACATGAGGATCCACACTGGAGAGAAGCCGTTCACATGTGATCAATGTGGGAAGAGTTTTACAACAAAACAACATCTTGAGATTCACAGTGCAGTTCATACCGGAGAGAATACGTTTGCATGTAATGAATGCGGCAAAACATTTCTCTGGGCATCAAACTTGAAGAGACACCTGAGAGTTCATACAAAGGAGAAGCCACATTCATGTTCTGTGTGTGGAAAGAGTTTTTCACAATTGTGTAGTTTACAAGAACATGAGAAAACACACACTGGTGTGAGAGAGTACATGTGCTTTGAGTGTGAGAAGACTTTTACTACAGCAAGATGTTTAATACAGCACCAGAGAATTCATACTGGAGAAAAACCTTACAAGTGTTCACACTGTGACAAGAGATTCAGTCAGTCATCATCTCTGAAAATACATGTGAGAATTCACACTGGAGAAAAACCTTACAAGTGTTCACACTGTGACAAGAGATTCAATGAGAGGATCCACAGCAAAGAGAAGCCGCACACGTGTGATCAGTGTGGAAAGAGTTTCTCTTCTAAAAATCAACTGAAGATACACATGAAGATCCATGCAGTGGAGAAACCACATCACCACAGTCTGAAATCATAAGTAGTTCATCTTTATGTGCTGAGAAAAAAGTAGTTTCCTTACAGCCACAATAAGCGGCAGGACAGTTTGGTGGTTGCTTAGTGTCTGCTTGAAAATCTGAATCTTCTCCTGAAACTACAACAGTGATTTGATCGTTCTGTTAAAACAGGCTGTATGGATTCTTCCCTTAAGGTCATTGTGACAAACTAGTGACTTACACTTAGTGAACAAACTGCCATGTTTCTATCATTGTCATTTACAACATAACAATAAAACATCCTACAACTGACTATTAACTTGTTGTTGCTCATCTTCATTCGTTCCATGATAAATCTCCCACCATTTCCCATCATCATTCCTTCAAACTTCTGCAGTAGTTCTTGTACCTGAATGTCTGATTTACTCTTGATATTGCAACAGTAAAACTGTCCTTCACATTCAGTCAACAGCATGATCTTTCAGTTTAAAATGTTCATCAATGCCTGTTCCAGATCCTCCAGTTCATCTCCATGCGTGAACAGAATCATGATGTACTTCTGAATTTCAGGACCAAATAAACACTTCCGAATCCAGGATCTTATTCTCATTTCCCACAGGTTCCCCTAGAGCAGTGGTTCCCAACCACATTCCTGGAGGCCCATCAACACTGCACATTTTGCATGTCTCCTCAATCAAACACACCTGATTAAACCCATTAGTAATGATTTAAAGATCTAAAATGGGTGCGTCAGACAATTGAGACATGCAAAATGTGAAGTGTTGGTGGAATGTGGTTGGGAACCACTGCTCTAGAGGAATGGTGAGCAGAACTGAGACCTGCTGAACAACCAGAGACCAGCTGCTCTTTCATCATCTCCAGCTGCTCTTCATTCAGATCTGGATCCAGTAGATCTGGAGAAATAATCACATGCACCTGCTTTTCTCCCATCTGTGTTTTACCATCACACACTTTAGACTCATGCTCTTTAAACCTGGTATCTCCCAGTATAGTGTTTCCAAATGAGCTTTTCCCAGAACCATTTCTGTCCATTAGAAGATTATGTATCACTGGATTATCTGGACAGGAGTTGGTATCTGAAAAGTCTGAAACAAAAACATGGAATATGTGATTTAAGTTAATGTCATTCTTCCCACTGGAGGTCAAGAGCAAGAAAAGAAAATGTGTATGTTTCACAATCAAATATAAAATATTGCTTTACGTGTGTAAATGAGTCTTAAAGCAGAAGCATGTGAACCTTATATCCACTGGAATAAACAACTGCAATCATTAAAAAAAAAAAACAAGTTACAAGTGATCAATCCGATCAGCTAATCTAAACAATGATCAATCAATATTGGAATGAAATGTTTTGATGTTTGACCTGAGAGCCTGTTCACATTCAAACTGGATTGAGTCTGAATCAGTGTTTTATTAGTTAATTAGTGTAACACCACGCCAGCAGAGGGAGGCCTCTCCTGAGTACTGACTGTGTCTCACTCCCTCTGCTTCTACTCTTAGTTCCTGTTTGTTCAGTATTTCAGGGTGTGGCTGTGCACTTGCCCTTTGCGAAGTATTGCGAGTTTATCTGCCTTACCGAGCGTTTTTCTCTACTCCTGCCTGTTTGCTTAGTGTATGATTCTGCCTGTTTACCCTGATTACGTCTGTTGGATTTTCCCCTTGCTTTGGTAGCCTGATTTGGGCTGATTATTGTGTTTGGACTTTTTGCCTGTTTACCCATTTCTGCCTTTTGGATTCCCCTTATGTTTTGTTTTGTTCATTGCAACTACTTCACGCAATAACCTAGAATATTGTCTAACACTTGATGGCTGCTCCGTTAAGTCTTCGTCGTCAGCTAGAAACCTGGGTGTGCTCTTTGATACCAATCTTTCATTTGAAGGCCATGTTACTAGCATCTGTAAAACCGCATTCTTCCATCTTAAAAGTATATCTAAACTACGACACATGCTCTCAATGAAGAATGCAGAACAGTTAGTTCATGCGTTCATGACCTCAAGGCTAGATTACTGTAACGCTCTACTGGGTGGTTTTTCCTCCCGCTTGATAAATAAACTACAGCTTGTACAAAATGCAGCAGCTAGAGTTCTTACTAGAACTAGGAAATATGACCATATTAGCCCAGTTCTGTCATCACTGCATTGGCTTCCTGTTAAACATCATATAGATTTTAAAATCTTGCTAATTACTTTCAAAGCACTAAATGGGTTAGCCCCCCAGTATCTAAGTGAGCTCTTAAAGCATTATAGTCCTTCACGTTTATTGCGATCTCAGAATTCAGGCCAGCTGATAATACCTAGAATATCAAAATCAACCGCAGGTGGTAGATCCTTCTATTTGGCACCTAAACTCTGGAACAATCTTCCTAGCATTGTTCGGGATGCAGACACACTCTGTCAGTGTAAATCTAGACTAAAAACGCATCTCTTTAACCTGGCATACACATAACACATTATCAATTTATATTTTCAAATCCGTTAGAAGGATTATTAGGCTGCATAAATTAGGTCAGCCGGAACCGGGAACACTTCCTATAACACCAGATGTACTCGTTACATCAGAAAAAGAATGGCATCTACCCTAATATTAGTCTTTCTGTTTATCCCGGGGTTTACCGTAGTCAACCGAATCCGGGCCATATCCAGCTGAAACCAAGGACCCTTACCCTAACGATCCTCAACTGGATGGAGCTGAAATAAATACTTTGATTGTTGCGATCCTATCAGACTTATGATAGCAACCTGAATCGTAACAAAGCACTGTTTGCCAGAGGAGAGCTGGCCCCCAACTAAGCCTGGTTTCTCCCAAGGTTTTTTTTTCTCCATTTTAACAACTATTTGCCACTTGTTTGCCACCTGATGGAGTTTGGGTTCCTTGCTGCTGTCGCCTTTGGCTTGCTTAGTTGGGGACACTTGACATTTGACTTGACATTTGATATTCAATAGTATTCTTGACATTTATTCAACAGTGCTTTGATCTGCCTGCATTGACACTACGCTTTAAGAGCTGCTGTGCAGCCAAAATTATGTACCAGTTATCAATGTAAAGCTGCTTTGACACAATCTGCATTGTAAAAAGCGCTATATAAATAAAGGTGACTTGACTTGACCCAACCATGCAACCCTCCTATCAAGATCAAAGCCATCGATGATAACACCACTGGGGAAGGAATCACCCACCAGACCAAGCCATTAACTCTTCAAGTGGGTTTATTCCATCAAGAATTAATCTCCCTATACATCACTGACTCACCTAAGCATGAAGTAATTCTCGAATTTCCATGGCTATACATTAAAGACCCCATTATTTCTGGGCATCAGGGTGAGTTGATTAATTGGTCCAACTTCTGCAGAAGTCATTGTTTTTCCCAAGTCCCCCAACCATGTTTAACCATGAGTATTGATAGCCCAGAAACGAACAAGACTGTTAACATCCACAACTGTTATAATGATCTGGTAGAAGTCTTTAGCAAAACCAAAGCCACAAAATTACCACCTCATCGCCCTTGGGACTGTGCTATAGAGTTACTGCCCAACGCCATGCTCCCGGAAAGTAAAGTCTGCCCACTGTCTGTAAAGGAGACCCAAGCCATGGAAGATTATATCGAAGAAGCACTAAGCTCAGGGTCCATCCGACCCTCAACTTCTCCAGCTGCCGCAGGGTTTTTTTTTTTGTCGAAAAGAAGGATGGAGGGTTGAGGCCATGCATTTATTATAGGGGACTCAATAATGTTACTTTTAAATTCCGCTACCCCCTTCCATTGGTTCCCTCAGCCTTGGAGCTGCTCCGTGAGGCCACCATTTACACTAAACTTGACCTACGGAGTGCCTATAATTTAATCAAGGAGGGTGACGAATGGAAAAAAGCCTTCCTCACTACTACAGGACACTATGAGTACCAAGTTATGCCGTATAGGCTTGCCAAGTCTCCCGCCGTATTTGAGTATTTTATTAATGAGATATTCCGGGACATTCTGAACCAGTATGTAATATCTTACATTGATGATATTTTGATCTACTCGAAATCCAAAGATGAACATGTCAACCATGTCAGAACAGTCCTTGCTCGTCTACTCTCAAACCAGCTACAGGTGCTGGTCATATAATTAGAATATCATCAAAAAGTTGATTTCACTAATTCCATTCATAAAGTGAAACTTGTATATTATATTCGTTCATTACACACAGACTGATATATTTCAAATGTTTTTTTAATTTTGATGATTATAACTGACAACTAAGGAAAAAATCAGTATCTCAGAAAATTAGAATATTATTTAAGACCAATACAAGATAGAATTTTTAGAAATCTTGGCCAACTGAAAAGTATGAACATGAAAAGTATGAGCATGTACAGCACTCAATACTTAGTTGGGGCTCCTTTTGCCTGAATTGCTGCAGCAATGCAGCATGGCATTGAGTTGATCAGTCTGTGGCACTGCTCAGGGGTTATGAGAGCGCAGGTTGCTGGTGGCCTTCAGCTCTTCTGCATTGTTGGGTCTGGCATATCGCATCTTCCTCTTGACAATACCCCATAGATTTTCTATGGGATTAAGGTCAGGTGAGTTTGCTTGCCAATTAAGAACAGGAATACCATGGTCCTTAAACCAGGTACTGCTAGCTTTGGCACTGTGTGCAGGTGCCAAGTCCTGTTGGAAAATGAAATCTGCATCTCCATAAAGTTGGTCAGCAGCAGGAAGCATGAAGTGCTCTAAAACTTCCTGGTATACAGCTGCATTGATCTTGGACCTCAGAAAACACAGTGGACCAACACCAGCAGATGACATGGCACCCCAAACCATCACTGACTGTGGAAACTTTACACTGGACCTCAAGCAACATGGATTGTGTGCCTCTCCTCTCTTCCTCCAGACTCTGGGACCCTGATTTCCAAAGGAAATACAAAATTTACTTTCATCAGAGAACATAACTTTGGACCACTCAGCAGCAGTCCAGTCCTTTTTGTCTTTAGCCCAGGCGAGACGCTTCTGATGCTGTCTGTTGTTCAAGAGTGGCTTGACACAAGGAATGCGACAGCTGAAACCCATGTCTTGCATACATCTGTGCGTAGTGGTTCTTGAAGCACTGACTCCAGCTGCAGTCCACTCTCCCCCACATTTTTGAATGGTTTTTGTTTCACAATCCTCTCCAGGGTGCGGTTGTTCCTATTGCTTGTACACTTTTTTCTACCACATCTTTTCCTTCCCTTTGCCTCTCTAATAATGTGCTTGGACACAGAGCTCTGTGAACAGCCAGCCTCTTTTGCAATGTCCTTTTGTGTCTTGCCCTCCTTGTGCAAGGTGTCAATGGTTGTCTTCTGGAAAACTGTTTTTTTAATTCATTTTTTTAACTGCCTATTTTGGGGCATCATTAACAATGCACTGATTTACACTCGACCCCGCCCCCTTAAATCGCGTCTTCCCTGCCACACGAGCTCTCGACTATATTACAGCGCATTTACAAAGTTCACACAGCTAATATAACCCTCAAATGGATCTTTACAAGATGTTCGTCATGCATGCTGTATGCATGCTTCGAATTATGTGAGTAAATTATTTATTTGGAGGTTAACGTTTGAATCTGCATGAGTTTGAGGCTGTCCTCCGTGGCTAACGGCTAATGCTACACTGTTGGAGAGATTTATAAAGAATGAAGTTGTGTTTATGCATTATACAGACTGCAAGTGTTTAAAAATGAAAATAACGACGGCTCTTGTCTCTTTGAATACAGTAAGAAACGATGGTAACTTTAACCACATTTAACAGTACATTAGCAACATGTATATCATGTTATCATGGATCATGTCAGTTATTATTGCTCCATCTGCCCATTTTTGCTATTGTCCTTGCTTGCTTACCTAGTCTGTTGATTCTGCTGTGCACATCCAGACGTTCTGCCCTTTCTAATGGCTTGAATATGAGCTGGCAATGGCATATGCAAATATTGGGGGCAGAGCCCCCGACTGTTACGTAACAGTCGGTGTTATGTTGAGATTCGCCTGTTCTTCGGAGGTCGTTTAAACAACTGAGATTTATATAGAAGGAGGAAACAATGGGGTTTGAGACTCACTGTATGTCTTTTCCATGTACTGAACTCTTGTTATTTAACTATGCCGAGGTAAATTCAATTTTTGAATCAAGGGCACCTTTAAAGACGTTCAGTACGCCTGTATTTGGGCCTTACTTAATGAAGGTTACACAAGAACACAACAATTAATGTAGGCTATGATAAAGCTTGTTCAACAAAACCAGCAATTTGTTTGAATGCACATGATCTAGACTTGTTACTCAAATGTCTTCATATGTTCAACAGAATAATGTCATTCAGGTTTGAAACAACACAAGGGTGAGTAAATGATAACAAAATTGTCGTTTGTGTAAGTTCATTGAACAAATGAATTGTGCATAGTGTTTTGTCACAAATGGATTTTTCTTACTATGATTCATCTAGCTATACAAAGACGAAGTGTGATCATGATGTAACTGCTCATTTAAACCACTCACCTGTCAGTGCAACACTTCTGGAGGTTGTGAATTTGTGTTTTCACAAACTTAATAGCCTATTGACCTAATAAAATCTTCATGGTACACACACACAAAGCAACATTTTCAGATTTATAAACATACTCACGTGAGAACCTGTGCACAATTCATTATATAGTTTGTTAATTCTGATAGCACGTGAAGACAGCATAATGCAGGCAAATCTAGTGTTAGATTCCCTGACCTGCCTTCATTAGTAACAGCCAGGTTTGTGTTTTCATCAGCTTCATAATTTTTGTCACTGTTGTGAAATTAAACCACTACATGCAACCAGCCTAAATCAGGCAATGGCCCTTCATTAATCTCAACAACAAGCATGCTAGTCTGATATAAAAGTCCGATATTTTGAATGCAGTGCTTCATTTTGTAAAATATGATGCATTTTGTGCATACAATTCTTGGATTTGTGTGTAAAGTTTTGAAAAAAAAGAGACGTGCATCATTTTGTCATGGATTAGGGTGGCTGTACTGAAGCGCACAATGAAGGTAAGTAGAATAAACTGACTTTACTTGATAATCCACCAAAGAACATGCAGGAGAAAATGGAAATCCACTAGAACATACAACCACATAACACTTAAACTATCAACAATACTAGACAAGGCACTGACGGAAACAGAGGGCTTGAATGCATGGGCAGATGAGATCACTGACAAGACACACCTGAACAGAATACTTCGAATCAATGTGTAACCATAGAGACAAAACTGAACTAATGAACAAACAAGGAGATTAACAATGAAACTCAGACATGAAAACAGATCACAAAACCAAACTCAAAATGTGACATTTACATATTAATAAATGAAAGTACATAAAACATGAAGTATGATCTGTATGTATCAATACACAACTCTGAGATCACAATATGAATGGAGGCAAGAATAAACTGAGCATGTTCAAATGAACTCACAAACTATTTCCACTAAATACTGACGTCTTTACCTGTGAGAATTGAAGAGAGATTGATCAGTCCCAGCAGTACGGTGTTCATATTAGGACATTCTTTGACTTCAGTCGTACAACGAAAAAGTTTCAGCCATTGGATGAAGCGGCATCGCGCCTCAGGCTGAACGGCTTCAGGTCTCAGAGAAAACAACGTCAGCTGTGAGGTCTCGTACTATTAGGCATCAGACATAAAAGCATCGGGCGAAACGGACTCAGACAAAAAGGCATCAGACGAAACGGACTCAGAATAAAAAGCATCAGGCGAAACAGACTCAAAATAAAACGCATCAGGCGAAACGGACTCAGAATAAAACGCATCAGGCGAAACAGACTCAGAATAAAACGCATCAGGCGAAACGGACTCAGAATAAAACGCATCAGGCGAAACGGACTCAAAATAAAACGCATCAGGCGAAACGGACTCAGACAAAAAGGCATCAGACGAAACGGACTCAGAATAAAACGCATCAGGCGAAACAGACTCAGAATAAAACGCATCAGGCGAAACGGACTCAAAATAAAACGCATCAGGCGAAACGGACTCAGAATAAAACGCATCAGGCGAAACGGACTCAGAATAAAACGCATCAGGCGAAACGGACTCAGAATAAAACGCATCAGGCGAAACGGACTCAGGTGGAGTCTGGGGGTTCGCATTGCCCCGCCCCATGTGACGTCACATGCACGCGGTTCAGAAGAGCAAGAACGACAGATGGATGCAGAGGAGGTAAGCCCACATGATATATTTGATTTTGTTTTAATTAAATGCTACACTAATTACGTTTTATACAGAAGAGAACATACATTTCATGAATTTTATTTGCACTTTTAAAAAGTTAGCCAAACAACGCAACTAACATTAGCTTGCATTTGGCAAACTGTTGTGATGTTAAATCGTGTTCACGCTATTAGATTGCTTGATTAAAATGTGATTGTATTATGTAACGAAACTTTTTCAAAACAAAACATAAAACCCAGATAATCAGCTAACATTACACTAATCAAAAGCAAATAATAAAGCTGGAAATGAGGGATGGGGATGGACGGAAATAAGTTAATTATTTTATATATTCTATATTATTATAGATAATGTAAGTTTTTATATTTAAATACATCTGAAATATCATTGAGAGTACCACGTCCCCTCCCCCCAAACTTCAGTCCACTCAGTTAATGCCATTTCCCCCAGTGGTAATATGCTAACGTGATATTGTATAACTTTTTCAGAACAGAAATATGGATAAGGTGATAAGGAAAGTAAATTCAACTGTCATTATAACAAGTTGTTTGTTTGCTTGGTTGTCAATTCTTTCATTTAAAAATGATGGTTTAATGGAAATCTTATGTATGTATTACAGATGTAGCACATATTTTTACCAAAGCAAAATAGTTAATGAAACCACAGGTGAAGAAATGCCAGTTTCCCTTCGTCAAAAAGGAAAACCCCTTTTAAAGGTTAGTAGCTGCAATTATTAAAGGTGGGGTAAGCCATATTTCACTGTTTGGAAGTTAGTCAGGCCAACACCAACAACAAATGGTAACCAATCAGCATTAGGGGCGTATGACGGTCGAGGAGACAGAACAAGCAAGAGAGAGATTTGAAGAAAGATGGCAGAAACAGAGATGAGACACAATTCAAAAGAGCTCAAAAGAATATCACTGGAATAAAGGTTTATGACAGGGCAAGCGCTTTAGGACCCGCGTTAGTATTAGAAAAGCTTTCCAGTGCTGGAGAGAGCTAAGTGTGAAGGCCTGAGAACAGACGCGGAAGCGGCTTTGATTTTGCTTCACACGTGCATCATTCGTTTATCGTCTGTGCTTTATTTTCCATGAAGTATTATTTTTTTGTACATCAGCTGTGATGAACAGACATCCACTCTTGCACTGCATGTGAAACAGTGGCCAGCTAGTGGTAGTTGTGAAGGTAAACCACTGTAAACTGATGACCACTAGAGAATGAGCTGTTTAGTGATTGTTAGTGCACTCAACCACATGCCAGCAGCGATTGAGGTCCAAGATCGACATGGAGCAGGGTGGGTAGGATTGGAGGGTGAGATTTGGAGGCAGACCAATGAAGAGAGTGGTGGGTTTGGGTTGATTTCAAATATCAACACAGTCCAACAGCGTTGATAAAATATGGATTACCCCAACTTTGAGTCAGCTTTAAAGAGCCAACTTACTGATCTACTACTTTTTTTAGTTTTAGTTTTTTTACTTAGTTTTTTATTATTATTAAATTTTGACCTATCATGCATTTCATTTGGTTAGTGTTACCACTATTGAATATTTAGTAGTGCAAAAAACCTAATGCCTGTTTACACCACAGATAGTTTTAAATTTCACACTGGTGAACTGGTGAAACTGTCCCCAGAATACTTTAAATTTATTGCATGATTTTAAATCTATATTAAATGGCTAGTTTTTGTGGTTTCTGGAGCTTGACATCTGTGGTCAGAATGAACTGTTGTTGTGTATAGTATATAAATATTGTTACTTTTTTCTGTTTTGTGCTTCAAGTGGAAATAAGAAATATGAGTAAATGAGTAAATCATGGCATGATGTTCATTTTAATTGGATTTGTTTGATTTTTCAGAGGAAATTGCAAGTGGTTACACTTTGAAAGAAGGCATGGAATCTGTAGATGAAGGCGGTTGTCCCCAAAATCAAGTGTTTTATGTGTCATCCAATGTTGTCACTGTATTACCGTCATGTAAGTAATATTGCCAATCAAGACATATAAGTTTGCAGTATATTTTGTTTGTTTGTTTTGTTAAATTAGGATTATAGTGGATAGATTAATGTTCAATGCATAAAATTTACATATAATTTTTTTAAAATCTTTATTGCAAAGTATATGTTCCACGGCTGCCATATGTGGACGAGTCCCTAATCCATTACAATGAATAGAGCCTGTTGGGTGAAGGTGCATTTGGTAAAGTATATAGAGGTTATTTTCAGGGCACCCCAGCTGCCATAAAAAAGATTCTGTATGGCACAGCAGGACTTCCAGACCAAGACATCCAGCATGAGATTCTTGTCTCACTGTGAGATTCTCATCATTAATTAAATATGAATTTTAATTTGAACCTTACATCAATTTTAACAGTTGGGGAGAATGGAAAAGTTGGTAATACCAAATAATGCATTTTTACTGTGTTAGTTATATTTTTGTCATTTCTGTAACAGTTTGGCTGTGTATAGCGTTTTGATAATTTACTAAATGCCTGATACTGTTCATTGTATTGAATAGGCAACTGAGCCATCCCAATATTGTCCGACTCATGGCTGCAGCCCGTACGGACAATGCCTTCCTCCTGGCAAATGAGTATATACATGGTGCAACCCTGGATGATGCACTACACAATGAACATTCTTGTGTTAAGGTAAAAAAAAAAATCACTTTAATGTAACATTTGTTAAAAATTGTTGGTTTTGCAGACCAGGCTTAAACTACTCCTAGCCTAAAATGCATGTTTGAGCTGTTTTAATTGAAAGTAACTTACACTGACATATCTTAGTCTAATGTCAGTGCTATTGTTTTGTCTCGAGATTAAATGTCCTTACTTAAATTAAACTTAATTGAACTAAGGCCTAATCGTGGCTTAATCTAAGCCTTGTCTATGAAACCAGGCTGAAAAAGTTTATTATCTTTGAAACCTTTTATAATGCACACATCAGTAATCCACTACTATTTCTAAATAACTTTGTCATAGCCGATTACATTGTGTACACCTGTTGGTTCTGATCAGGCAATGACAACTTTTTTTCTTAATTGAAAAACAATAACACATTTAAAGCAAATCAAATCAAAGGAGACAACATAACCTTAGCAAAAATGTCTCCTATTGCGTATGTGTTTGAATTTATGGTCCATTTTTGTGAAGGTTCTGCTGTTGTGTTTGTGTATCTCTCTTTGGTGAAATGTAAAACCCTTTCATAAGTTTGTGATTCCAGTTTGTATTTTATTATTTTGTTAGCTTGAAGGAGATGACAATTATTTTGTTGCCCTGGACATCTCAATGGCCATTGAGTACATCCATTCAAAAAATGTAATCCATCAAGATTTAAAGCCAGCCAATGTTTTGGTAAGATATATATTTATATAATATTTTTGTTTTTCCTACTACTAACCAAAAGTATTAGTAAGCTTAAAATGAGCATATTGGCTTTAAAAATATGAAGAAACTATATCATTTTAATGTTTTAAAAACTATTTTGTTACTCTTAACAGATCGGCCAGTTCTCCAAAAAGGCTGTACTCACAGACTGGGGCCTTGCCAACATTAGAGACACGGTTGTACTGCAACAAAGAAACAGACTTACTGGAGAAAGAATAGGGCTGTAACGGAGGGGACTCACAGGCAGGGATCCAATTGCAGCGTTTTATTAATATCAAGAGTGGTCGTACAGGCAGGGTCAAAACAGGAACAAACAGGAACAGTGAGGAGCAGGCAGAGTCGTGGTCAAGGGACAGGCAATGATCAGGACAGGCAGCAATGGGTCAATAACGAGGAACAGGCAGGAACGATAACAAGCAGGCAGACAGGATATAAACGCTCAGAAATGACACCGTAGTAATCAAGACTTCGCAAACTGGTGGTGTGAGTCCTTTATAGTCCTGGTAATGCGTATCAGCTGGGTGTGGTGATTAGCGTGGAGTGAGCAAGGCTGTATGTGGCAACAGGGAATTGGTGGAGTGAGTGCATGTGATTGACAGGGGGGATGATGGGAAATGTAGTCCGGGAACTGACAGGATTGTAACAGGAACAGATGGTGATCGTGACAGAATGTCCCCCTCCCGGAAGGCGCGTCCTTGCACCGTAAATGGCACGAATAGGGAGGGGGGGTGCATTGGAGTCTGGACGGGAGCAGGGTCTCCAATGCAAGTTCCAAGATAGCCATGGTGGGTCAGGTAGCCTGGGCAGCCACGGTGGGTCAGGTAGCCTGGGCAGCCACGGAGGGTCAGGTGCCACAGGTGGCCATGGCGGGTCTGGTGCCATGGGCAGCCACGGCAGGTCAAGAGTCTGTGGCGACCACGGCGGGTCAGGTGGTTCGGGCAGCCACGGCAGGTCAAGAGTCTCTGGCGACCACAGCAGGTCAGGTGGTTCGGGCAGCCACGGCAGATCAGGTGGCTTGGGCAGCCACGGCAGGTCAGGCAGCTTGGGCAGCCGCGGCAGGTTAGGCGGCTTGGGCAGCCGCAGCAATGAGTCCATAGATGACCATGGTGGGTAACAGTCCAGAAATGGCCCTAGTGGGCTACAGCCCATGGGTGGCCATGACAACAGTGGCTGGGCAGGGTCCCCACCCGCAAGCTCCCCACCCGCAAGCTCCCCAGCCCTAGGTATACTGCCCCCCCCAAAAAAGTTCTTGGGGAAATCAACGGAGTAAGTAGCGGGTTGAAGGGCAAGGAGTTCTGGTGGCTCCGGCAGGGCAAGATGCTTGAGTGGCACCGGCAGAGCGAGGAGCTTGGACGGCGCCGGCCGGGCGAGGAGCACAGGTGGCGCCAGCAGGGTGAAAAGCACAGGTGGCGCCGGCAGGGCGAGAAGCTTGGACGCAAGAGGGAGAAGAACAGAAGGAGCCCTCTTCCTCCTCCTCTTCCGAGAATGAGGCGATGGTTCACTGGTTGGAGCGTGTTCAGGGGCAGACTCACTGGATGAAGCGGGTTCTGGAGCGGACTCAATGGCTGGAACGCCCCCCACGTCCTTGAGCACTGCAGGGGCGGCCATCTTGCCCGTGGGCACGGGCAAAGCAGCCATCTTGTCCATCGCGTCCAGGGCGCTTGAGTCCATATCAACCGACAAATTTGAGAGCGTTGAAACAGATTAACTTAAGAGCGTTGAAACAGACGCACTTGAGAGCATTGAAACTGACGAACTTGAGAGCGTTGAAACTGATGTGATGTTGTAGATTCACTGCGGTGTCGCATTTCCCCGCGACACCCACAGTAAACGGAGAGCCAACAGTCAATAATGCATAATCCAGAAAGCAAGTAAGTAATGAACGCGGTCCCTCTTGTCTAAGTTTATCCTGAAGGGGTTGATTAATGCCATTGCAGAAAAAGTCTATAAGTGCACAGTCAGGCCAGTCTGCATAATAGGCAATATCCAGAAACTTCTGAATGTGGTCCCCCAGGGTACTATTACCTTGACGAAGGCGGATGAGACGTATAGCTGGGTCCATGCTGATACGGGATGTGACAGAAACACTCACAAAAGCTGCTGGATCTTGGTGTGGCGAAGTCTTCTGTAACGGAGGGGACTCACAGGCAGGGATCCAATTGCAGCGTTTTATTAATAACAAGAGTGGTCGTACAGGCAGGGTCAAAACAGGAACAAACAGGAACAGTGAGGAACAGACAGAGTCGTGGTCAAGGGACAGGCAATGATCAGGACAGGCAGCAATTAGTGATGGGACATTTGAACCGAGGCTTCGGAGCTTGTGTCGAGCATAAATGGGCGT